>NC_060892.1:15846489-16158989 GCF_014805685.1 Silurus meridionalis
GAATGTGATCAGGAGCATGCCATGATAATGTGAGAGAAGTGTGAGAGATAGAGAGAGAGAAAGAGAGAGAGAGAGATATCTTTTCATCCTCCAAAGCCCAAAGTCAGAAAACTAGAGAGCCTGATGACAGAGCTGCAGCTTTTCTATCTCATTTCCTCTCTCCTTATCCCTTGTGCTTTCTCTCATTCTCTGTCTCTGTCTCTCTCTCTCTCGTCTATCCTCCCTTACTGTCATCGCCTCACCCACAAAACATGCACTTTAACGTGATTCCCGTCAAAATAGGCCATTTAAAGACACACAAAAAAAAGCTGATGGAGAAGAATAAGCAGAAGAAGCTATTACGCTTAACTTTGACATTTTGTGCACAGCGTTTGATTATGCGAGTGGCTCAGTTTGCTGAGAGGATTGTGGATTGATTGAAGAACAGGAAAAGCTACATTGATCTCTGTAATAATGTGAATGATACTGCTGCCAATTACAGCAATCATGTTACGCCTTGCTTCCGAGGCAAATGTTACCTGAAAGTGAAGCAATGGAGTGTTCCAGGCTGGAACAGACTAACTTTGCTGCTTTCATGTGCTGACAGAAGGAATAAACATATAAGAAAAGTATAGAAAGTATGTCAGAGCAAATGCCAGCTGCAGAACCTTACTTGCTGTTGACCTTTATCTTTTTATCAAGGTGACCCAATAAGTGATTGGACGACATGGTACCTTTCACGTCTTTCATACATTTTCAAAGCCAGCGCCAGAGCATGCAATGACATTCGTACTGCCATTGACTCCACCACTCATCCACACATATTAGTGATTGTATGCTCAAATGACCTGTTTTGTAATGTAAGATGGCACATCTCAACCCAAATAGGCAAAGTACAGTGTGATTTATAATTACATAAAACCTGTAGTCAGATTATTTTGATTTATCTGACAGCAATTAACCAGCTAGCTGACCCTATCCATCATTTTATTTGAAGTAACAAACATTGTTGCTAATTTATTGAAAATATACTGTTATACAGCAGTCAGTATTATTTACACTCAACACAAACAACAAAAAATTCAAAAGTAAAATCTGTTTGTTTTGTCCAATAAAAAAAGATCAACCTCACATAGGCTATCTACAAAAAATTTGTAGATTTTTCTGACCTATAAAACGTGTTAGCGGCATTGGCTTATGCCATTTGGCTGCCTTGGTTTAATACCATTTATTTTCTCATTATTTTCTAGCTATATTATCTATACAGCTTAGACATCAAAATGCACAAACAAACAGGAGAAACTGCAACGTTTCCTGTTGAGGGTCTGTTTCAAACAGTTAACGCAGAACAAGACATGACTTTGCTAATGAAAATTTCCAAAGCTACGCTTAGTGTGCCTGAAGATACTTTTAGATAGATTCATTGAGAGGTCAAGGTCAGTGGAACTTGCCACAAATGACGGAACAATAATCCTAAAAAATAATTTCTGGAGATGAAGCTCAAAATGAAAGACATTCATGTTCAGTAATGTCAGAATGAGACAGTTCATTTTTTTTTTATTGAATCAGTCATTTTGAATCAGTCACCTTTTCTAACCAGCAGAAGACGGGTGTGATTACAAGGGGACACTGTTAGAAGGGATAACTGGTTTGGCCAGATCTGTGTTTGCATGAGAAAATGAGAAATGAGAAAAGCATAAGCGCACTTAACATACTTTACATGGCACTGTAGCAGATCTTGTGTTAGATAGAAAAAAAAGTTTTTATATTGAACTGGTAGTGGTACAGTAGTAACACCCAAAGCAATTTAATTTAGAAGTAAATTTTTTGATGGAGAAAAAGTGTGATGCCCTGGATGAGCAATCCTGCTACTCTCCAGGTTGACAACTAGCATCAGGGTTTCATAGATGTAGAGGTAGTGTGTGATCTTTTATATTTCTGTCATTTTTTTATTTGTTAATGTGTGTGTGTGTGTGTGTTTCTCTCTCTCTCTCTCTCTCTCTCTCTCTCTCTCTCTCTCTATCTTCTTCCCCATGGGCCTACTGCAACATGCTAACCTTGTTTGTGTTCAGTTCTTCTGCACTTATCAGGCAGCTATCACCAGTGTCCCGTGTCCTGCTGTATTTACACAGGACTCGAGGTGATCCAAAACACAAACTCTTCATCAAACACTGGTCGCACACATGAAAGGTGTGTGTGTGTGTGTGTGTGTGTGTGTGTGTGTGTGTGTGTGTGTGTGTGTGTGTGTGTGTTTGTAAGAATATAAACAATGCATAATAAATGATGAAGATTAAAAATCTATAATCTTCCTCCTATTATGCTTTATTTATTCCTTTCATTAGTCAAAAAATAAATAAAAAATATTTCCAGAGTTCAATGCTGATATTCTATTCAAAATAGGTTACATAATAAAAAATAAATTTGGAGCAGAAATAGTAAAGAGGAAATGCCTGAGGAAAAGTAAAAAGAGGATGGGATAAAACAAGCATGCAACTATGTTTTATTATTATTGGTTTATTGTTTCCTCTTCGAAATTTGCATCAGTTGTTTAATGTTGACAACTTAAAAGACTTTACCTTTATTTATATTATACTTATATCTTTCCACTGCAATAAGCTTACAAGCTTAAAAAAAAAAATTTACCAGCTATTATTCCAGGTCAGGAGTTTTTATTAAGCTAAGGGCCAGAGTAACACTTTAATGATTGTCTTTGCGGTATCAAAAAGACCGCAGCTCAAACCCTCAGGTATTCATCTTTCTCTTTAGTTAACCATGAGAAAACTCGATTTTAATGCACGAAGAAGACAAACTTGAAATGTAATAGTCAGCAAAAAATGTGTGGACAAAGAGATTATTCTGGCTGCTGCTTCTGACTTTTTTTCATCACTTTAAAAACTTATTTTCTGTGTATTTTCTTTATTAAAAGTTGTCTGATATCTTTCTTCTAAATGGTAAATGCATGTTAATGCTGTCACATATGGTGTGTAATAATCATACTAAAACACTTTATAAGGTTTTAGGACTGAACCACTCAACTGATTTAGCACTGAACTGTTTCAGCACTGAACTGATTTAACACTGCGAGGGGGGGTTATAAAATAGTTATTATTGCTAAGAAAAAATTATGTAATGAAAACAAACGTTGGTCGTGAGCTTTGTCTTTCTCCATATATCCTCCACTTAAAGAGGCACACTTCCCCAAATGATGAAGGAGCTGGTGGAGACTGTCTTCGAAGAACCCTACTTTTCGTTCTTTGAAAGGCCTGCCAAGATGTGGTTTCTTCAAGTGATGAAAGTGGAAGAAACCACTGGCTGCAAGGTCGGGTGAGTAGGGGTGGATGGGGCAGAATTTTGTACCCCAAGTCGTACCCGAAGCCACCGTTCCATGAGTTGAATGGGCTGCCAAGTTATCATGAAGAAGACGAACTCCCTTTGTGAGCATTCCACTAATCTTTGGTTTTGACCCACTAGCCGCATCATGCAGAATTATACCACAGTTTTTTTTTAAACAAAAAAAAAAAGTTCTTGAATGTACTTATTTCTGGAGACATAATTTGGGCAAATGTTTTCAGTTTTTTCATAACATAATACGAATTTTATGACCTCCCCTTTTAAACCGATTCATCAGAAACATCTGCCTTAAATGTTTATATATTACATTATAGAGAAAAATGTTAATAATAAAAAGAAATTTAAAAGAACTTATTTTTACATATGACTTTTTGCATGAATAATTTTTCCATAATTACATTTACACCAAATGTCCTCACATAATTCATAAGGTTCTTTTTTTCATTTTTTACTTTTTCATTTTTATTCATGCATGTGAACTTCCAACATTTTTCTTTAGTTTTTTTATGTCATTTGTTTGTCTCCATGTGTAAGCATTATTTTTTTTATTTTTTTCACAAAGTTCATTTATTTTCAAATGATGTTTTTCAAAATAAGTGCACATGTACCTATTTTTCACATTTCTTCTATTGTAATTTTTTTAATTGTCACATGCAATTTAAAAATTTATTGCTGTTTGAATTTCCCAGCATAAATAATTTATTTACACATGATTTTCTTTATTTTTTCCAAATTAAGTGATGTCAATGACGAATCATTTATTATTTGCATGATGTCACTTGAGTCATGCAAATTGAGTGCATAACATTGTGATTTAACATTGTGGTTTTATTTCCCACATTATCACACATGATGAGGGTTCTACAGACCTCACAGCATGACCACGACCACATTTTTCAGTTCATCTGAACTCACTCTCCACTTTTGGTCGATTTTTCCTGTGGTCCTTGAATTTGCCTGTACACAGGAGAGCACTTGTTGTGTGTTTAACGAGTCTTAATAAAATCTTTTCGGTGAGGAGATTGAGGTCTGGTGTCCTGCCTGTGCTCATCAGAAATTACTCTATGCTTGGGACTGTCAAAATGAAAGGGTCATCGTAAAGGTCTCCACATCCTCAGTGTGGAGGGGGAAAAAATTGTTTTTTTCACGGATTTACATTTAGTTGGTTAAATTATAGATGGCAAAATGAAATACTTTTTGCCTCTTAAATAATTCTCCCTTCACTCCATTATCCATTCCAGAGGTTGTTTTTATGCCTGCTATTATAGATGCTCATGTTTGTTATGTTGCAGTGTGTGTGTGTGTGTGTGTGTGTGTGTGTGTGTGTGTGTGTGTGTGTATATGTGTGTGTGTTTGTGTGTGAAAGTGAGTGACTGCATAAAGCACATCAGCAACGTTGCCCCGAGCGAAAAGGCAGTTTGCTCTCTAATGGCAGAAAGAGGACAGAAGGCCTTCTGTTTAAAAATGGATGGCTGTGATATGGCCAGATCAGCGCAAACAAACATCGCTGGCTAATTGGTTTGTCTGAAGGACGACAAAAAAAGAAAGATGGTGTGTGTGTGTGTGTGTGTGTGTGTGTGTGTGTGTGTATAAATGTGTGCATGTGGATGTGCTTTATGTTGCGGCCATCTCTGCTCGGACCTGCGGGGATGTTTATCTGAGCGTGGAGGCAGGAAATGGCTTCAGGCGTTCACATCGAGCATTAAAAGGCGACGGAAGTGCAAACTCACTCCAACCAAAGCTTCTTTCTCCAGAGAGCATAGAGCAGACCTTCCTCATAAACCTTAAAAAAAGCAAAAAAATAACCCAGGCTAGGTTTTACGTTTATTACCTTTATGTGATTTGTTTCATTCACACTTATTTTCTTAAAATTGATTCAATCCCTATTACACAGAATTATAAACATATAACCAATTTATTTTATTTAATTGAAAATAGTACGAAAGAATCCAGTAATTCAACTATTTCTGTTCACACATATTTCCCGGGATCTATCCCATGTCACACCTCAAAGCATTAGATAGAACTTCTGTTTTTATTTTGCTTCTTTATTGATGTTCAAATTTTCCTCCTGTTGTTGCTTCTGTGTACAACAGCCTCTTCACACATGGAGGTAAGACTGCATCTAAATTCTTGCCCCAGTCGAGTGACAATTTTTTATTATTACATAGATTTTTGTTTTATCCTGTTGTTGTTTTACTGTACAAATATATTTAATCAGCTCTCATAAAAACTTTGTATATTTTCTTGATAATTAAATGTCTTATTTTCACACACGAGCTTTACTTATCATTTCCCAGAAACCTTTCTTTGTTGATTTTTGTTTTCTTACCCTACAGTTGCTTCAAATGATCTTAGTTCATGTATGATATCATCAAGATAAAAAAATGATCGAGATGAAAAATCACCAAGATAATATCCGCATCATTGTGGATTGAACAGTCTGTTTACATAAATCGTCTCTAGGTTATGTATGTAATGCTGATTCTTAACAAGGCTTTGGGAATGCCTCTGCGTGACCATGCTCTGAACCACGTGTGTAATCAGTCCAACGGAAAAGCACAACGTCGCTGGCGGGGTGACGTCACAACTAGGAAGTTATAAAAGCATTGGAAAGGGAAGGAAGCACTTGCAGAGATGCAGGGAGTGTGGAACCGAGACCTAGCGTCTTGTTCCCTCTGGGAACCAGGGTTACATATGTAACCTAGAGACGTTCCCCTTCAGGAACTTGAGCTTGTGTCAACAATGCATTGGGTACGAGAGTACAATACTGCCAGAATGAACGATCCCTACCTAATGTTAATGGGCACAGCTAGGTTGAAAGACAGAGGGGCCAGGAGTGGCACTAAGGTCAAGGCTATAGGATCTGACAAAGGTCAGTGGGGTAGACCAGCCCGCAGCATTGTAATTGTCCTGGAGAGACACACCAGAGAAAAAGACCACCATGCTCCGGGTTGAGTGAGCTCTGACCATGAAAGGAGCGGGGAGACCAGAGGACTCATAAGAAGAGGAGATAGCATCCACAATCCACCTGCTGAGAGTCTGCTTATACACAGGGAGACCCTACTTATATGGATAGCAGACGAACAGCTGGTGTAGAGAAAGCCACTGGTTTTGCCTGTGGTGAACTCCAGAAAGGAGGGGGTCACGAAAACGGAAAGGGTGTGAAGGTCCCCAACTCTTTTTAGAGACAAAATAGCCAGTAGAAAAACAGTATTTTCTGAACAGTTTATCAGAAATCTAAAGGGTACCTCAGGCAAGGGCTCGGAAAGAGGTTTAGACAGAGCCCCAGTCCTGAAGCCTTAGTCTCTGTGTACCATGGAGGAAACGTGTCACTAACGGGTTCTTCCCTAGCGACTGCTCAGCAAGCAGAGCATGATAAGTTGCAATTGTGGACACATAAACCTGTACAGTGGAACGAGAAAACCCTTTGGTGAACTGTTCCAGAAGGAATTCCAGCACTGGGCCAACTGTGCAGTTAACTGAATCTAACCGGTGGCCTTCGCACCATGTCAAGTCAAGTCAAGTCAAGTCAAGTCAAGTCAAGTGGCTTTTATTGTCATTTTTACTATACACAGTGGTACACAGTACACAGTAAAAACGAAACAACATTCCTCCGGAACCCTGGTGCTACACTAAACAACAAAACAACATAAAGTGCATCGAGTGCAGCCTGGTGCAAACAGTGCAAACAAAAGAACAGTACAGACAGACAGAGTGCAGACAGACAACACAAGACAAGACAAAAGACAAAAACCAAGCATAGCGCCGACTAGTAAACCTACTGTATACTTAAATATACAGTACTGTGTGAGGAGAAATGTAAAAACTATACCCAGGAGAAAGTACAAACAGAACAGAGCAATGTAGTGCAAAAAACAGCAGCAAGGAGGTGCAAAGACCGCATGTAAACATTCTATTGAATACAATAGGTGCAAAAACAGCATGTAAACATTATACTGAATATAAGGTGCGAGTATGAATAATAATAAATATATAAATGGTGGTGGAGTGGATCGAGATGAGTGATGATTGTGTTTAGTCCAGGTTGTACAGTTCAGTAACACACAGAGTGAGTGTGTGTGTGTGTGTGTGTGTAAGTGAGTGTGTGTGAGTTCTGTTCAGTTCTTTGTATTGAGAAGCCTGATGGCTTGTGGAAAGAAACTGTTACACAGTCTTGTTGTGACGGCCCGAATGCTTCGGAACCGTTTTCCTGATGGTAGGAGGGTGAAGTATGTGTGTGAGGGGTGTGTGTGATCGTCCACAATGCTGTGTGCTTTGCGGATGCAGCGTGTGGTGTAAATGTCCATGATAGAGGGAGAGACTCGATGATCTTCTCAGCTGTCCTCACTATCCTCTGTAGGGTCTTGCTATCCGAGACGGTGCAATTCCCAAACCAGGCAGTGATGCAGCTGCTCAGGATGCTCTCAATGGTCCCTCTGTAGAACATGGACAGGATGGGGGGAGGGAGATGGGCTTTCCTCAGCCTTCTCAGGAAGTAGAGACGCTGCTGGGCTTTCTTGGTGATGGAGCTGGTGTTAAGTGACCAGGTGAGGTTGTCCGCCAGATGAACACCAAGGAATTTGGTGCTCTTGACGATCTCCACAGAGGATCCATCGATAATCAGTGGAGATTGGTCGCTCTGTGCTCGCCTGAAGTCCACAACCATCTCTTTCGTTTTGTCCACGTTCAGAGACAGGTTGTTTGCTCCACACCAGGCAGTTAACCGTTGCACCTCTTCTCTATATGCTGACTCATCGTTCTTGCTGATTAGACCCACCACGGTCGTGTCATCAGCGAACTTGATGATGTGGTTCGAGCTGTGCATTGCTACACAGTCGTGAGTCAGCAGAGTGAACAGCAGTGGACTGAGCACACAGCCCTGAGGGGCTCCAGTGCTCAGTGTGGTGGTGCTGGAGATGCTGTTCCCGATCCTGACTGCCTGAGGTCTCCCAGTCAGGAAATCCAGGATCCAGTTGCAGAGAGAGGTGTTCAGGCCCAGAAGGTTCAACTTCTCGATCATGTGCTGAGGAATGACTGTGTTGAATGCTGAGCTGAAATCAGTGAACAGCATTCGTACATACGAGTCCTTGTTATCCAGGTGGGTGAGGGCCAGGTGGAGGGTTGTGGAGATAGCATCGTCCGTGGAACGGTTTGGACAATACGCAAACTGCATGGGGTCCAGGTAGGGTGGAAGCTGTGTCTTGATGTGCCTCATGACGAGCCTCTTGAAGCACTTCATCACGATGGGAGTGAGCGCGACGGGACGGGTGTCATTGAGGCAGGAGACAGTCGATTTCTTTGGCACAGGAACGATGGTCGTTGTCTTGAGGCACGTGGGAACAACGTTACTGCTCAGGGAGATGTTGAAGATGTCAGTGAAGACATCTGCTAGTTGTTCTGCACATTCCCTGAGCACTCTGCCAGGAATGTTGTCAGGTCCAGCAGACTTCCGTGGGTTAACTCTGCATAAAGTTTTCCTCACTTCAGCTGTGGTTAGACAGAGCACCTGGTCAGTGGGAGGAGGGATGGTCTTCCTCGCCACCACATTGTTCTGTACCTCAAACCGGGCGTAGAAGTCGTTCAGCACATCTGGGAGGGAGGCGGCACGGTCACAAGCAGGTGATGTGGTCTTGTAATTCGTGATCGCCTGGATGCCCTGCCACATGCGCCGAGTGTCTCCACTGTCCTGGAAGTGGTCGTGGATTTTCTTCGCGTGCGCGCGCTTTGCCTCTCTGATAGCATGAGACAGTTTGGCCCTTGCTGTTTTTAAGGTCGCCTTGTCCCCTGTTCTGAAGGCAGAGTCTCTTTGTTTCAACAGCGCACGCACATTTGCAGTCATCCACGGCTTCTGGTTGAGCGTAGTGATGGTCTTGGAGATGGTCACATCGTCAACGCACTTGCTGATGTAGCAGGTCACTGATGACGTGTACTCCTCCAAGTTAATGGAATCGCCGTTGGTTGCAGCCTCTCTTAACATGTCCCAGTCAGTGCAGTCAAAACAGTCCTGAAGAGCAGAAGTAGCTCCTTCTGGCCAGGTTTTCACCTATTTCAGAACCGGTTTAGAGCGTCTGATGAGCGGTCTGTATGCTGGAATAAGCATAACAGAGCTGTGGTCTGAGTATCCGAGATGGGGCGGGCTCCGCACGATACGTGCCGGGGATGTTTGTGTAAACAAGATCCAGCGTGTTCGCTCCTCTCGTTGCAAAGTCCACATGCCGATGGAGTTTAGGAAGCACAGTCTTGAGAATCGCATGGTTGAAATCTCCGGCGATGATAAACAATCCGTCGGGGTGAGCATTCTGCAGGTCGCTAATAGCGCCGTAGAGTTCACACAGTGCCTCCTTAGCATTAGCGCTGGGAGGAATGTACACTCCGACGATGTAAACTGTGGTGAATTCCCGTGGTAAATAAAAAGGTCTGCATCTTACAGTCACAAACTCCACTAGCGATGAGCAGTAGCATGAAACAAGCACAGAGTTCTTACACCATTCCGTGTTGATATAAACACACACGCCACCACCGCGAGTCTTACCGCACAGAGCTGCATTTCTGTCGGCTCGAAACACGGTTAGCCCGTCTAGCTGGATGGCGGCGTCCGGAACTCTGTCGCTGAGCCACGTCTCCGTAAAAACAAAGACGCAACAGTCTCTAAACTCTCACCGTGTGGTTTGCTGGAGTCGGATGTAGTCCAGTTTATTATCCAGGGAGCAGACATTGGAAAGAAGAATGGACGGGAGGGCCGGCCGGCTAGGGTTAGCATTTAGCTTAGCACGGACACCCGCCCACTTGCCACGCTTCCGCTTCCTCGAACAGCGCTTTCGACGTCTCCTCTCCCGGCCACCGGCATCAGGTAACACCGAGGTCTGGGGGCCTGGTCTTTGTGGCCGAGGTCGCAGCAAGCCGAGGTCGCGAAGGTTGTTAATAAGATCATCATGCAGATTGTTGGTTGCATAATGCCTGTACTGTAGCAGTGTCTGGTGGTCGTACACATGAACACAGCTGACTTTGGTGTCCATGTATTGTGGAAGGTCGGGCTAAATATGGTGAAAGCAGCATTTTTGGATCCGGAGAGGCCGCCGCCATCTTGGATACAATAATTTAAATGTAGTAAACAGGCGATATTTCCTGGCATACAATCTTCTTGTGAAGGGAGCTTTGGATTGGAAAATGGTCTCTACCACCATGGCTGAGAGACAGAGGTTTAGAGCTGTGCCCCACAGTGGCCACAGCCTCCACTGCTTTGGGCAGGGGTGAAGTATATTGCCCTAATCCTAAAACAGAACATCTCATCCGGAATCTCCGAAGGGAGGGTGTTCGGGAAGGTTTACCAGGTTGGCGAACCATGGCTGGTCTGGCCAACACAGGACTACCAGATGGAGATGGGGCCCATCCTGGCAAACTCTCTCCAGAATGATGCACATAATAGCCTCTTAGGTCAGAGAGGAAATGCTTCAACGCTAGAAGCACAGCCAGCATCTCCAGGCAGTTGATATGCCACAAGAGATGGGGCCCTTACCCTAAACCTTGGGCAGAGCAGCCACTTATGACCGCCCCCCAGCCCATGAGGGAGGCATCCGTTGTTAACGTTACGCAATGACAAGGAGCCCCCAGCACATAGCCCTGTGACAGGAACCCGGGTTTCCTTCCACATGTCTAAGGCCTAAGTCATGAAGCTTGACCGTAATTGTGTCTAGTGGGTTGCCCCTCTGGGAAAACCCACTGGTTCTGACCCACCATTGAAGGGGTCTTATATGCAGAAGGCCAAGTGGTAATCACGTTGGATGCAGCTGCCATCAGACCCAGCAGCCTTTAAAACTGCTTTACAGTGAGTGACTGGCCTTCTGTCACTCTCTTGATGGCTGTAAGGATAGACTCGACTCGAGCAGGAGACAACTGTGCGTAGATGTCGAATCCCACACCACGCCTAAATAGGTGGTTCTCTGTACTGGAGAAAGTAAACTTTTCTTGGCATTCAATTATAATTATAATTCCTTCATTTTGGTGAGCATGACATCTCAATGCCAGGTCGCCAAGTGCTCTGATTAAGCTAATATCAACCAATCATTTAGTTCAGTATGCGGATGCCCTGGAGTCTCAGAGGAAGTCCCAGCGAAAATGCGGGGTGAGAATGCAAGGCCAAACGGAAGGACCCGATATTGGTAAGCTTCAGCCCATAAAAGAAACCTTGGAACTTCTTGTGGACAGGAAGGAGGGGTCCTTCAGATCTATCATGACAAACCAGTCCTCTGAACTGATTTGAGACATGATTTGAGCATCTTGAACCTGAGCCTCAGATACAATATGGGATGCAGCGCCCCATCCTTCTTGAGAACTATGAAGTACTATGAAAACCCGTTCTCTCTGTCGGGAGTTGCTACTACCTGTTTCGTAACCAGAGCCTGCTCAGGGCCCACCAAAGTGGAGCACACACCTCGTTGAATCGAGGCAGATGAGACCCGAACTGAATGGTGTCGCCTGTTTCTACAGTGCACAGGACCCATCGAGACACATTTGGCAGGAGTTTCCAGGCTGCCAGATAGTCTCTTAAGGCAGTCAGTCACTCGAGACCAACCTCTGGTGTGCCTAAAGCAGCTTGAGCCCTGAAACTGTTCTAGGGGACTCTGGGGAGGTGGCAAGCCCCCCAACTCCGTTACGTTTCTGGGAGAAAACTAAGGGAGGCACTTGCTGGAGACCACTTTACCCTGAAACACTGGAGGTGGCAATCTCCTGATGAGAGGCGGTCTGTAGCCCGACGCAATTCCAAAATTTCGTTCCTCATTTCATCTCCCAGCCTCGTAGGCCTGCAAGACTGCCATGGTATGCAGACAGCCGCAAGCTTGATCAGATGCAGTATATGCCCTGCTCACCAAAGCTGAGGTGGTTCGAAGGGGTTTGGTGAGCAGTACCAGGGCCTTAAGGGACAATGCAGCACCGGGGGAGTGATAGCCAGCCATCATCTCTTCAACCCGGGGAATCGCCCCATAGCCGCACTCTTTGAATCCCACTACATTCGAGTAGAGAGAGAGAGGGTTTATAAGGGTTGCCCCAGGAACTGGACACCTTAGTGTGCAGATCACGAAAGATGGGCATGCCCCAGCATGGAGGCAGTCACCTAGGTCTCAGGAGGCACTCATCTAGTTTATTTTAAGGATGCTGTTCCTGTTTCTCAGCTGGCCAAGCGATGCTAAGCTTGGAAACAGCACAAGTTACTACCTACAAGAACTCCATCTTAATTCCCTCTGCTAGGTCAATTTGCGAACCCCATGACCTCAAACGTTGCTTCGCCTAGGTGGAAGCGGGGCCATAACCTCTTGGAACGCTTCCTCGAAAACTGACCGAGCATGCTCCACTCCTAGAAAACCCACACATAGACTTTGTTCTGGTTATCCATTTTTCTTTTTTTTTTTTGCTTTTATCATCTTACCTGTACTTACCTGTGGCAAAACAAACAGAGACACACAGAGCGCTTCCTGAACAAACAAAAGCTAGCGCCGTCTCCACTGCATATGCTGTTATAGCTTCCTGGTAGTGACGTAACATGCCGGTTTCCGTTGGACTGATTACACACATGATTCAAAGCGTGGTCACGCAGAGGGGTTCCCAAAGCATTGTTGACGCAGCTTGAGTTCCTGAAGGGGAAGCTCAATGCACATGTTTCTGGTTCCTGATGTAATGGCTTCTGTTACACACATGCTGTACCACTCTTCTTCTTTGCCTGCTCTATCATTTTTCTCATTATCTTTTTGTTGTTCCTTTACTATGCAAACGTGTTGAAAGGTTACAATCTATGGTCAAGCTATCAAGATGTAGTTAGTTATATTCCAATTACTTTCCAGTAAATTTACAGGAGTTGTTTTAGGTCTTCTTCTTCTTCTTCTTCTTCTCCTTCTTCTTATCATCTTTCAACTTTTTCTTTGGTCATTTTAGCATTTTCTATTTGCTGTTCAATAACTGCAAAGGTTTTTAATCTGGTCTCATTGCATTGTTATCTGTGTATTCGATAATTGACTGGCTTGTGTTCACATATGATCTTTTGTTAAATGTGTAGATGTTTTAAAGCAACTAAGGTTAAAGTTAGGTGTGTGTGTGTGTGTGTGTGTGTGTGTGTGTGTGTGTGTGTGTGTATACGTGGGGAGGTGTTGTCAGTAGCAAGACAGGAACAAATCATAATGTTTAAAGCAAAATGTCCAACTTTGTACTGATGTCTCCGCTCTTTTGTTTCCCACATGCTTCATCTTTTGCATCGCCTTTTTTGATGTATTTTTGGGCTTTTTAGTTTTAAGATGAAACAGCGAAACAGGAGCCGAGGCAGCGCTAGTGATAGATGGCTCAGCGCTGTAACACTTTATCCAATCCAGCACAGATTTCATCCAATAAAGAATCACTTGTGCACTCTCAAACTAAATGGAAGTCAGGCAGCGGGGAGAGAAAAAAAGAGGGCTGCAGTGTGTTTCTGAGCTGCGAAAATCAAATTTTCTTAAAGCTGCTGCGGCGGTGGCTCATAGGGAACGCAGCAACAGCCATGACTGGCCTGGGCCACAGCCATCTGCACACACAATTTAATCCATCACAGAGCTCCTGACACCATATCAATCACGCTTTCATCAGGACTGCACCCCCTGCAAAAAAAAAAAAAAAAAAAATATATATATATATATATATATATATATATATATATATATATATATATATATATATATATATATATATTTCAATCCTGCAGCAAGTGAGTGAACCCCCTGCTGACCAGAGCGAGGAGAGAGAAAGTAGCAGGTCCTCCTCCTACCCCCAAGTAGTTCGGATGGACCGACCCAGACTGGACCAAACCAGACTTAACAGAACCGCACTGTCGTTTGACTTCTCACATGCTCACACAGAAATCTCACCACAGCAATTTGTTTTTAAATTCATAATAATTTTCTAAATCCTTATCCATGGAATAAAAACGTACACTTAACATGTTCAACATGTTAGGCCCTTTGATCACACATTTGTGAATGTGTGTGTGTGTGTGTGTGTGTGTGTGTGTGTGCGCGAGTGTTGGGGGTTCAGAGAAGGGGGGTTATTGGGGAGAAATCACATGTGAACACAAATGAATCAGTAAAAAAAATCCATGTCATTAAAAAACAGAAGAAATTTGTAAAAAAAAAATGTGTAAAAAAAATCTCACGTAAAAACCTAAATTACGTGCAAATGCTTCATGCTTCATCCATAACTAATCACTGTAAAACATCACAGGTGATAAATTGCATAAAAAGAGAAACTTTTTTTTAAATGTTTACAATTCCTTGACATTTGTAAACATTTTTCATTTTGAATGAAATTACATCCTCCGTCTCCTTGCTCATGTCTCCCCCCTCCACCCTGGCTACAGAACTCCTCCCGTGGTGGTGGTTGTGGTTGTGCTTTGTTCCGGGAACATGTGCACCATCGCTCTCTCTGCATCCCTCAGGCTCTGGCTCCAGTGGCCTTTAATTTATAATTCATAGAGGCCACTTTTATATGGGACCTCGGTATACCTGATACCCTTCCACAAAGACATGTCCCGGGACGGGGAGGGTTAGTGAGCGGGTGGAGGTGTGCTGATAGTGATGCGTGTCTGCTTTATTACACGGGGGAGGGTGGCCATGATGGTTCCAGTGACACCGGTATCTGGATTGACCCTAACAATCCTTCAGTGCAGGCCTGGTTTATGGTTTGTTTGTTTTTCTGACATCCTGCTGTCTGGGTATAGCTGAGGACAGAAGACGAAAACGTGGTGCCATGTTTCCTCATTTAGGAGCGACCTTTTATCTTTTGTAAGAATGAAGACAAAATGCCCTGCAATACACCCATGACCGTAGCATAGTTCGTGTGTGCTGCAGGCTGCAGTCCTGACCTGACTCCATTATGCATCCTTCATCAACGCTTCATGCTCTAGTGGTATCCTGAACTCGCCCCTCAATTCCCGACTCCTGACACCCGACTCTCACCTCCCACCGCACCACGTCTTGTCTGATTGCCAGCGGCGGGTTAAACGATAAGTTCAGGATACGTGTATTTATGGTTGTTGTTGCTAAGAACTCCGAAGTGCATACTGCAAGTGGAACTGCAGCCTATTAACATATCAATGCGCACAGGGTGAGGAAAAACTGAGAAAGAGAGGGAGGGATGGAGGGAGAGAGGGAACAAACCAGGGGTGAATAGAGAACAGTGAGCATGTGGCTAAGCTCCAACCTTCATCCAACAACAAACATGTTGCCTCCCCCTGCTTTCCGACATCTTTTACCCGATCCCCTACTGCGCTTGGCTAATAAAGAGAAGAAACAGAATGGCAAATTTGTTGAGAAGGATTCCGTGTGTGTGTGTGTGTGTGTGTGTGTGTGTGTGTGTGTGTGTGTGTGGCCTAGCATACACAGTTCTCTGTCAAATCACTAGGCATGCCCTGGATTAGCTGGCTTGTAGCGTGGCCCCACACTCCACTGAGATCATTTAGGCAATTACCAAGAACAAAGACAACGGCCGTGTCAAACATCTCCACTTCAAAGGCCTCCACCAAGGCAAACAGTTACTGCACACTGGTCAATTTCCATAAACACACAGACACAGATACAGACACACACACACACACACACACACACACACACACACACACACCTCCGGCCCAATACCACAACCACCACCCCAGATTTCTCAATATCTTCTTCTTCTTCATTGTGCCTGCAGGTATTTTGGCAGTGGTAATGAACAGCAGCTACAAGACATGTATAAAAACCACACACACACACACACACACACACACACACACACACACACACACACACACACACACACAAACTCTCACACTTCTCATTATTCCAAGTCTGTGACACACTGTCCACCTGTAGACCAGTGTTTTTACAGCACCTGCTTGATCTTCATTGATCAATCATTTGTTGTTTTCTTGTTATTTGTTGCTGCGGCATTTCTACTTACGCTCTTGAATTAAAAAATGGTTAAATGGTTTATTTATTTTTAGCACTGTTGCTGACTAGATATTTTTTATTTATTAGTACTGTATAATTAAATATTAAAAACTAAAGATGCAAATTGTATACCAGAATGCCCTAGGTAGTATTTCTGAGAAATATAACAGAGATGTGATACAACACCAGTGACCAGATCTTTCGTAAAAAATTGCTTCATTTGGATTTTTAGGAACAAAAAACTTTTTATGAGTAGGAGAGAAGATGAGTCATTCATGACGTGATCAATGCTTTGAAAAAGTTTTTCAGAGTCGATTTTATTCGTGCTCCTGAATCCAAACAGCATGTAAAAAGGGTAATAAAAATTGTGGAAAATAACAAATTTGAACTAATTTGTCATTTTTGTAGTTTAGTTAATGTAATACAAAGTCATTTTTGAGGCTTCATGTAATTATATTGAATGTTTATTGATTTAATTTTATATTATTTTGTTTCGTTTGATTTTTCTGACATTCCAAATCCTTCTGAACCACACATGCCGCATATTTTTGCGAATAAAAAGACAGCAATTACATTCCTATCTTTTTAATATCCCTTTAATTGACAGAGCATTTATTTCCTTATTCACTTACAGAGTGAATCCTCTTCGTCAAAGCCAATCATTTATACTCTGTTTATAAAAATGAATCTTTTTTTTTTTTTTTTTTTTTTTTGATCTACATGAATCCATTTGAGAAGCATCCTGTCTCCTTTACAAACCACAGCATGACCTTCTTTCCGATTCTTTAACTTAGAACATGAAGTACGGCATCAACCAATCACATTATTTAAAGTCCAGCTCACGGGTGGATCACTTTCACACAAACTGAGCAATGTGTAAGGTTTCATACAGAAAAGAATTCTACATTATAACAGTGCCTGCATAGAGAAAGGCTTCTATGTAGACCTTATTATTGACAGAAAGAATGCAAAATAATTATGATCAAATTGAATCTTAAAAATAACAATATGCAAGCTTTTCAGTATTTTTCAGTACTCTTTGTATTTATACAGTAACTCTACAGACCCTACAAAAGAATATTTCACAGTGCCAGGATTCTAGACCCCATTTCCTTTAGATATTAAAAATAAAATCTTTGATATTCAAAATCTTTAAGGTTCTATTAAGTGTTCTTTTGTCATCTGAACTCTTAAAAGATTAATTTTTAAAACCTTATAATAATATTTTGCTATCAGAAAGCAGCAGAGGTGGCAAACATACACACATCCTTCACTTAAGTAGAAGTACAGATACTAATGTTTTAAAATACTCAGGTAAAAGTTGGAGTACTGACTACGTTTTTTTTTACTCAAGTTAAGGTAAAGAAGTTTGGGCTCTGACATGTACTTAAGTAAAATGTAGCATGACACTACTGTTTTAGTGTCATGCTGGTAACTGGACCTCACATCATATTAATAATAGGGCCGTCAATCAATTAAAATATTTAATCGCAACTTATTCGCACATTTTTAATCTGTTCTAAATGTACCATACATAAACATTTTACGTTTTTAATACTCTAGTTAACATTGGCATGGAGAATTATAGATGCTTTATGCAAATTTATGATTATTATTAGTGAAACCAAACTCATCATAGAGTATGAAGACAAAATATTCTTGTAAATGTAATTATGGTGTTTTAAATTAGGTAAATCATCAGAACACCAAATGAAACTTTTGCTATTTTTCCACACACATGAGGTAATACCAAATAAACTGTATTACTTCTGACTTCCATACGGATTACATAATCAGAGAATAGATGATCATTTGAAAGGCATTTAAAACTTTCAATTCATATATTTGCGAGGTATGTATCCACTGAAATTTAGGTTGTTGTGAACAAGATGGCAGAGAGCACCCCCTGTCTGTTTTCTTTATTTTACAAAGCACAGCATTTGTTTATATTATGAGTGTATACAAATAAAAGTAGAACCTTTACAGATTTTAATGATGTATTGCAATTTTCTGTACGATTAAAAAGACTGTGTAATTTAAGTTTGTTTTGACATTTTGAAGAAAAGAATTCCACAAAATGCGCCGGCGCGTTTGTCGACCCCAGAGGGTTCTTTGTCGAATGTGCACAGCTGCTGATTTGAGACATCAGTAAAACAAATGTTTAGTAATTTAAAATTCTTTTTCAGTGGAGTTAATTTATTAATTTTTTATCTGAGAAAAAAAGGACTTTGTAAATAAACGTATGTTGGCTGAAGGTTTTAATTTTCATATATATATATTTCTCAGTCATGTTTACGTCGCTGACTCCCTCTGTCTCATCCATGTTAACCCCATACTTATTGTTGCCTTCTACCTTGCTGATTGTTAGCTTCATAAACTAGCCTACATCTGTGGTGTGTGATAGCCAGGAAATTATACACCAGTGGTAGATTGAAAAAGCTGCCCAATGACAGGAAATAGGTTGATGTGCTGAAAACGGCATGCAGTAAAAAGAAAAATATTGATCAAGTCACCAAATAGATTAAAACAAAAGTAACGAGTCTGGTTTGAAAATGTAAGAAGTAGAAAATATAGATATTTGTGTAAAAATGTAATGAGTAAAAGAAAAAGTTAATAAAACAAAGTACTGATACCAGGAAAATCTACTTAAGTACAGTAACAAAGTATTTGTACTTCGTTACTTCCCAACTCTGGAAAGCAGTTCCAAGAGCAATTATTGACGCAATGATTTTTCCTTTAAGAGTGGTGTAGTTGCAATTAATTTACAACAAAGTGTTTCAGTGTCTGCAACGGTCCCTATTCAAACTGAGGTTTCAATTCTAAAAGCTCTTAGTTAACGATAAATCCATTTTGATGCATACAAAGGATACATTGACCTTGATTCATGCCAAATGAGAACCTTTTTAGAACCTTGCTTTAGTCCTCGGTTGTTTATCGGCTCAGTGAGATGGATTGTCTGCCTTTGAGATATAGACTTCAGAAGAAACGAACCTACTCTCTCCCAGTTTCTCACTTCATCTTCTCATATCATCTTAAAGATCCTAGACAAACATACAAGAAACCAGATCCTCTACTAGGGCTTGAGTTTCAACCAAACATAGATGCTAATCATGTGCAATAAATTATTCACATGCAGCAAAATCAGACTTTACTAAACATTTATTGATAGAGGATGGCTGGTCAGGGTCGAGGCGCTGACATGAGTATTGATATGACCTGTTGGAGTCAGGACATAGCTCCTGGGGCTGAAGGACAAAAAAAAGAATATTGGGGATGAATATAAGAAATGTCCTACTGACACAAACATTTATTTCAAAACATAATTTCAGTATACACTAACAGATGACAAGGCACATCTTACAGTTTTTTTTTTTTTTTACGATAGCTTAAGCACAAATTTAAAAACAAGACTCATTTTGTCAAAACACCACACACAATTCACACATCCCCACACAAATAGCAAAACACCTCCGTTTTTTGGAAAATGAAACTGTTCATTCAGAACTTTACCATAATTTAACAAAATCCATTTTTTACTTGCTATGGAACACACAAGGTTCATACAATAGGATTCTGTTTGATTTATTTACACACTGTTGTTCACAATATATTTATCATTTTCTGATTATATAGTTTGGGTTGATTTTATCAGAGATATTGTTAAAGTATATAAATATATTGACTGAATATAAACACAAGACCAGTACTGCATATTAAAATTCATCCATGCATTTTTAAAGGTTGCATGTTGCACTGAAAATCAGAACATTATAAATACAATATAGTTCATTAAAAAAAACATTTGTGGAGACAAAACAAAAGCATGATTCTAAATAAATAAATAAATAACAACCTAACAACCTAACCTGGCCATAACACTTACATAAAGAGAGGACATAACTCCTCTCTCACAAGACAATGATGAAAGAATCTTCTTGAAGGTGAATCCATTCTTGCACAGACCTTGCATCAATTAGGTCAAAGGCCTCCTCCATGACTTTAATGAGGGGTATTCTAACATAGGGCCATGCCGTAAAAACTCTTCAATAAGGTTAAGGAAGGGACAGTATGGTGGAAGATATTGGAGTGAAAATTGTGAATGATCATGAAACCAGTTTTGAACCAGAGCAGATCGGTGGAAGATACATGGTCCTAGATAACAATGTGTCTCATCTGCTCTGCATTTATTTGTTTTTCTGCTGTGACAATGTTGTGTAGTCATAACAACTTGGCATGGTGGTGAAGGACCCCTTTCAGTGTGATTGCAGCACACATTGTGATGTTGCCTCTACTTTGGCCTGGGAAAATTTGTATAGTTCTGTGGCCAATGATGTTTCTGATGATGTGGTTCTTCCTCTCACCCCCTCACCTGTTACCATTTTATTTACCTTTTGCTTACACCTGATTGTTGAGTTTACAGTTAAGCACCTGTGTGTCTACACATTTGACAGCCGTATTTGGTCAACTGTTTTAAAGGGGTTAGATTTGTTAGATTTGTAATGTAGAGAAATGTGTTTAGTGTTTTGCAAAACAATGTGTGTTATGTTTTGCAAAAAGTGTATGGCTGAAAATGTGCTTATTGTTGTTCATATCTGGGCTGAGGTTATGATCTTTGAGTGTAAGGCTTCATTAACTGTGTGTTATTTTTAACTTAAAATAAATTTTATTGCCTTTGACTCTTGTACTGTAGGGATGTCCTGTCCAGCATTTCTATCTCATTCGATGTGTCTTTTATTTGACAATGTATATTGGCAACTATCTCTCATACTTCCTTCTTTGCTTTTTTTTGCTTTGTGATTTCTCTATACACATTTAATGTGAGGTCTTATTTGACAAAGATTGCTGTCAATAAAAAGTTAGCTAGTTAGTTAGATTCACATGAAGTTAAAAATAACTTCACCAGAAGAAATTTTTAAGTGGATGTTTTCTCAAGTACAGAACTCTCACTGTTATTATTCTCTGCCTCCAAAGCCTCAGAGAAGACAAAAACATTTTTATGCACAGATATACTCAAATCAAGAGAACAAATCTAACATAGAGAGCCAGCAAGGTTAGCTAGTAAGTCAGTCTTCGATAAGAGCATTGTTTATGTCATGTGACTCAGTTAGCACCTTTGTTTCTTAAAAACAAACAAACAAACAAATAAAAACAGCAAGTGTTGAGGTAGTGACTAAGTTAAAACAAATAAATAAATAAAAAATTGAGGTAGCTGAGAAAGAAATGTGTGGTAAAGAAGAAGAAGAAGAAGAAGAAGAAGAAGAAATGAAAGCGAGAAATGTCATCCAATGTCATCCTTTCACTCTGTCACAAAAGCTGATAATATGATCCTGAACATACAGACATATTAAATCTAGCACATTCCCATTATTATTAATACTAATAAGGAGCGATCACATTGTGACTAATAGTCACACAACTCATAATGGCAATGTCAGGAGATATGCCTCTTCTTTTTGTTCCTCTCCTTTTTTTTTTTTACTTTGAATTTTGGCATCTGTTTAATTCCAGACCGCTTGGTCATGTGACAGTAGTCATATTGCTCTGAATAAAGCTGATAATATAAAATAATGCATCTTTACATTTATGAAATTTATGTTTGGAAATGTAATCAGTCACACACACACACACACATACACCACACTCTTCCGGCAGGATCAGTGCTCGGTGTCAGTTTAAATTGGCCAGTGTGTATTTGGAGTTAGAGATGCAAAACTGTTTAAATCTTTAATAAAACGACAAGGATGAAATATCAGACATCATCTACTAGGCATAAGGGACGGGGTGCATTTATATTGTGTCATCTGAAGACCTGTGTGCATGCATGTGTGTGTGTGTGGGTGCTATAAGGTTGCAAATTGTTCTATGATGACAATATTATTATTTGCAATATTCCTAGGTACAAAAGCACCAGAGGCCATTTTTATTCACCAGACAGCCGTCTGTCTCTCTCTTTATCTCTGTGTCTCTCTGTCTGTCTCTCTCTCTCTCTCTCTCTCTCTCTCTCACTCACTCACTTACTCACTCTCTCTCTCTCTCTCTCTCTCTCTCTCATTTAGTACAAATTCTCACCCTTTTATGTTATTAATGATGATTTATTAAAAAAGTTCCTTTAGGGCGCTGAGTGATTCTGGTACAATGGCGTTCCACTTAACAAAAGAAAAACAAACTAAGGGCAAAGAAAAAACATTCTTCTTCTTCATTTTTTATTGTTAGAAAGGCATCGTTATGGTGTGTGTGTGTGTGTGTGTGTGTGTGTGTGTGTGTGTGTGTGTGTGTGTGTGCGTGACCGGCCTAATAAGCTTTGCTTTGGCTGGGCTAGTACGGGAATATTGGTGCGTTTTGATGAAAAATTACCGCTCCCATTATGGGCAGTTATCATAATAGCTTGCTTGCCATAGACAATGGCCGTCTTTTGTGGGGTAATTTCTAATGTTCTGGCAATCCAGGCATTTAGAGGTAAATGAGGAAGGTCATCAGAGCTGTCATAGGATGGAGAAAAAGAAGGATAGCTAGACAGAGAAGGGGGGAATATGAAGTGTTGGAGAGCTGGAGCCAGCAGGATCAAGCATTAGGTGATGTGAGACAATTAGTCCAGAGAGACATCATGCTGTGCCCTAATGACGCACAGTGGCTACAGTAAATTCATCAGATCTGACACGACTGAAAAGATGCATTGCTCCAAGCACAAGTTTAGAAAATGTATAAAATACGGTGGCTCATGAGTGGCAAAAAAGTCTAAACAGAGAACCGAAAACATTACTGTAGCATTTGACTAAAAGTCATAACTTGCAATTCCTGATTTTAGACCAAGAAAACACCCATTTAATAAGGAATTTCTCTTAAGGAACTTAATGTTCTTGCACCTGGGTTCTTCAGAGTTCAGCAAGTGATGTCAAAATAAACATAAATGCTCACATAATCATTTACATTTATGGGATTTGGCAGATGCCCCTAACCAGAATAGCTTACAAATATAGGAGCAATTGAGAATTATGGGTCATGTTCATGGTTTGAACTCGCGATCAGCCATAATCAAAGTAACATCTTTAACAGTGTCAGCTATACTGTAAATACAAGCACTAGTTTTAGATCAGTCAGCATGCAGTGATCAAAGGTGATGGTGCAGCAGTAGTGCTATGTTTGTATTGTAGCCCATTTCACACAATATATGGACATCGAAGCAACCAGTGTTTGTGTGTAGCATCGCCAGATTCCTTTTTTCCATGAACATGTATTAAATTATTCCCAATAGCCTATTCTCTTTATTTCATAGCTTTTATCTTTGTTGACTGCTTCAAAAAATTTATGTTTATGCTAAAATTTCTATCCAATCAGATTTCAGCTATCACATGTTGCCAGGGTCAAAGAAACCTGCCTTGCAGGTGCTCTGTAGCATAAAGTATATGTTGCTTGAAGCTGTTGCTATACTATCATATTTTAAGCTGGCTACACCAGGCCATACAGTACATTAGGTCAACATTTTCACATCCTTTCATGGTCAGAGAGCACACTAGTCAGAGCTTACAAACCACATCTATAGCAAACTACAGAAGCTAAAATATATTTATATAAACTTAATTAATGTCGTCTGCAATGGCTGACAGAGAAGAAGAAATTGATTTGGTCACAGATATACTCACAAGTCTATTTTTAGGATAGACTTTTCAAAAGTAGCTGGATATTGTTAGGAAAGGTCAGCCAAAACAGTTCTTTAGATTTTATAAAGAACCATTTATACTTCACTTTGAGTGTACTTATACTTTTTTCTTTTATTCTTTACTGCAGAATTTCAAATCCCCAGGAAAACATTAAGGAACAGAATGCACACACAAAAAAAAAAATTGCACAAAAATGCATTGAAAATGTGGGGTCATGTTATGAGGTTAATATTGATGCTAAACATAATGTACGAGGAGGAAAAGTGTTTTCAGCATTTTCAGGGTTGAGCTCGTTGTAGGTCTTCCTGATCTTTCATCATCTTCCACTGATGTTCTTCCACCCTTGAAGTGTATGTGCCACTCAAAACACCATAAACGACTCATTGCTCATGTCATGTCAAATTGTCATGTCAAAAAAAACTGGGCAGATTTGCTCTGTTTCACACAGAATTTCACATTTGCACTTTGTTGTAACTTGCTGTCTATGATGAAATTGCAGGCGTGGTAACGCACGTGGTTAAAATAGGACCCGTTAGCACTATTAGTCTCAAAACTTTTGGATATCACCTCATAAACGAGAGATTTGTTACATTTTGTTAAATGGGTTTCTTTCTTTAGTAATGGCATTCATTCTTGCTGTCTGTGATGCATCGGTCAGTTATACTGCGTTTCTGTATAATATTGATGGTTTCTAAAGCCATTGCGTCATAATAATACAATTACGATACTGATTCGGGTAAGACACCATTGAAGACTAGATTTGAAATTCCACTGAGTTCAACATACAGTACACTGTATTCAGAATGTAAATTGTAAATATAAATATACATCACTCATCACAGCCATCAGGCTAAAGTACTAGGGTATTTCTAACAAAAGACGAAAATGAAGTCATCCATGCGTTTCCCCTTACTTTTTATTTGCACACAACAGTGAAAATAACATAATTCCAAGTTTCAAATTCATGATTCCAAGGTAAGTGAATGCAGCCGGTTCCTTAACAGATATGGGAGGTGTTTAAACAGTCTCAGTGTTGATGTTAGACTTCCAATTTGAAAGCTGTGATTTCAAATCCCAGTGTCACCAAGCTGCCACTGCTGGGCTCTTGATCAAGGCCCTTAACCCTCCACTGCTCACTTGTATAAATGTAGATTGCTCTGTAATGTTGTTGTGCTGTATCCAAACACCAATGAGCATTTCATGTTTTATATGGAACTCAGCTTTCTATTTAGAGTAAAATGTAAAGGATTTTTAAATTTGTTTTTTTTAATTTGTCATGTTTTCAAACTTCTTGTTAGAGTGGTGTAGCGAGATGTCAGGTGTGTGTGTGTGTGCAATATTAGAAAACCAAAAGAAACCAGCAACATGTGGTTTGTTTAGTAGTTTGGATTTTGCAGAGCCTGAGACACAAATTCTTGTGTCTTTAAATTCACAAATTCACATACAAATTCAAGCTTTGAATAAAGGAAAAAATAATAAATAAATAAACCAAAAAAAAAAAACTAAGACACATACACATCAATACATGTTCCCGCTGCATCCAGTACAAACAATAAAGGGGTTGAAAGTTATTTTTGTGCATGTCAGTCTTTTTCCATTCGATTCCAATCAAACAAAGACACACACATACACACACACAAAAAAAAAAAAAACAGAGTGAAACTCATTCAGACGGGTGAACACGGTGGATTGGAGACGACGTGCTTCAGAGGTTCAGAACGCCGCACGTTTCCAAATGTATCGGGACTGAGCCGAGCGATTTCATTTCAGTTCGGCTTCACATGGGACTAACATTCAGCTACCACGTTCAATAATCATGCAGGAACAGCCAGCGCTTTTCAGACATCCATTTACAATCAGTTTACATTTTACATACAATCATTTTCAAACTGAGCCTCTTCCTGGGCTTTTCTTCTCTTCAGTCAAGGCTTTATATAAGGAAGAAACACTGCATGTCATGCTGTGATGGGAAAATAATCAATGACAGCATGGGGTGGTGAAGCATGGTTACTCTTAGGGCTCTTAAGATCATTATTTTACAATAACTTTACATCCTAATGTATTTTTTAACCACATTCCACTGCAGTTAGGAACAGATTTTAATTTGTTACTAATTTAAAATATATCTTTATTTTTATTTTAACTGACATTACTCATGTAAAACATCTGAGAAACATCCTACTTCCTGTTCCTGCAGGAACACATTGTCCAAACCCTCTACACTTGCTATATATAGAATGTATGTATATGCATGAATATGTAAATAAGGTAACTCCTTCTATCCTCCCTAAATGACTAACTAACTCAGCTTAGCTAGATAACTAGCTGTATTGTCAAAAATATTACATGGGGACTGTATATCACAATACCAGACAACCAGAGCCTGTCAGCTAAGAATTTGCATATCAGACACGACTGGTTCAAAACTGCTGAGTTTTATGACGTGAGATCACAAAAGCACATATTTATGGCCACACCTCCAAAATCAGTTTTAAGATTGATAGGATGACTTTCACGTGTCTCAGCAACCATTTTACCACTGTGTGGTAATAAATATATAAATATAAAGATGCTGCCTGCAGTCCAGTTGCTGATCTGTCTGCTCAAACCCACTCATCCAATTTCTCTGCTACCTTTTTTTTAATCTGCAGCCCCATCGCTTTGAGTTCAGCCTCATGTTTAAAGTAATCACTTTTTTCAGCATCTCATGGATGAAGACCGAGAAATAGAGAGAGAAAGAAAAAGAGATGAATATAAGAAGGCCTTTGAGTAGACAGTGGATCTGGAGTGCTGCAAAATACTTCTTCCTTTTCTTTCTTCTTGTACATCTTTGTATCCCCTTTCTTATTCACTCTTTCACTCTCACTTATACAACTCTTTCTCTCGCTCTCTCTCTGCATTTATGGATGTTAACGGACTGGCATTTCAGGTTTATGCACAAATAAATAGTGACTGACTAAAAAGAAACACATAAAATGCAGTCTTATGGTATTGTTCACATCTGAACTATGAAAAAAAAACACATCACAAACTATGAGTATTGGAGTATGACTCCAAAGCCATTTTTGATGATTATTAAAAAGAATTCCAATGCTAGAAATATAATTAGCCCTAATTATCCTCCGTCACCATTAATATTAATGCAGACCAGTGAGGATTAAGCTTCATATTGTACAGATCTTTCTTGCATTGCTTTCTTTGAATTATATTTAATTATTTAGAATTCTTCATTTTGTAAAGTTGTCAGAGAAAAGCCAATCGCATAATCTTCATTTCAGCTGGCGAGATTTCAGCAATCAGACGGTTCGACTGCAGGCCAGAGACGTAATGCTGAAAACACTTCTTCATTCTTTTTTCTTTTTCTTTTTTTTTGTCACCAGAGACCACTTCAATGTCAAATAACTTTCGGAAAATTTGCGATCATCCCTGGGCATTCCTCACTCTCATAACTACATGCGTTTCTCTATTAGTTTCAACATAGTTACTGAATAATTTATAATAGTTACTGAATAATACGCTTCAGGATGAATAACTGAATAATAAGCAGGGAGGTTAAGCAGTTAATATTGAGTTTATGTTTGTGTGTAGACACTGAGGACAGACTTATGAGCATTAATATCACACTTACGAGAAATAGAATGTCAATAAAAAAAAGCATGTGTCTGTGGGTGGAGCCATAGGACGCAGCGATGTAGTCGTGTGTACCATTGAACTTGACTTTTATTCCCAGTAAAGTAATAATTGATGAAAATATGACTAATAAAAACCAAAGTAACAGAAAAAAAGACATCTATCTTGTACATTTATGGGAAGTGAGACTAATTTATATTTTACAAAACAAGCTACAACCTGTGAAATACAGTGAGGTCATAACATTTTTTTTCCAGTTTCAGCACTTTGTAAAAGATGAAAGTAAAGCTGTATTTTTCCATTTTGATACCATATGTTCTGGCTATATTTATTGTGCATTATGAAACACAAAATTCCACTAATGCATTATAAGTAGCGTTTTTAACACATGTATTAGCAAGCCTTGTCCTATAAGACTCTTTATGAAATCCTTATGTATAATAACACTTAATTACATTTACAACATGCATTTATGAAGCGTTATACACTGCACTGTAATTAGTTTGTAACAATGTAACTGCAATTAAAAGTATGCATCATATGGGTTAGAAATATCTATTAGCAGATCGCTGATTGATTGTTATACAGTATTTTCAAACTATGCAATAGCAAAGTGGAATTAATGTGCTATGAATACTATGTACAGTTCATAATGCACAGTTCTAGGGTTAGGCTTGTGTATAATGCCTAATAAATGCATTATAAATGACATGCACGTGTTCATATCCTGCTATACTGTAAATAAGACCCTTAAAGGAAATGTTACATATGTTTTTTTTATATATATTGGCGATAATACATTATGTTAACAGTTCATAAAGCATAATTAAAAATGGAATTGTGTGTAATGTAATCCTTATTATAATCACACCTTCATAAAAAGTGTTGTTATATTTATATATATTTATTTTTGAAATGCCTAATACAAATGTGCATAGCATCAATAGCATAAATAATAGAAATGTATACAGTGGCTTACAAAACACAATATAACATGATTTGAATGTGTTCACAGCTTATTATACTGTAGATATGAGTATTATGTAGATTTTCTTGATTGTGGTAATTAAAACTGTTATACTTTTACAATCCATAATGACTAATACAGATGTAGCTGTAGTGTAGTGTAATGCATATTCATATTTTATTTAATTATTTATGCATTTTTATTAAAATAATAATAATATGTTTAATGCCTTATGAATGCATCAGAACATGATATTAATGTTTTTCTAATTCTCTGTCACTGTATTCCTGCTGTGGTTCTGTCACCTGGTCGTGCTTTTCTTTTCTTTGCCATTATAACTCCACCTGTCATTCTGTCTCTCTCTTTCTCTCCCTCTTTCACTGTGATAAGCGGAGCTGTCTATCAGGTGGACTCATATCGAGGTGATGTGGTTAGACAGAGGTGCATCATGGGTAGGACGGGGGGCTTAATGATGCAGAGGCTATACGTATGCTAACTCTGAAAAGGGCGTCCATCTTAGCAGCCTCGATTGAGCAAGCATTGCCTCGAAATGGCGCATGGTGCACGCAATTTAAACTGTGCATCTCTCCTCTCTTTCTCTCTCTCTCTCTCTTTCTGTTTTTATTCTTAATGTCATTTTCACTTACTTCTGGTCCTCATGCCTTGAGGTGCTTCGGGCAGCCTGACCACTTTAAAAACCCTGCTATCATTTTCTACTAGTGATTTTATCTTTTTATGAAAAAAGAAAAAAAAAAAAAAAGAAAGATTTTTAAAATTTGAATTGTAAAATTTAGATTCTATACTCTTTTAGTACTAAAGAAAAGTCACATTTCACTTGCTATTCACAGGTAATTTATCCCCCCTCCACATGAGTTCATCTAATTTTATTTGGTTTGTTCTAATCAGTTATTTCATTTTATCTTTTGTTTTGCAATGAATCAGAATATGTAAAATAAAAGAATTATAAATATAAAATAAAATAATAAAATATAATTTCTTGTCCAATTAATTATTTTCTTGTACATTTTTTTAACCATTTATATATTTTCAAGTGTGATTTACACTAGTTGAATTAAAGCAAAAAATTTAAATTCATCATCAATCACATACTGTATATACATTTCCGGATTAATTGATTTTTGCCACGTTTTTCCCCAACAATTCTATATTTTTCTAGTGAAGCTTATCACATGACTTTTTTCATAATGGTGACAAAATGTGTTGTATAAATACAGCATCTGTCCTGATTCGTGTGCCTTCACTGCAGCGCTTGCTTTATTATTTCATTAAACGTAAATCCTGTCAATGCTCTTCCACCCCCAACCTGGCTGGCCCTTTTCCCCCTTACAGTCAGCAGGTTAAATTATAATTTAATTACTGAGCTTTAGTGGCATAAGCTGCCCTGAGAGCTCTCGACCACAGAATCATTTGAGAAGATGGTGTCTCTCTCTCTGTACTTATCTCTACCAAATCACAACATAAACAGCAATCATGAAGTGTAATGATGTTGTTTTAAAGCAGAGAGATGTTAAACGTTGTGTGATGTGCTCACTAAGAAAGCAAACATTGGCTCAATAATCTGCTTACACTAATTTTGTAGAATGCGCCTTTTTAAAAAGTAAACAGAACTAAAAAGAAAGCTGCATAACAACTAATTTCAAAAAAGGTTAATGGAACTAGATTTTGTGGTTTGTTTTGTGTAAAAGTGTAGTTATGTAGCTTTTTAGAAAAAAAAGTGTACAAATTACACAGAACTACTTTTTGCTACAGTGCTTTTTTGTTAATTAGGAAAAGGGTCCATAAAAACTATTGCTAATGTTCAGCTCATCCAAAAACCTTTAATGTTTCTGTGTAAAAGCTGGAGTTTAAATTTCATCAAATATTCAGACAGTTTATTAACATTTATATAAATCAATTGATATCTGCCATGAGACTAATACAGTATATACATACTGTATACAGCTTATAAATAAAGTCTACAGACCTTTATGAAATTGCACATTTTAAAATATAGACAGAATATAACAACATAAATGTCAGACTTACATCTTTAATCCAATACACCAACAAACAGAAATATAGAAAAATAAAATGAAAGAGAAATAATAATAATAAAAAAAACTATAACAGCTTGATTGCATAAGTCAGATTCCACAATTCCCAACTAATACTTCTTGGACGCACCTTTTGCCTTTATTATGGCATCAAGTCTTTGTGAAAAAGTCTCTATTGACTTCACATATAAAGACTTTGGAATTTTATCCCTTCAAGTTGCAAGGGGATCTCCGATGTACATCTCTTTTTAGGTCATTCCATAGACAATTTTTGATGGAATTGAGGTCTGGGTTCTGGCTGGGTTGTTGGTTGTATGCTTTAAGTCATTAAAATATGGAAATGTGTAATTCCTCTATTTCTAATTCCTAATATTCTGCTGTTTGACAGAGGACAGATAGTTTTGTGCCAAAATATATTTCATATGCAAGGAGTGACCAGTACCTGACAAATTCCTGTAATTCATTTTGAGCTGCTGTTGGCCTCTTAGTAGTCTCCCTGATAAGTTTTCTCCTAGTCCTTTCATTGAATTTAAAGGGTCATTGGATGGGCATTGTCTCTGTAGTAACACATTTTCTCCACTTATCGATGATAGTTTTGACAGTGTTACATGGTAAATTTAGTGCCTTTGACATTCTTTTATATCTCTCTTCTGATTGGCACATTTTAACAATTAAGTCTCACAGTTTTTTGGCAACTATTTATGTACCACGGCTGTAAGTACAATGCAACTACTAACTTTTAAGCAAATACTACAACAGCTGACCTTTTTTCTGGTTTTAATCAGAATTACTTAAATTGATGGCAAGTGTACAACATTTCTCAACAGGTCTAATTCTGAATGTGACTGTTTAATTCTAAGGACAGTAAGTGTGTGCAGACTTACAAGCAGGGTGTTGTAAGATTTTTATTTAAAATGTTCAAAATTATTAAATATTTATTTTAGTCTCTGAATTTTTTGTTGAGAATCATATTAAAGATGTAACAAAACTAACATTTATAATTTATCTTTATTTCTGTCTTTATATTTCAGAAGTATTGGTGTGACCAGCATCTATTCATACACTTGCACATTTTGTACACTTGCACAAAGTCAGGGATATTGTAGGATCAGAGTCAGGTGTATGGTTAACCAATTAACCATGAACCATGATCATCAAATTGTATATGTAGGTTGAGGTCATACATTATAGCAAGCCTGAGCACAGCAGAACACCTTGCTGATGCTGTCACGGATATAGACCAGGCGTCAGAAACCGGGAGTGAACCACAATGTCTTTATTTAAACTCTACATACAAACACAAACTTATTTTGTGCGCTTCATCTGAAGCGTAGCCAGGAGCATGGATGAACAGGTAACAAGCGTGGTAGAAGTAACGAGTAGATCCAACCGTGAGTGAGGGGGAATAAGGACATTATAAAGGGGATACGTAAATGGGGAACAGGTGTCGGTGATTAGAGCAGGGAGAGGCTGATTGAGAGTGTGAGCCTTGGAGGGAGGCATGGCTGGTGGTTCTCTGACATTAACCCCGCTCCAGGGGCGACTCCTGACGCCCAATCCCACCTTCGCCAGGTGGGCTAGGGCACTTCGAGGAAGGTTGGGTGGAGGGGGTCCAGAGGAGGGAAGTCTTGGACCGGCTTGCAACACCTGGTACATGAGGGAGGTCGGGTGCCAGTGGCGGACACTGTGGGGCTTGCTGCGAACTGCAACTGGGTGGAACAACTTTGAGGCCAGGAAAGGTCTGAGGCAGAGTGACGCCCCCGGTGGAGATCCGGGACGGGTCTCAGCCCTCGGCGGATGTCCTGGGGTGCGACGGCGCCCTCGGCGGGACTCTGGAGTCTGGCGGAACCCTTGTTGCGGCCAGGTGGCGGTGCAACGCCCTCATCGCAGCTCGGTGTGATGCCATCGTTAGGGCTCAGGCAACACCCCCAGTGGAACTCAAAAAGTTAGCGCCACCCCCAGCGAGAAACACAGCTGGGCAATGCCCCCAGTAGGGCTTGGAGACTGGGTGGTGTACTCAGTGGGGCTTGGATACTGGGGATTAGGTAGGTTGCCGGGCCAGCCAAACTGGAACCCGGGCTCCTGGCAAAAAGCTCGATAGCCTGTGTATAAGTGGCTCTGGTGCCCCCAGATGTTCGGTAGTCCAGTCCGTAGCCTTCCCAGAGCGGTGGGGGCTGTAGAGTTGCTCGGCCGCAACTCCAAACACCTCAGCAAAGTGCCTGGTAAAAAGGAAGTATGCACTGAGGATGTACCAATTTGCTTCCCACACCGCGCTGGCCCACGATAGACCCTTCCCAGTTAGTATCGAGATTAGGAACGTGACCTTGGAGCATTCTGTGGGGAATATGGCAGGTTGCACCTCGACATAGAGGTTGATGTGTCGCAGGAAGCCGCTGCACTCGGCCAGTGCACCGGAGTAGGAAGCCGGAAGTGCCATTGGGCTATAGGAGGTGTGCGGGGGTGGTCACGCTAGTGTGAGCCAGAGCCGATGCGAATGCCTTCCGGAGAGCAGTGATGAGGACCTTGAATAGATCCGGGATTGCAGCGGGTTGGTAATCCATCGAGGAATTTTCTTTTTGATGGTCGGATCTTCTGTCATGGATATAGACCAGGTGTCAGAAACCGGGAGTGAACCACAATGTCTTTATTCAAACTCAACATACAAACACAAACTTATCTTGAGCGCTTCATCAGAAGCGTAGCCAGAAGCATGGTTCAAGTCAAGTCAAGTCAAGTCAAGAGGCTTTTATTGTCATTTCTACTATACACAGTGGTACACAGTACACAGTAAAAATGAGACAACGTTTCTCCAGAACCCTGGTGCTACACTAAACAACAACAAACAAAACAACATAGAGCTACAACACAAGCTACATAAAGTGCATCGAGTACAACCTAGTGCAAACAGTGCAGACAGACAGTGCAGACAGACGACACAAGACAAGACATAAAACCCTATATAGCGCCGACCAGTAAACCTACTGTATACTTGATTATACAGTACTATACAAGAAAACTGTAAAAAACTATACAAAATAAAAAAAACTATCCCAGAAGTGAGTATAAGCAGTACAATGTAGTGCAAAATAATACAGCAGCAGTCGAAGGTGCAAAAAACAGCATGTAAACAGTATAGTACAATGATAATGATAAATGTGCAAAAAACAGCAGTTGAGAGTATGATACAGTTGAGAATAATAAATAAATAAATGAATGGTGGTGGAATGGATTGAGATGAGTGATGAGTGTGTTAAGTGTTAAGTCCAGGAAAAATTTTACAGTTCGTTACACACATTTGAGTGCGTGTGTGTGTGTGTGTGTAAGAGTTCCGTTTCATTTCTGTGTATTAAGTAGCCTGATGGCTTGAGGAAAGAAACTGTTGCATAGTCTTGTTGTGGCGGCCGAATGCTTGAACCGTTTTCCTGATGGAAGGAGTGTAAAAGTGTGTGTGAGGGTGTGTGTGATCGTCCACAATGCTGTGTGCTTTATGGATGCAGCGTGTAGTGTAAATGTCCATGATAGAGGGAGAGATTCCGATGATCTTCTCAGCTGTCCTCACTATCCTCTGTAGGGACTTGCGGTCCGAGACGGTGCAGTTCCCAAACCAGGCAGTGATGCAGCTGCTCAGGATGCTCTCAATGGTCCCTCTGTAGAACATGGACAGGATGGGGGAGGAGGTGGGTTTTCCTCAGCCTTCTCAGAAAGTAGAGACGCTGCTGGGCTTTCTTGGTGATGGAGCTGGTGTTAAGTGACCAGGTGAGGTTGTCTGCCAGATGAACACCAAGGAATTTGGTGCTCTTGACGATCTCCACTGAGGATCCATCAATAATCAGTGGAGATTGGTCGCTCTGTGCTCTCCTGAAGTCCACAACCATCTCTTTCGTTTTGTCCACGTTCAGAGACAGGTTGTTTGCTCCACACCAGGCAGTTAGCCGTTGCACCTCTTCTCTATATGCTGACTCGTCGTTCTTGCTGATTAGACCCACCACGGTCGTGTCATCAGCGAACTTGATGATGTGGTTCGAGCTGTGCATTGCTACACAGTCGTGAGTCAGCAGAGTGAACAGCAGTGGGCTGAGCACACAGCCTGGGGGCCCCAGTGCTCAGTGTGGTGGTGCTGGAGATGCTGTTCCCGATCCTGACTGACTGAGGTCTCCCAGTCAGGAAGTCCAGGATCCAGTTACAGAGGGAGGTGTTCAGGCCCAGAAGGTTCAACTTCTCGATCAGGTGCTGAGGAATGATTGTGTTGAATGCTGAGCTGAAGTCAATGAACAGCATTCGTACATACGAGTCCTTGTTATCCAGGTGGGTGAGTGCCAGATGAAGGGTTGTGGAGATAGCATCGTCCGTGGAACGGTTTGGATGATACGCAAACTGCATGGGGTCCAGGGAGGGTGGAAGCTGTGTCTTAATGTGCCTCATGACGAGCCTCTCGAAGCACTTCATCACGATGGGTGTGAGCGCGACGGGACGATAGTCATTGAGGCAGGAGACAGAAGACTTCTTCGGCACGGGAACAATGGTCGTTGTCTTGAGGCACGTGGGAACAACGTTGATCTGCTAGCTGTTCTGCACATTCCCTGAGCACTCTGCCAGGAATGTTGTCTGGTCCAGCAGACTTCCGTGGGTTAACTCTGCATAGAGTTTTCCTCACTTCAGCTGTGGTTAGACAGAGCACCTGGTCAGTGGGAGGAGGGATGGTCTTCCTCGCCACCACGTTGTTCTGCACCTCGAACCGGGCGTAGAAGTCGTTCAGCACATCTGGGAGGGAGGGGTCACGGTCACAAGCAGGTGATGTGGTCTTGTAATTCGTGATCGCCTGGATGCCCTGCCACATGCGCCGAGTGTCTCCACTGTCCTGGAAGTGGTCGTGGATTTTCTTCGCGTGCGCACGCTTTGCCTCTCTGATAGCACGAGACAGTTTGGCCCTTGCTGTTTTTAAGGCCGCCTTGTCCCCTGATCTGAAGGCAGAGTCTCTTTGTTTCAGCAGCGCGCACGCTTGCAGTCATCCACGGTTTCTGGTTGGGCGTGTAGTGATGGTCTTGGAGATGGTCACATCATCAACGCACTTGCTGATGTAGCTGGTCACTGATGACGTGTACTCCTCCAAGTTGATGGAATCGCCGTGGTTGCAGCCTCTCTAAACATGTCCCAGTCAGTGCACTCAAAACAGTCCTGAAGAGCAGAAGTAGCTCCTTCTGGCCAGGTTTTCACCTGTTTCAGAACCGGTTTAGAGCGCCTGATGAGCGGTCTGTATGCTGGAATCAACATAACAGAGCTGTGGTCTGAGTATCCAAGATGGGGCGGGCCCGCACGATACGCCGCCGGGATGTTTGTGTAAACAAGATCCAGCGTGTTCGCTCCTCTCGTTGCAAAGTCCACATGCTGATGGAGTTTAGGAAGCACAGTCTTGAGATTCGCATGGTTGAAATCTCCGCGATAATAAACAATCCGCGGGTGAACATTCTGCAGGTCGCTAATAGCGCCAGAGAGTTCACTCAGAGCCTCCTTAGCATTAGCACTGGGAGGAATGTACACTCCGACAATGTAAACAGTGGTGAATTCCCGTGGTAAATAAAAACGAGTCTTACCGCACAGAGCTGCGTTTCTGTCGGCTCGAAACACGGTTAGCGCGTCTAGCTGGATGGCGGCGTCCGGAACTCTGTCGCTGAGCCACGTCTCCGTGAAAACAAAGACGCAACAGTTCCTAAACTCTCGCCGTGTGGTTTGCTGGAGTCGGATGTAGTCCAGTTTATTGTCCAGGGAGCAGACGTTGGAAAGAAAAATGGACGGGAGAGCCGGCCTGGCTAGGGTTAGCATTTAGCCTAGCACGGACACCCGCCCGCTTGCCGCGCTTCCGCGTCCTCGAACAGCGCTTTCGACGTCCCCTCTCCCGGCCACCGGCATCAGGTAACACCGGGGTCTGGGGGCCTGGTCTTTGTGGCCAAGGTCGCCGAGGTCGCAGCAAGCCGAGGTCGCGAAGGTTGTTGATAAGATCATCATGCAGATTGTTGGTTGCATGATGCCTGTACTGTAGCAGTGTCTGGTGGTCGTACACATGAACACAGCTGACTCTGGTGTCCATGTATTGTGAAGGGTCGTGCTAAATATGGTGAAAGCACCATTTTTGGATCCGGAGAGGCCGCTGCGAGCTACTGCCGCGCCGCCATCTTGGATCAGAACAGCCATCTGGTTAAACAGGGAAGAAGTGTGGTAGGAAGCCTGGGTGATCTATGGTAGTAACAAGTAGATCCGACCATGAGTGAGGGGGATTTGGGACCTTATAAAGGGGATAGGTAAATGGGGAACAGGTGTCGGTGATTAGAGCAGGGAGAGGCTGAGTGAGAGTGTGAGCCTTGGAGGGATGCATGGCTGGTGGTTCTCTGACAGATGCAGTATCCTTGCAGTATCCTCTCTTCCAGACAAAGATTTTAAAACAGCTTTTTTTGTTAAAGCACAAAGAAACAGGCAATGTTTAGGACTGTAGATGCAATGATTGTCCAAGGAAACTTAAAGCAGCAGATGGAAGACACATCATGCTTACTTTGAAAGATGTCTAAGAATTGGCAAAAAAATGCTGTTACTCAGGTATATTTATGTACTGTCCGGAGACATCTGGCTATAAATGGACTTATGGAAGAACTGCAGCCATACCTCTGATGCGGAAACAGGGCTAGATGTCTCAATTATGCAATAATTTGAAATATTCGGCTGTAGCAGGAGGCAGTTTGATCACCAAAGGGCTGGAGAGCGGTATCGATAATTAGTGTCTGCAGGTAACAGTGAAGCATGGTGGAGGTTTTTTGCAAGTTTGGGTTCTTTTTTTGCAAATAGAGTTGGATATTTGGTCAGGATTATTGGTGTCCTCAATGCTCAATGCAACAAATCTATTCTGCAGCAGGACAACAACCCCACACATACAAAATATGCCATTAAAAACAAGCTTTGGAAGTAATGGTTTTGCCCATCAGAGCCCTGATCTCAACAACAACTTACCTTTCGAGTTCCTTCAAAAACTGTGCAAGTGTAATTAAGAATTTAAGTTGTTTTGTAGGCAAAGTGTGGTCACACCAAATATCAATTTGATTTTGCATTTCTCTTTTGTTCATTCCCCTTCCATTTTATTAATTGATACAATTAAGCTATTAACACTTACTTTTACAAGCATTCTTTAGAACTGTTTAAAACTTTTGTACAGAACAATATATGTTTAATATACATATGCAATCAGTCAAACCATATACACCTGACTTTTCCAGTCATGTGGTTCTTCTTCAAACTATTACCATAAACATGGATGCACACAGATGAGATATCTAAGATATCTTTGGATGAGGTACATTTTTCTTTCACTTGAACTAGGAGACCCATCATGTTCTGGCATGACAATGCCCTTGTATACAAAGCGAGTTCTATAAAGATATGCTTTAAATTATTTGGAGTGTAAGATCTTGAGTGACCTGCCATTGAGCTTTGACCTCAACCCTACTAAACACCTTTGGGATGATTTTGAATGCTGACTGCACCACAGGCCCTCACCCTACATTGGTACCTGACTTTACTAACACCCTTGTGTTGAATAAGCACAAATCTTCACAAGGACATTGCAAAATCAGGTGAAACATCTGAAAAATTGGAGGTAATTATAACAGCAAATGGGATGCTAAAAAAGCACATAGATCTTATGGTCAGGTGCTCACAAACTTTTGTCTATATATGGTATTGCATCTGGCTTTTTGTATGCACATAAAGTTATGATGTCCACTAGAGGGCAGTGTCATAGGTATCTGTCTGTGTGATGGTATTAGGAGGTGGATTGATTCAGGTGGGGCACCACTGAAGGCCTAGGTGTGAAAAGCATGGCCCACCACTGTTGCCAGAACTAATTAACATCTGTTATTTGCTCATGTATTGTCCATCAACAAGACTGTGGTTAGTCAGAATGTTTAGCTAGTAATCAGTTCTGCTTAGTTCGTTTTTCTGCTTTTTTGTCTCAAACTGCAGCTCTGAGAAAAATTTCCACTGGACTGGAAACAAAAAAGTGTCACTTTGCTGTTATCTTCCAGTCAAGTTTATGACAATATATATATATATATATATATATATATATATATATATATATATATATATATAAAAGCAATACAGAAAATGTGCTTTTAATCTTGCTAACAGATAAACAGGTCTCCCTAAAACAAAGTCTGTGACCAGACTACGATAGATCTTCTCTTTCAATGCTCATTCGAAAAGATGTAGTCAATTATGCTTACTTTATTGTAAATACAGCAGAGTAGGTTATTTTTCATTGTTTGTCCCCCTTTTTCTGCATTTATTAGCATGTAAATTCGGCTCATTTTTATTAGCTTTCATGATGTATTGTGCCAGGGCCGTCTGATAAAGGGATTTATTTTCACTTATATAAAAAAAAAATCATCAAAAGCGATGGCACCTGATGTAAAAATAGTATGTAAGGCTTCTCTTCCGGAGAGAATGGTGTAATTTTCTTTGTGCTAATTTGACACGGCAAAATTGTACATCACAGTGCTCAGAGAGAGAAACAGAGAGAGAGAGAGAGAGAGAGAGAGAGAGAGAGAGAGAGAGAGAGAGAGCATAATATGATGGGGGCCCTTTGGGAAATGCAATTTGAAAAAATCAAGGATCTAATTCAGAATATAATACCAATGAAAAGTGGAAAAGTACTCATTTGCTATTCATCCTGTCTTCATATCGTAAGCGTCTGCGGCGTTTTTTAACTCAGCTGTGTCAGAGCCGAGTGCGCTGTTAAAAAACCTTTCTCTGCATGAAAGCAGTCGTTTTTTTAAACACGTTGATTTTTTTTTTTTCATTTTGAGACAAAGATAAGTAAATACAGGAGAGATAATGAATAGAAGGGAAAATGAGCGTTGCCGCTCTTCGGTGTTCAATCTCAGGGACAATTGCAGCATTTTGGGTGAAATTGCTAGCAGGTTCTATCACCTCATCTCCAAGCCCTCACTAGTCCTCCCCCTTAATCCTCCAGCAAGAGACAGGGCCCCTGTCTGTCCACGCGGACCCCCCACCCAGAGAGACCCTACCAAGGCAAATTAGACCAGAGGGGTGCCTTTTGTTTCGCAGCACTCTGCGAGGGAGGAAAAAAATCCAAATTATTTCCCGAGCCGGAGCAATTTGACATGCTGTGATAACTGCTCGGCAAGAAACTTCTTTGACAGTATTGAAAGAGAAGATTTTCCTGCCATAAAAATGGCCTCCCTTCTCAGTAAGAACCCCACCATGCTTACAAAAGCTGCACAAACTCATTAGGCTGCTTAATTACGTTCACTTTTTTATCCCCCTCCCCATCTTTCCTCTCTGTCAAAACAGGGGTGAAAAACTCTGACCCCATTCAGAGTAGTTAGAGCCCTCATTAGAACTTGTTCATCACTCCTTCAGTCTTCATCTACCTCTTGATTTCTTTCTTACCTTCAAGCTGTCCCGACCCCCCCCCAGCATGTTTTATTACACAATCTCACTATTTCAGTTTATATTACATATATCATATTAGAATCGGTCCATTGTACATCATATTAATATGTATATCATAAGCGATGGTCCATGAAGTGAAGTCATTTAAAATAAATGAATAAAGGAATAAAACAATGTGCCAAGTGGCTAGAGGAAAATAATCAGTGACAACCGTGTGTGCTATGGAGTCAGTTAATACAGCAAAGTTGAATATTTTCCTCTTAATGCACATCTTTAAGTGCTTTGTTCCTTTTTAATCACACTGACTCACCATCAATCACAATTCTTTATTTAGCAAAGAAAGATAAAATATATTTTACTGTTTATCCATTTAGAGTATAGTTGCAAATAAAGTTGGGAAAGTTGTATTATAGCTGATAAAACTTAAATTTAGCAGCTTGTTGTGTTAACGAGAAAATACAAGTTGTAAATTCTACTGTCCTGGAAGAAATTGGAAGTTACAGTGTCACAAAGCACAGAGACTACTTCCATAAACACTGATACATTCCATAAATCAATGATTGCCTATGCTTTTTATTTATTTATATGTCTATAGTTCATGCAGTAGAAACAATAATGTATCAGCCCGAGTGCATTAATATACAAAAAACCTGTTTGTCGATATACTACTGTCAGGCCAGCTGTTCTAAAAAATAAAGCAACCCGTCAAGATTCAACCACTCAAGAAGTGAGAAATCAGGGCTGCAGTGGTGTAATCTATAGACAAGTGTAGCACTGCATGTTCTTCTTTGTGGCACAAAAAAAGACAAATCATTTAGAAAGTACATTTGCAGCAAATGATCAGCAAAAAGTGTCTTTTTTGTTGTTATTGTTGTTTTTTTATTTCATGGCTTGACTTTTCCACAACTCATTTTCTTCCAGGATAAACATTATTAATCAAAAGTGTTAGTGTTGTCAAGGGTAAAAAAACACACTCTTTTTTCTTTCTTTTTTTTACTGTTTTATTTACTTGACAGGCCAAAAGCTGATTGCTCTCTCTTTTTCTCTCTCTGTCTGTTGGTCTCTCTCTCTCGCTCTCTCTCTCTCTCTCTCTGTCTTTCTTTCTGTCTCAGCATATCTATCTATCTATCTATCTATCTATCTATCTATCTATCTATCTATCTACACACACACACACACACACACACACACACACACACACACACACACATTATATATATATATCATATGTAAAAGCTGCCTTTTTTAACTTCCATGTTATTCTAAAGCTTCTTTAACAGCATCAGTGGGATAAATGCTTATTTCTATTTAACTACTTTTTTTCTGTTGTTTTACCTTGTTGTTTGTTGCTTGTGGAGATGAAGGAAAAATGCACAGTGCCTCCACCGGCTGTCATAAATCTCACGATTAATGCCATCCCTATGGCCAAACATCTCCATTCTTTAAGCACGCCACACTCCTTTGTCATCTTGTCAGGACTTCAGTGGCACCAAACAGGAAATTTGACTTTTAGAGATCCAATTACCGCATCCTCGCTTTACCCTAGCCTATACACACACCTATACACGTACACATACATGTACGAACGCGCGCACACACACACACACAAAATACAACCACGTACCAATGTGCACAGAAATGTCCTTTCTGAAATAATTGTCCATTAGAAAGATTACCTTTACTACGGTTTTAATTCTATATCTGTGAAAAAAAAAATTATTTACTTTTACATGGAAGAATTTATGCTTCTGTAGCCTCAGTGTTCCACACTTGTATTCAGAGCCATGTCACAGGACAACAGGTTCCCTTTTTATCGACTGGATTCAATGAATTTGTTCTACTCTGCTGCCAATATCAATGATGGGAAGCTATCAATAATGTCACCTAGATATGTATTGATATAATTAAAGTGCATAAATCCATATCCACACCACACACACACATTTCCCGTCCTTCATATTCTTCTTCACTGTGTCTAGATGCCTCTGAGCTCATGTTCATCCAGGCGCACACAGGATATTAGCTCACCTCCTGGCAAATTTGCTTTTCACGTCTCTTTCTTTTCTTCTCTGTCCTCCATGAACATTGGAAGGGCTTGTTATCGAGCTCAGTGTCCACAAACGTCATTGATCCGAAGCCGGCACTCGGATCTATAGCCGTGCTCTTTTTATCACCCGCTCCGAGCGTTAGTAATACTAATCCCGCTCAATCTGCGGAGCTGCCGGTTTTATAGATCCAAGCCAAAAGTTGCAATAATGATGTATCATTGCTAAATTTGGTAGAACAAACCGCTCTGTCGATCCGACAATCCGCAAAGGGGCCCAGGATTCAGGAAGTGCATGGTGAGTTCACACTTCACTTCTTTCCCTTTTATCTACAGGGCTTTCTTTCTCGAGTTTTAGTGCAAACCTCCTCACGAACGTGTTCCCTAAATACTAAAATCAGATACGTAGTTAAGCCATGCTTCATAAGATTGACATAACCATTCTCTGTCATGGTTTATGATAGCTTTCATACCAGAGCTCAAATACTCATTTGAAGTTTTGTAAATGTTGATTTATTACATTGCAGATTGTTCCAATGGTTTCAACCTGGTTATGTAGTAGAATTGATTAGGTACAATCCAGAAACAAGAAAAGCAATTTAGAAACTGTGGCCATAGTACTAAAATTATATTAGAAAATAAAACACTCTGTATAATTGTTAATGAGGGCAAATGTTATTAATTATATGTGATTATTAATGCATTAACTTTTATTCTTCTTATAACACAGCAGTGCTTTGACTATTCCAAAACTAGTTCCTGGTCTCACTTGTATTATAGATGCTATACATTTTAATTCTGTAATTTTTTTCTCTTGAATATAGTAAAAAGAAAAAGTCAGCTTTGTTGCAGAGAGAGCACAAAATGTAAGGCCCTCTGTCCTTAAAGTTTAGAAAAAGTTAATGAAAGGAGTTTATAAATTAATAAACATTACCACATCTTTAATACACATTTTGACTAAGAGGTTACTTTAGGAACAACAAGGCTGGTCTCAGTATTTAAAAGTTTGTGCTTCTACTAAAAACTGGTACATGGAAGACATACATGGAATCTGTAAAGGCAGAGCTTCTACCGTTTGTTACCAAGTTTAAGAAAGTAATTTTTTCACGAATCTGTTTGTGAAAATAATACGCCTCAAACAAACCATAAAGACTGGAAAAAAAAATTAGCTCAGAATACAAAATTGAAAAATTGTGAAAAATGTTTTGTTGTGGCAGCATCCCTGAGAACTCAGAAGGAGGAGAAGGAATGAGAAAGAAGTGATAGACAGAGAAAGAATAGAGTGTATGAGGGAGAAAAGAGCTAATAGGCTACACGGCAGCATCCTGGTGCAAAGGTGCAGTGAGGCAGCGGTGTCCTGACACAGCTGAAGGCCTCGGAGGAGAGAAACGCCTATTAGAGGAAGGATAAGGGTCTGTCTGGACAAGGCAGTGCTTTCAACGCAGCGCTGGGCACCAGCATCAATTAAAGACGGGAAAATATGACAAACAACAAGAAAGCTAAAGCCAAGAGCACTCCACAATCACTGCATGGGTCCGTAGAGAACGAGCAACGCCAGAGGTCGATGTGTAGGGATCTAAGTGGGTCTATTGTGTAGAAATGAGCAGCCATGCCTCCTGTCACGTAAATTACGAGATGCCTTCAAACCCAAGCAGAAAAAAGAACAACAATCAAAGGTCTGTCTTTGTATTTTCACAGAATCCCTTCCTTAACCTACGCCCACAGGCGTTTGCCTGGCCCAGATTTCTGCTGTTTAAGAGACATTAGCTTTTGAATCCTCCACACATATGCACATACACACACACACATGCACACACCCATGGAGAGCAGGCTGTAATCCAGGCCACTCATTGTCTAACAAATGAATAGGTGAGGGAGGGTCTTAATAAGGCTCTAACAAGGCCCAGCTGATAACATGACTGTCAAGCAGACCTGGCACACAGCCAGAACTATTTAATGGCGTCTAAAGACTCATAAATCAAGACGTGGTGGCATGCCTCGCAGCAACTGGTAAGTGCTGGGAAATTAAACTGGTGGTGGGCTTTTGCTCCATGGAACAGCTGACTGAAATTAAATTCCGTGTCAGTCACGACAAGGAGGCAGTGAACGAGCGGGCAAACAAAAAAGATAATTGGCTCTTCATAAGTGTTAATGACTAATGACTGTTCTGTTTAATTTAGAAGAAAAGGGGAACATGACGAACTAAAACACCAGATAATCCATATCCATTAAAGTGAACACTTTTCATCCATCTGCTCTTTTGCTCTTTTTCTTTTGTCAATGAATTTAGATACTTATCTTGTAAAAAACACAAGTATACTGTTCGTTTTACACTTCATTACAGTGGAAGTCTATGTGCAAATCATGAATGTTTTATTCTTTATTGAAATTTCTTTAGTTTTCATTTGTATGTGAAACGGACAGTTGTTACTTCAAAGTGTGCAAATAGAATCTTGGAAATACAGGTATAAATCTGCATAAGACTTAAAAAAAATTTCAATAAAATAAACAGAACTTTTTTAAGTGGAGAATTGTCATGACAGCGTTAGCAGTATCTGTGTAAATGCCTATGACGGTGCATGGCTACAATAAAACCTTAAGGAAAGTGGAAAGTAACTGGAACTACTTTTTAGCCGCATTTTACCAGTACAGGACAGGATTAAAAAATATTTATATATTAATACAGTGCTAATTAATGCTAATCTAATCGAATACTGCCTTAGTATTAACAGTAAGTGTGTAGTTAGATATCATGAATTGATATGTATGGCATGTCACCTAGACAAGCAAAAAACAAAGATAAGTCATTTGTGTAAAATTATTATTATTATTTTTTTTAAGATTAATTATAGATCAGGGATCTTGTCCAGGTCCATCGATCAGTCAGTTAGTCAGGTTTATAAAATTTCAATCTAAATAAATGAATAACATAATATACATAACTACTTTGGTTTGTTGTGTATATAGCCATAAGATTAGTTAATGTTTTTTTTAAATATCCCATTCCACATTTAGTCTCCTTTTTCTGTTACAGTTTTCTGCGAAGGTACTCCACTAGATTTTGGAGTGTGGAGATTTGTGCTCATTCAGCCAAGTGAAAAAAAAAAAAATTGTGTAAAAAAAAAAAACATGTATCATATAACCATGTCATACTCCATCTTTTTTGCACTTTTCCTTTTCATTACTTTCTCTATTTAACTACTTTGTTTTCCTGAGTTTAGGTGCTAAGCTTCTATTGTGTGTTCAGTGTCACATTTTCCCAGTTATTTTTGTTCTCTGTAAGAGTTATTTTATTGTCTGTTTTTTGTTTAATTACAGGCCTGAATTTGCATGTACCACTGTATAACACCAGCATTCTGTCATCTTACTTTGTTAATTTTATCTATAAATAGAAACCTTGATTATCACACTCCCAGATCTATAATTAAGTTATAAATTAAACATTCTAAATAATATGTTTTACTGGACATGTTTTTGACTTTTGTTTGTTTGGTTAATGTGCCACACTTAACGATGGATGACTGAAAACACCACACTTGGAACAAATGAGGTGCACGTGTGTGTTTTTTTGTGTGTGTGAGAGATAAAGCAAAAAGATAGAGAAAAGGGGGAGAGAGAGAGAGAGAGAGAGAGAGAGAGAGCGAGAGCGAGATGGAGAGAGATAGAGAAAGTGTGTGTGTTTGTTTGTGCGTTATGGTTTAGGTTAGGTTAATGCGATTTCCGTTACGCCTGTCGGGTCCAGAGACCGGGTTTTGTGAGCGCTGGTCAGGTGAACGCTGGGCTTGTCCTCCCTGCGGCCATTAGCGTGGACAGGAGACAACTCGATAAAGATGGGATACTTTGATGCGCACGGGTCACTGCACAACCTCCAGTCACAACCCATCTCCCAACTTCCAATCAGTCTTCCAAAGAGCCAGGAGCATAAGGATGGAAATTTGACAGAAAGTTTAGATGAAGAAGATGGAGAAGAGAGGCCCAATTACCAACCACTCTCCGAGATGTTTTTTACACACATTGGAAGTTTCCACATGAATGATTTAGCTGTGGCAGGGAGACGAGGTCATCACGACAGCTTCTTCTCACTCAGGGGTGAAGTTTGTTGTGTCATGTCACTGGGACCACTTTGGGGAGAAGAGTGCACTCAGAGAACAGGGAGAAGAGGCAGGGCCCAGCAATCTTCATGTCATGTCTCCTTAATGTGTTGTTTTTTGTTTATTAATACACCTCCCATTAATACACACTCACAAGCACATACACGTGCACGCACACACACACGCACACACACACACACACACACACACACACACACACACAGAGCCATTTCCTTTTGCATACCGTTAATCTTTAACTTGCAAAAAGCATCTCATGTATTTTTTATTTCAATAAATAACCCCTGCATTTTCATCCGCTACTGTGTTTTTTTTTATTTTAGGCTTTATTTAGGGAAAAGTCACACATGCGCGAGCATGTGTACGTCATCTTAAATAACAATATGTCCTCTTCTGTCTCTTCTGTCATTCCTTATAAGCAGAGTCAAAATGCTTCTATTCAGGTTAAAGATGACATCTTCAATTGAGTCAACAGATTTTTTTCCTTTATTCTTGACTTTAAACAACGGAACGGTGAAAGACAATAAGGATTTTCAGTGTAATGATGAAACAAAAAAAAAAAACAGAGCCTTTTTTTGGGAAAAAGAATCTGTCATGTCGATGTCAACTCTTTGTGTGCCATCCTTAAGAGAAGGCAGGATGGAGAGAAAATTACCTTCCATAATTGGCACACTGATCAAAGATGGCGATGGTGATGACGGCAGGACAATAAAGCCATTAATTTATCAGAATTCATTATGAGCTGCTGCAGCAATAATCGCACAAAATATGGTGGAATAAATAGTGAGGGAGAGTCAAAGCTGAACAGATTTGTGAAGTGAAGGATAAGAGGAAGGCAGAGGGAGGGGGGGGGGTGATGATTTGCTTACATACCCATTGTAAACATGACCTTGGTGTTAAAACGTGACATTGAGTGCTGAGGATACAGTACAGGATGCATGTATAATATACGGATGCTGTCTATGCTAAAAAGAAGGAAAAAAGTTAGAAAAGCTAGAAAGTGACACACAAGGATTCTCCAAGTTAGATGAGACCTTTTAGCTTATCCCAGGATGCTGGGTTTGAGACAGGAATACAATCTGTGATGAACATCAGTACATCACAGAAAACAGCACATGATTTAACACACCTGGAAACTCCAGTCTAATTAGTAGGATGAATTTGGGAGGGACTTTATTAAAAATAAGGTGCCAGAACGAATTAGACAGATGTTTTCACAGTGATAATATTTTTGTCCTTAAAATAACAACTTTTTGTGTTATAAGGACCTTTTCTGGTACTAACAAAAAGAATGAAATATTATATATATATATATATATATATATATATATATATATATATATATATATATATATATATATATATATATATATAAGCTTGTCTCTGTCATCTATCTTCACAGAAACAAAAATAAAATAACCTGAATCTCATTGAATACTGGCTTCACACACAATACATAGATGTATAAAAAGCCTGAAATGTCTAATATTAAATAAAACAATTCATATTGAAAACAAATAATTTGCATACATATTTGTCAATGGCCATGTCGATTAGAGTATTAAAAACTTAATTGTAATAATAATTGTCAAGTAATAATTAAAGGTACATTTAGAACAGATAAATTGTGCGAGTTAACTCATGACATTAATGCAATTAAATATTTAAATAGTTACAGTGTATGTGTATATCTATATATATATATATATATATATATATATATATATATATATATATCTATCTCTCTCTCTCTCTCTCTCTCTCTCTCTCTATATATATATATATATATATATATATATATATATATATATATATATATATATATATATATATATATTAGTTATTGTTCTTATGAAATAAGCATAAACAGACTCTTTGTTTTCCTTTGCTGGCCCACGCTTTAAATCCAGCATTACATTGATTACATTAAATTGCATTACTTTACAGTAGTTTTGCTCAGACCACCAATTAAGGAGACTTCCACCAATCACAATCAGTCTTGCATCCAGCGACAGTTACTAGGCAGGGCCAGTTGAGGTCACTTCCTGTTGACAAATCCATTACATCAATTAGACTGATTCTGAATGCTGGGCCAGACGCTGACGCTAATCACAAGATGAGCGATGAGCCCCTTAGAGGAATTACTGCAGCCTCGGCTGTCCAAGTGACAGCAGGAATACTTGAGAATATTACCAATGCCGTTTTAGAATATGTGTCGCTCTGCATTCCATTTCCATGAATATTAGCTCCCCCTACTAAATAAATAAATAAACCAACAAAGACTTGCTCTCCGTTAATGCATTAGTCTATTGTACTCAGAACTTCCTGAGTGTCCCCAATCTGAACACGTTCCCATTGCGCTGAGTCGGAAAAACACAGAGCAAGGTCATATTTGTACAGCATACGTCAGGCTGAAGGAATAAATGCAAGTGCAGGGTAAGAAGGTGTTATTGATAAAGCTTGAGCTCAGATCCAATTTAACTGGTAAAGTTGATGACAGGAAACAAACAATAATCAGGTGATCAACAAAAAAAAGAAACAAACTCGTCAATAATCAACGAACCAAGAAACAAGATCAAAGGTCACAGGTTGCACTGTGGGAGAATGTAGGGCTGAAAAATTGATGGTAGCTACTACACAAAGTGTGTGTTAAGACTTTAAATAATGTACTATTAATTGTGTACAGGTGTAAGGATGGTCAGCTCCTTTTTTGAACCTCTAACGAGGATCTCGTCAATCTAAGGAGAGAAAACCATCTGTTCAGCTGCCTTCTCACTCATCCTTGAGCTCTTTCTGTCCCTCTGGGGAGATGACCAGGTCATGGAGAGGTGACAGAAGTTCCCTGGAATTCAAGCTACTACATGTATGCATTTTACCTCAACATGTTTGGTATCATTTTAAAGGTTTAAGTGTGATTGAAACTATGATCTCCGTCCCATATCAGTAGAACAGGCTTCAGGTTTGGGAAAATTCTGTCCTACTGACATAAGGGTTGCCCCTGAGAAGATCCTTATCAGGTTTTTGTTTTAATCTAGGTGACATTTAGTTTTAGGTCACCTCATGTCCCAAGAAAGAGTTTGCAAAGCTTTTATCATATTGAATTTATGAGTGTTTACAATGGTTTGGGTATATAAGGAAATTTGGCAAAACACTCAGGGAAGCATTCTGTAGTCAGAACTTCCCACAGTCTTGGTGTGTCTCTGTTGCCAGGTACAGCGACTCTTTAACAATTATTTTGTAAACTGTATTGCTCAACTATTTGGTTTTATACTGATCGTGTTGTGTAAATTTTTCCTATTATTTGTTTTAGATGTGACATTTGTTTATTGATTATTGCCTGGCAAATAAATGTAAAATTCTTGATTAACTTGATTAATTTCCTGGAATCATTTATATCTAGTTGATTATGTAGTCTGTTGTTACCGCAAAACTATGACCAGGATAGTACAAACTAAAAGCTCATGAACGGATGGAGCACAGAGAAGGTCTGTGACCTTCTGATTTCTGAATATCACTGACTTAGCAAGTTATGACCAAGTAACTAAATTAAATATTCTTTATGAATGAGCAAGCATTGAGCGGCCTACTTAAAGAATATTAGTTTATCGTTATATCCTCTGACTAAGATTCCGACTGGCTAATGTGCCTCCGTTAGCAGGTATTGTTAGCCAATCACAAGGCTCTAAACGACTCCGGGTCCATAAAGAATGATTATTTGAAAAGACGGACTGTTTAGAATAATCTATTTAAATTAAAGAAGAAATACCACCAATAAGGTGATCAGCATGAATTAGATTTATTCTAGCTAAATAAACTTTCTTTCGGCTTCTCCCATTAGCGGTCGCCTCAGCGGATCATCCGTATTCATGATCCGCATGTTCGATTTGGCACACGTTTTTACGCTGGATGCCCTTTCTAACACAACCCTCCCCATTTATCCGGGCTTGGGACCAGCACTAAGAGTGCACTGGCTTGTGCAACCGTAATGGCTGGGGTTGGTTCTCTGACCGGGAATCAAACCCGGCCTAAATCTTTATTATATATTGATATCCATTTTAGTTATCATTTACAGCAGCGCGAGAAAGACTAACACGCATCATACCTTCACCCACACTGTCAGGAAACCACCAGCCACACCTCACTCCTACACTCAGCACACTCACACTGCCTTGCCCTCCTACTAATCACTTTCACCTGTCTCCAATCTACTCTCCCCTTCATAAGGCCCCCATTTCCACTCGCTCACGATCTGCGCTCTACGGTTTTACACTGGCGGCCATCCCTGGACTTCACACATTACGAATTATACACGTTTTCCGGTTTGTGCTTATACTAAAGCTTCTGCCTCATGTACTGAGACTAATAAAGTGTTTGCCCATACTCTGGTTTCCGGCTCTTGATCCAAGCACTACAGAAGATTGGACCGGTACCGACCACTTACCTTGATAGATCCACAACTGGGTTCCACCTTGGATGCTATCAAGGAACTAGCCGTCGCTCTCTAGGAGGCCTTCACTCTGGCCTCTCATCTCTTTGCTCACCGGGAAGGCACTGTCCTGGGCGAGGGCTATATGGAGCACCAATGGTGCCATAACCACATAATTTGCGGTTTTAAAAATTATATCCGGACATTAAGCTGGCAATGGCCATCTACGAAGATGCGCTGGGGCTAGAGTCTTTAATTCAGTGGTCCATCCGCATTTCCCTGTGGCTGGCAGCTTATTGTTCCCCTCCACACACTGTCTCTTCTACTCCAGGACCCGAACCCATGCAAGTCAGATCCGAAGGGCTGTCGTGAAGAGAGAGAGAGCACCTGTATTGTTGCGAGCATGGACACCTCAATTCCCAGTGTCCGGCCCGACCACCACACCTGGCGGTGTGTACTGTTGACTTAACCACAGAAATCACTCACTTATCTAAGCTTTCAGTCACACTTATCACCCCACGCTCTCCCTTCTGGTCTCTGACTTTGTAGATTATGGCTCAGCAGGCAACTTCATCGCCAGGAAAGAGGGACAAGGAAGCTTGCGGTGCAAACCATCCAAGGAAAAACCCCTTGAAGCGTGGCTGGGTGTACTGTGCCCTGGTGGTCATCCTCCAGGTCGGCTTGTTCCATCGTAAGGAGCTCCGGTTCCTCGTCCTTGGGAACTCCATGGCAAGCATCATCCGGGGGCATCCCTGGCTGGCACTACACGCACCAAAGTTCTTTTGGAACCCGTGTGACATCCTTAAATGGAGCTACTGGAGTAGGGGAGCAATGTCTTTACCACCTGCCCTGCCTGCGTCCTATCCCGATCCCCTAGCAGCCACGTTCGTGGAGAGCCTGGAGAACTCTCTGGAGGTAGAGATTCCCCCGGAGTACCGATCGTTTATAGATGTATTCAGCAAGCAGGCGGTGACTCGCCTGCCACCCCACTGTCCATGGGACTGCGACATTGACCTGGTGCCTAAAAGGGCAGGTGTACCCATTGTTGGTTCCAGAACATGCAGTAATGGAGAAGAAAGGACTGCATTGACTATCGCAACCTGAACGCCCAAATCGCTCCACTCCTGTAGCCGCTTCCCCTGGTCTCAGCCGCACTAGAGGATCTACAAGGAGCGAGGATCTTCATGAAACTAGACCTCCGTAGTGCCTCAACCTGGTGTGCATCCGCAAGGGGGATGAGTGGAAGACGGCCTTTATCACCCCCTCTGGTCACTATGAGTATCACGTCATGCTGTATAGTCTATCCATTTCCACGCGGTGTTCCAGACCTTCATGAACAAAGTGTTCAGACCCAAATCCTGGAGCAGCTACGGGAACATAGCACCTACATAGCAGTTCCTATGATACATGATCAGTGCATCTGGTGTATGGACGGAACGGGGGAAGGTAAAGGTTGTGCAGGACTGGCCCCGTCCAGGCACTGGCAAGAAGCTTCCTAGGATTCCCAACTTCTAACAGCGTTTTAGCCAGGGCTTTAGTCTGGTCACCGCCCCGCTCACCTCTCTCCTGAAGGGAAGGCCAAGACCCTTGCGTGGACCCCAGAGGCCGAGGAGGCCTTCCATTAACTGAAGAAGAGGTTCAGTGTCGCTCCTCTCCTGCTACACCTGGACCCACGACTCCCGTTCATCGTGGAGGTAGATGCCTCCTCCACCGGCCAGATGGCGCCTTATCCCAGCAGTCACGGAGTCCCCCACGGCTGCGACCCTGCGCCTTCTTCTTGAGGAAACTCTCCCCCACAGAACAAAACTATGATGTCGGGAACCGGGAGCTTTTGGCCATTAAACTGGTGCTTGAGGAGTTGGCTTCACTAGCTGAAGGGGGCAACACAACCCTTTATGGTCATAACAAACAATAAGAACGTCCAATACCTGTGGGAAGCCAAGTGCCTAAACCCACGTCAAGCCAGATGGGCCCTGTTTCTTACCCATTTCCACTTCACCATTACCTACCGTCCGGGCTCCAAGAACGGCAAGGCCGACGCCCTGTCCCGGATCCATGGCCTGACATTCATCCGCGGGCCATGCCGTCAATCCCTGCTGAGGTCGATCAATGAGGTCCCAGGTTCGGGGCCCGGGATGAGCAGGGATGTCACACGTTATGTCCAGGGCTGCCCTGTCTGCCATATCCAAGACACTATGACACTTACTTTCAAGAAAGCTGGTCCTTCTGCCCATTCTGCAGCGGCTGTGGTCACATTTAGGGGTAGATTTCATCACGGACCTGCCCAACTCGAATGGTAACACCTGCATCTTAGTGGTTGTGGACCGATTCTCCAAGCCTTGCATGCTGATTCCCCTCCCGAGCCTGCCCACAGCCCTAGAGACCACAGAGGCGCTCTTTCATCACGTCTTCCGGAACTTCGGCCTGCCAGTGAAAATCGTGTCCAACCGGGGACCCCAGTTCACATCCCACATGTGAAAGGCGTTCTTATGACTCCTAGGGGTATCACCCCTCGTCGGGATATCACCCAAAGACCAACGGGCAGACGAAGCGGAGATACAAAAGCTGGGACACTACTTTTGGTTGTATTGTAATCAGCACCATACAACCTGGAACTGCGTTCTCTCCTGGGCAGAGCACGCGTAGAACACCCTGCACCAGGACACCACCGGCCTAACCCAGTTCCAGTGCGTGCTAGGCTTCCAGCCGCAATTGTTTCCAAGGACGGACGAGCCCTCTCACGTCCCAGGCGTGGCTCCCTGGTTCCGGGAAAGCACCCAACCGAGTGATCAGGTCTGGTTTTCCACCTGAGATCTGTGCCTATGGCTACCCTGCAGGAAACTCAGCCCCTGCTTTATCTGGCTGTTCTGGATAATCAGGAGGGCCAATGACGTGGCCTATTGGCTCGACCAGCTTTCTAGGTACCTCATCCATCCGACCTTCCAAGTGTCACCCTGGGGTCACCATAGATCCTCTCTCTCTAGAATACCTTGTGGACTTGGACGGGTACGGACCAAAGGAGTGCTCGTAGGTCGCCAGGCAGGACGTGCTAGACCTAGCACTTCTGGAGGAGTTTCATGCCAGCCACCCTAGCCGGCCCGCAACCCGGAGCCACGGGCTTCCCCGGAGCCACGTTAGGGCGTTGAGAGCTGCCCCTGAAGGAGGGGGTAACGTCAGGGAACCACTAGCCACGCCTCCCTCCTACACTCAGCACACTCGCACAGCCTCGCCCTCCTACTAATCACCTTCACCTGTCTCCAATCTACTCTCCCCTTCATAAGGCCGCCATTTCCACTCGCTCACCATCCGATCTATGATTCACACTGTCGATCATCCATGGACTGCCCACATTATGGATTATACCTGTTTTCCGGTTTGTGCTTATACGGAAGCTTCTGCCTCGTGTACTGAGACTAATAAAGCGTTTGCCTGTACTCTGGTTTCCGACTCTTGATCCACGCGTGACACACACCAGTGGATTCCGTCGTTGAGCCACTGGGTGGGCACCCCAACACAGGTGTGTGTGTTCAGCAAGAGGATAAACATGAATGGAACAGTCTCTGTTGTGTTTATGTGTTCATAGTTCCTAGAGGCCCTATGTGTAGGCCATGGAATGTTCTGAATTGAAGTAGTAGTGGTAGTATTTTCCATAATAAGTTTGAACATATTATTATTAATAAAAGCATGAAAATAATCATCATCATCATCATCATCATCATGTTGGGTTACACTGAATAAATAACTGTACCAACAAATAATTATATGAAGACCTATTTTTTGAATACAGCTGAGGAATCAGCACATGATTTCAGCTTTCATTACATACTTCGATTACCGTATTTTCCAGACTATAAGCCGCTACTTTTTCCCACGCTTTGAACCCCGCGGCTTAAACAACGAAACGGCTAATTTATGGATTTTTCCTGGGTTTTTCCTGGTTTTACAAGCTTCAAGAAAAATAAACTGAGTCCCATAACATTAGACCAATGAAACTGCTGAACAGGTTAAGGTGAACCAATGAAATTCTTTATATTAAATTGGATGCGCTCCAACTGAATCGGGCTGCACCACATCATATATATGGATGAGGTTTGACCTGCCGCTCACTCGGACTGTCTACAGGAAAGGAGAATCATTAGTCACGCTGAAAACAACTGGGCATGAAAAAACACACTTCACCTGTGTTCTGAGCTGCATGGCATCGGGAGAAAGCTTCACCGATGGCGATTTTTAAACGCACGATGATGCCAAAAGAAATTGTTGTGAAAGGAAGGAGAAAGAGAATGAAGAATTGACTTTCTTGGTAGGCTACTCTTTAGATACAAGCCGTTGTAACGCGTTGAGTCTGGGTCATGGGATAGCTCGCTACTCCAGTTGCAACAGAAATCATATAAGCACAGACAGGTTTCCAAAACTCTTGCTTTTTTTTTTTTTTTCTTGGCAACAGCGTTACGGGTTAGTCAAAGAAACTTAGAAATGAACATCAGAAAATAATAAGGACATATTCCTTGGTCTTGCACACAAGCAGTAATACCGGAAAAATGCTGCTCTGCTCTTTAAGGAGCCACAACATATTTCACCCGTTACACCGTGTAACAGGCACTGTCTTCCGTTGAAGCCTGTGTAAAGTTAATTAGTTTCAGTGTAGGCATATAGACAGGTGCGGCTTATTTATATTCAAAATAAAAATCTTGGTAAAATTCAGTGGGTGCGGCTTATATTTGGGTGCGCTTAATAGTCCGGAAATTACGGTTCATGTTTTGTGGCAGAAACAAGAAATCAAAATTGCTATCTCACAGAGCAGCTGAGACAAAGAGATGTAGGATGTATTTTTTATGGCTAGAGATGTATGTTAATTTGATGTATTGTGTGATATATGTGGCTTGGAATGAGTTCAGGATCATCAACAGAGTCAGGGGTCAGAGTTCAGAGAGCTCGGCGAAGAAAAACAGTTGGAGAGGCATTTTGCCTTTGGCTGTGTCGTGGCCTGACCTTTTACACTTCTATAAGCAAATGAGAGACACTAAATGTAGATTAATGTGTGTATGAAGAAGTGATGTGTGTGTTTATTTTGCGAGTATTTACAATACTAAAGATAAAATTTAACTTGATGTGATTTGAGTATAGAACACCTTTACTATTTTATTCCTCTTTTATTACAGCAATCTGCTAACCATGACATATTTTTACTCATTGAAGAAGGTTGTTTGTAATTTTTGTCCAAATATAAATACCTCTAATGCTAACCGCAATACTGTTTATGTTCTAACAGTTAAAAACTGTCATTCCCTAGCCTTTCTCTCTCTAAATGGTAAATAAGCATCTTTACACACAAACACACACACACACACACACACACACACACACACACAAAGCCAGTAGAATGTGATGAAAGCAGACCTGAGTTATCATTATCACTCTACACTTAACTGTATGTAAAAAAGTATGTAGAGAGACAGATTTTGGATGTGAGTGTGACTGGAGGCCTGGGTTGGCACAGAAGGGTCTGAGGGAGGGGTGCACTCTTTGTGTCTGGGCCAAGGAGAATCCTACACTCCTCCTCAGCATGAAGACATGAACATTGAGGAGGGCAGCTCTAACAGTCAGAAGTGGCAGGTATAATTGCACTGAAAATCACTCTAAATCTGCTCTGGAAGAATCTTGGGGCATGGGGGATGTCAGGAGCATTCCCGAGTGGTGAAATATGTTAGGAAGGAAAGCATACTCTGCAAACATGGCATACACACAGATGCCACACACACACACACACACTGGACAGATGAAGCTGTTGGGCTGATTCATTCTGCAGCTTGGCACTGAATCCACTCGACTGAGAAGACATTTCCTCATTAGGCTGCCTCAGCTTCAGACAGCTCCGCGGCTCCAAGGGAGGAAACGTAAGGAATAAAACACTGTGTCAAAGGAAAATAATCAACGATGTGCTGTTGCACAGAAGCAGACAGAGTATTTAGTGGTATTTAATCGTTTTCTTTCATCATGCTGAAGTCTAGTATTTTATTCCTCTTAAACCACAGCAAAAATTGCCAACAATTACAAGTTGTATTATTAAAAAAACATTGTACCTTCAAACAGACAGTTTTAAACAGACTTTCCTTCACCAGACTTTGTTTTAAAGTAAAAAGAATGCAAAGCAGTTACTGTACTACAAAGTGCTGACACTAATAACTCATCATATAAACTAATATAAACAATAGGTTTTTTTTTTTTTTATTAAACAATGATGTATTACAACCAGATTAGCTGCTGTTCAGAAAAGTACACACCAATAATTAATGTCACACATCAGATTATATGTTTAAAGTAAAGCCATTCATAGCTCAGCTTGTAGCTGAATGATGCAGCGATGACTTTTGACTCCAGTTCTGTGTTCTGATGTGAGTCAAAGGCTTCTGTTTGTGCTTCTGCACTGCAAAAGCCTTGAGCTGTTAAAAGTTTGCACAAAGCAGGGCGAGCACGCAGCTTTTGGGTGCAGTCATGGGTTTAAAGGCCGTCCCATCCGTCGGCCCCGCAGTAGCAGCCTGATCCACAGCACAGGAGAAGATGAGGCGATAGTGGGAGAGATAAATCACTAAGCGCCTCACCTTTGGGTCAGCGATCACACCACAGGCCATCGGCAATCTCTGTTTGAAGCACTGCATGTACACCTTCAGGGCCCCGCACTCTGGCCCTACTATAAATCAGCATACGCACACACGCACAAACCACACACACACACACAGATGTGCATGGTGCTTGGTGTTTTTTATCTCATCTTCTCAATTTCTAAAGGATTCATTTATGGGAAAAAAAAAAATTTGTTTTACATTTTTTCTATAATACATAATAACCTCCAAAATTAGCAAATACATAAATAATAAAGAAAATAAAATAATAGTAAAGATGGCTGTGGACATCTGGCTGTAAGGAAGAATGCACACCTGCACCTGGTACATGGTGTCGATTTCCTGGTTCAACAAGAACTATTTGAGGATGTGGCTCTTTCTCACGCCATTGGGAATCAGCAAGATAGCAGCCAGTGAAATTTGGAAAATGCTAAAGGATTGGAATTCTGGATGATTTAAAGATTAGAAGATTGCACTGTGAAAGTGTTTTGGTGAATTAAAGTATTGAAAGATTGGTGTGAAGGAGGTTTGGAGGAGTGGATAATCTGAGTGCTGTAGTGTTGGAGGATTAAAGTATTTTAGTATTACTGTATTGGTGTAGCAAATGAATGGAATGGTACAGAATTAAGGTATTGGATTGCTGGAGAATTTGAACTTTGTTTTTGGTGTATTGCAAACCCAGAATTTTTTAGCATTAAGTTATGTAGGATTGAAATTTCTGAGAATTGGGACATTGTAAAATTGAAATGTAAGAGGATTTTAGTGTTGAAGAATTAAAGAATTGGCAGATTGGAGGGATGGAGTGGTTCAGTGTTGAAGGGTTGGAGAGGGTTGGGTTGTGAAATCCCCAGCATCTTCCCACCCAGTAGAGCTGGAACATCAATCTGGTTCAATGTATGAAAGAAACATGACACCATCCAGGAGTAAAATGCACATTTTGGAAACTGAAATGCTCACCTGCTCACCAGTGAATAAAGCAAAATAGCAATGGACGGAGCAAAATGTGATATGTGCTGATCGAGGAAATTAGTGAATACAATAAAGAATTAACAGAAAGTTTAATCTGAGATACTGAGCAAGAAGGACCCAAAAACAAGAGCAGTTAAAATGGACTTGCATGGTCTGCCACATTCCTCAATGCCATCTGACCGCCAGAAATATGATTATACACACATAATGACAATCATTTGATGAAATTATGGAACCCGAAGCCAATTACCAATTATTCCCAACTGTCATGAGAATGGCCCCATGTAATTATTTCAAAATTAGCTTTCAACAGCACTACAGTCATAATTTCCCCCTTCAAAAAAATCACTATTTTGAGACCACTGATTATATTTCCTTAAGCCGTGTTCTTAATTCAAGCCTGGCAATTTTCTCATATTTGACCAAAAAAAATGTTGGATACAAAGAATGAGTCGATCGTTTATTCTAATTGTTATTTTAGTAGCATGTGGGGGTAAACGATGAAGGAGAAATGTCTCTCTTTAGGCTGTAAACACACTTTTGAAGCCTTTAATATCCTTTAATATAATAAATAGAGGTTGAGAAATTTTTTTTTTTTTGCAAATGTGAAGTCAGCGAACAGAGAGGAAAGTGTAAAGGATGCAGCTAATGAAAAAAACAACACTCCAAAATTAAAAACTGTTTACACTGCTTGTCTATAGATCACCTTAGGGAACAAGTTCAGGAGATTTCTGTAAAGACAGACCAATGTAAGAGGAGAGCATCATTTAAATGCAGACGGCTCAGGGAGACAGCTAGTCTGCCTTCATGTTTTCTTTTTTTGTACTTGAGTACTGTTCTGGAATCAGATTTAGAGACAAGGATGCAAAGGTAGGAGATGCTAAAGATCATTACTAGTTTGGTTTTGTGAAAGGTTATGTGTGTTATAATCAGAGGTGGCAAAAGTCCACACATCCTTCACTTAAGTAGATTAAGGGCTCTGACATGTTTTGGGCTCTGACATGTACTTAGGGTAAAAGTAGCCATTACTACTACCTGTTTTAGTGTCAGGCTGGTAACTGGACCTCAAGTCATATTAATATGATTAAAATGTACCTTAAATTAATACTTTTTTATACTCTAATCAACATGGGCATAGACAAATATGGATGCTTTATGCAAATGTATGTTTATTATTAGTGAAACCATACTCAACATAGAGCATGAAGACAAAATATTCTTGTAAAGGTTTTAAAGTAATTATGATGTTTTAAATTATGTAAATCATCAGGACACCAAACGGAAAAATTGCTGTTTCCACACAGATGGTTAATGAGGTGATACCGGAAAAACTGTACCTCTTCTCACTTTTGGATGGATTACATAATCAGTGTATTTGTTTTCAACGTGATTAGGTTTAATTGAAAGTATTATTATTATGTCCATGATGCAAGTATTCACTGAGATTCAGGTTGTTTTATTTGTGTCTGTGAAGAGATGACAGGCAGAGACAGCAGAGAGCACCCCCTGTCTGTTTTCTTTCTTACTATGATTGTATACAAATAAAAGTAGACGCTTTACAGATCTGAATGATGTATTTCTCTTATCTTAAAAAACACTTCGGCCTAGTAGGAAAAAATGCCACAAAATGCACTGGCGTGTTTGTCGACCCCAGGGGGTTACAGTTGTGCATCATGGGTGATTTTGGTGATATGATTTGAGACTTGTTTATATCTAAATAAATAAAGGACGTTGTGAATAAACATGTTGCACTGAAGGTTTTAATTTCACCATTTTAATATTTTTTTTATATTTTTAATAAAACTGGTCAAGCAGAAATGCACGCTGCATTAATCGCGTATTTTTGCGATAACACATTATTAACGCGTTAATTTTAACAGCCCTAATTTATATATAATACAACACAATTTTTTTTATTTTGTTGCCTAATGAATGTATCCAGGCTGAAAATCCACCATATAGAACACAAACAGAGAAAAGATGATGATGATCAGGTGATAAAGAATGTCTCTGCTCTCAGTCATTTTTACATCGCTGACTCCCTCTGTCTCATCCACTTTAACCTCATACTTTTTGTTGCCTTCTGCATTGCCCATTGTTAGCTTCGTAAACTAGCCTACATCTGTGGTGTGTGAGAGCCAGGAAATGATACACCAAATGATACACCAGTGGTAGATTGGAAAAAACATGCAAAGACAAGACATGTAAATGTTAATAGGCTGAAAACGGCGCTTAGTGACAAGAAAAAAATATTCACATTTCACCAAATAGATTAAAAAATTTATGAGTAAAGGCAAAAAGTACTTATACCAGAAAAATCTACTTAAGTACGGTAATGAAGTATTTGTACTTCATTACTTCCCACCTCTGGTTATAATTTCATGTGACATCATGATTAGATTTTAGCTACATAGACATCATGCACTAGGCTGCAAAATGAAAGCCATTCAGAGCCAGTTGCAAGTTTGATCACATTCTCGTCTTGTGAACAGTTTATCATGAGATTTAAATTCACATTTTTTTTAACACATTAGCTATGTTAACCTGCTACCTAAGTATTTGATGTTTAGAATGTAAATATTAGCATATAAATCACCATGCGCTGTCTAATGGTTTCTAATATTAGTCATGTGTAAAGCATGTGAATATTATTAGGTTATATTAGCAACTGTCTACAACTGTCATATTCACAAAATAAATAAAGATAAATTATGTTAATTAAAATGCAATTCATTACCAAGATATGATAAAAAAAAATCATTCAATTCAAATAAAAATACTAGAAATAATAAATCTTTTACCATTTATCGGTACATTTATCAATAGCATTTATCTTTTACCAATGTCTTCTTGAAGGGTAACTGAAACTGCAGATTCTCAATCAATCCATCAGTAAATAAAATCAATTAAACAATCCACCAATCAATAAAAATGAATAGCTAAATAAACAAAAATGTTTTTTAAATATGTTTCAAAATGTGTGTGTGTGTATATATATATATATATATATATATATATATATATATATATATATATATATATATATATATATATATATATATATATATATATATATATAAAATATTAGGGGTGTAACAGTACAAAACTTTCACAGTTCAGTACAATTTCGGTATGGGGAAGAAATGTAAAACATAAAATAGCTTGTTGTCTTTCTCTTATTATTAATTTTATTTTAATAATTATATAACTGTTCATGTTCATTTGTGAACATGAACAGTTTTTAAAACTATTTTAAATAAAATGCATGCTCGGTTAAATAATACATAAAACAATATTTTATAATATTTGATAAAAAATAGAAATCAAATTAATGCATAACGTTTTATTAGTTTGATTGAATTGGCACAAATTAAACTGATTTAAATACATAAATAAATTATTTCAATTTATTATACATTTAAAAATAAAAATAAAAAAACTTAAAATGATTAAAAATAAATAAATAAATAAAATATTTTACATTTGTTAGACCTTATTTGTTTAATACAGCTTCTGAAAGGAGATAAAGCACTGCAGGGATGCAGGGAGTGTGGCTTGGAAATGCAGCGTCTCATTCCCTCAGGGAACTAGGGTTACATACGTAACCCAGAGATGTTCCCTTTCAGGAAGTCGAGCTGCGTCAACAACACTTTGGGAATGAGTGTCCAATCATGCCACACTGACCAGTTCCTGCCTGGTGTGTATGGGCACAGCTAGAGTGCAGGAACAGAGAAGCAGGGAGTGGCTCTAAGGTCAAGGTTATAGAACTTGTATATATAGGACCAGAGGATATGGCATTCACAATCCACCTACTGAATGTCTTCTTGTTGGCAGAGAGTTCTTTTATATGGGGACCGTAGCAGACAAAACAAATGCTCCGACTTCCTGTGTAACTATGACAGTCAGTTTAGCTTCTCCTGGTCAGGGGCTTGAAAAGCAGAAGATAGAATGCCTGCAGCACAACAGGTCGTGGGGGAACCGAGTGCACCTTAGGTACATACCCAAGTCTGGGGTTAAGAAAGGCACTGGCCACGCCAGGAGTGAACTTCAGGAGGGACACAGAAAGAGCCTGTAGGTCCCCAAACCTCTTCAGAGAGGATATAGCCAGAAGAAAGGCAGTCTTAACTGACAAAATCCTAAGGGCCACCTCGGCCAATGGCTCAAAGAGGGGCTTTAACTGAGCCTTCAGCACAATGGCCAAGTCACACACAGGCACTCTGGGTTGTGTCCCAGGCCTCAGCCTCCTGGTGCTGCACAGGAAACATGTCACCAAAGGGTGTTTACCCAGTGACTACTCAGCAAGCAGAGAACAATAAGCCACGATAGCGGACACCTTTCAGGGTCGATGGAGACAACCCTGAGGCAAACTGCCTCAGGAACTCCAGCAGTGCAGGAACTCCAGCAGTGAACCAACTGGGCAGTTAACTTGGTCCAATTGTTGGCACTCGCACTACGAAGAGAACAGGTGCCATTTAGTGCCATACGATCTCCTCGTAGAGGAAGCTCTGGATTGGAGGTTGGTCTCCACTACCTCGGTAGAGAGACCAGCTGCTAAGAATTGTGCCACAGCCATAGCCTCCATATCTCTGTGCAGCCTTCTTTCACTCTCTTGCTGCCATGAGGATAGACTCGATCTGGGAAGGGAGACAGCTGTGCCCAAATGACAGTCAAGTCCCAGCTTTACCCCAGCTCCTTCATCAAGGTGAGAACAACACCTAGGTGCTAGACTACCAGATGATCTGATCAAGCTATCAACCAATCGTCGATATAGTTCAAAATGCGGATGCCCCGGAGTCTCAACTGGATCAGAACCGCATTCATACACTTTGTGAAGGTGTGGGGTGAGAGCGCAAGGCCGAACGGGAGGATCCGATATTGGTGAGCGTCGCCCCCAAAAGCAAACCGTTGGAACTGTCTCTCTGTTGGCCGGAATACACCTTATTCAGAGCATAGACAACGCGGAAGCTTCCCAAATCTTTGTTGACGCAGCTCGAGTTACTTAAAGATTACTACTTAACTGTTCTATTATTTTAGCATACTTTAACAAATGTCTTAATTCCTTTCATCTTTCATTTATTTACTCCCTCAATATGTGGAATTGTCAGGATTTTCTACTATTAGGAGAAATTCTTGGAGCTGGACATAAAACTCAAAAGAATCCATAGCCGCTTCTATTTTAGTGGCTTACGCTAGCGCTATGGATTCTTTAGCAATTTCATGCATGCAAAAAAACAAATCAAACAAATCCGGTATGAAGTGAGCAGCCACAGTGACACTGCAGTAACTTTATTTTATTTTTTTACCCCTGGTATTGCTGTGTATGGTTTTAAGTTTAATAATAATAAATTATTTACTTGGCGGGACTCTGTAGCGGAACGGCGGCCTCGGCGGGACTCTGGACAGGTAGGGGGCATAGTTGGCAGGGCAGAAGAGCTGGGCGACATCCTCAGGCAGGCAGGAAGGCTGAGGTTGGGAAGCCCCCCCCAGCAAAGCTCAGGGGCTGGGGGACAACCATTTAAGGAAGTTATTTAGAACCAGCTGGTTTGTCACAGATTGTTCATGACGCACCCAAAAATATTCAGTTCTCTGATGAGGGCTAAGCCTTAGAATGTTGACTGTTTCGTTTGGGTCCCTGAATTGCCGGTCTGCGGTGGAGCAAGCCCAACGCTTCAATACATCCGCTGGGTCCACCTTTTGGTAAGATTATTCTGTCAGGTATCACAATGCAAGGCCAGATTATTCTGTCAGAGCGTGCGGGTGACTAGGTTAGTGAGGACCCAAATGCAGGATGCAACAGGGAGTAAGGAAAATACAGGCTTTAATAAAGAAACAACCTCAGTCCAAAAACAGTCCAGGGTCGAAAACACAGGCAAAACAGAACAATAAAGGGCATAGCAAAACGGAAACCAAAAAACAGTCCAAAAATCCAAAAACCAGCAAACAGACCAATAAAGGGAAAAGCAAAACATAAACCGAAATCAGTCCAGAGTTCAAAACCAGAAACAGAGCAGAACAGGGGTCAGGAACAGGTTCGGGAACAGAAACAGGAATCCAGAGCAGACAGGGTGGCAAGAATAATCCTAGGGACTATAGGAAGCCGGTGAGATAATCTAGCCCGAGCTAAAGTCTTTAGTGTCCTTAAATACCAGGAAGGGGGGGGAAATGGCAAGATGGCCGCCGACCCGGAAGTGCGCGCCGCGGAGCCGGAAGCTCCTGACACAGAAAGCCAGTGCTGAATATTTTCGTTACGAATTCGTGTACTGTAATATATATATATATATATATATATATATATATATATATATATATATATAGTGGAACCCACTTATCTCGACCTCGGTTAACTCGACAACCCTATTAAGTCGACGTTTTTAAAGTGGAACCGCCAAATTCTCGCTTTGTCTAAGCATTTTTTTATCGGTTATGTCGACTTTTTAATGTCGCCGAACTCTAATATCTCGAGCACAAGGGGGGAAAAATTTGCCATTTTATGTCAGTTATGTCGATCAGCACTGTGCAGCCGCAGAAGAACTTGCGAAAGTGGCGGAAAAATCAAGCCTTACAGATGCTACAGGGGTTGTATTGTGTACTGGTGAATCTCTGCTGTTAGTTAGTGCACATATGCCTTTTGTTGTTAAATGTTATGCGATGAACGGGAGGGGAAAGTAGAAGCGCGGCGCTGAACAGCACACGGGAGAACGTGGGATGAGCAGCAAAAGCATAGAATGAACAACGGCAGGATCGGGGAATCATGTGCGCTTTGGGAAGAAAAGCGCAGCCGTTGAGAGAGTGCCAGTGGGAAGGCACGTACCGGGATACGCATGAGCGATAACAACGACCGCCGTGAACCAACATATACCAACAATAACGGACGGTGAGAGGGTGGAAGTTTAAATAGGAGCTGGTGATGAGTGCTAAACGAGCACCATATGTGCGCGATTGAAGCCGGCAGCCGAAGGGGGCGTGGCAGATGGATTCCTGACAGTTAACAAACATTAATGTACATTTTTATAGCATGCCTTCATCAAATAAATCGCGGCAACGCTGTTGTGTAAAAAAACCCTCAAAAAACACGTGCATGCACATTCTCATTTATTAACGCACATCATGTACATAAAGAAATTTCAAGCACGTTAATATATTGCCGCCATATTGATTTTCATTTATCTCGATCATCGGTTATCTCGATGCTTTTTGGCAACCCCCTAGGACATCAACATAACCGGGTTCCACTGTATATACAGTATATATATATATATATATATATATATATATATATATATATATATATATATATACATATATATATATATATATATATATATATATATATATATATATATATATATATATATATATATATATATATATATATATATATATATATATATATATATATATACACAGTGAGGAAAAAATTATTTGAACACCCTGCTATTTTGCAAGTTCTCCCACTTAGAAATCATGGAGGGTCTGAAATTGTCATCGTAGGTGCATGTCCACTGTGAGAGACATAATCTAAAAAAAAAATCCAGAAATCACAATGTATGATTTTTTAACTATTTATTTGTATGTTACAGCTGCAAATAAGTATTTGAACACCTGAGAAAGTCAATGTTAATATTTGGTACAGTAGCCTTTGTTTGCAATTACAGAGGTCAAACGTTCCCTGTAGTTTTTCACCAGGTTTGCACACACTGCAGGAGGGATTTTGGCCCACTCCTCCACACAGATCTTCTCTAGATCAGTCAGGTTTCTGGCCTGTCGCTGAGAAACACGGAGTTTGAGCTCCCTCCAAAGATTCTCTATTGGGTATAGGTCTGGAGACTGGCTAGGCCACGCCAGAACCTTGATATGCTTCTTACAGAGCCACTCCTTGGTTATCCTGGCTGTGTGCTTCGGGTCATTGTCATGTTGGAAGACCCAGCCTCGACCCATCTTCAATGCTCTAACTGAGGGAAGGAGGCTGTTCCCCAAAATCTCGCAATACATGGCCCCGGTCACCCTCTCCTTAATACAGTGCAGTTGCCCTGTCCCATGTGCAGAAAAACACCCCCAAAGCATGATGCTACCACCCCCATGTTTCACAGTAGGGATGGTGTTCTTGGGATGGTACTCATTATTCTTCTTCCGCCAAACACGTTTAGTGGAATTATGACCAAAAGTTCTATTTTGGTCTCATCTGACCACATGACTTTCTCCAATAACTCCTCTGGATCATTCAAATGGTCATTGGCAAACTTAAGACGTGCCTGGACATGTGCTGGTTTAAGCAGGGGAACCTTCCGTGCCATGCATGATTTCAAACCATGACGTCTTAGTGTATTACCAACAGTAACCTTGGAAACGGTAGTCCCAGCTCTTTTCAGGTCATTGACCAGCTCCTCCCGTGTAGTTCTGGGCTGATTTCTCACCTTCCTTAGGATCATTGAGACTCCACGAGGTGAGATCTTGCATGGAGCCCCAGTCTGAGGGAGATTGACAGTCATGTTTAGCTTCTTCCATTTTCTAATGATTGGTCTTGGCCATGTTAGTAGTTGGATTCTTACTGATTGTATGGGGTGGACAGGTGTCTTTATGCAGCTAACGACCTCAAACAGGTGCATCTAATTTAGGATAATAAATGTAGTGGAGGTGGACATTTTAAAGGCAGCCTAACAGGTCTTTGAGGGTCAGAATTCTAGCTGATAGACAGGTGTTCAAATACTTATTTGCAGCTGTATCATACAAATAAATAGTTTAAAAATCATATATTGTGATTTCTGGATTTTATTTTTTAGATTATGTCTCTCACAGTGGACATGCACCTAGGATGACAATTTCAGACCCCTCCATGATTTCTAAGTGGGAGAACTTGCAAAATAGCAGGGTGTTCAAATACTTATTTTCCTCACTGTATAATTGTCTAAATAACTGGCAACAAATGTGAATGCACCCTAAGTGTCAACTGACTGTATAAGACTGTAGAAAGGATATTACTTGATTACTTGACTTTAGATGACCCTTGATATCACCCAATTGAGGATGGGTTCCCCTATTGAGTTTTTCCTTGCCACAGGTTTGCTCATCAGGGATAAATACACATAATTAAATTTAATACTTAATTTCTCTAAAAGCTGCCTGAGACAATGTTTATTGTGAAAAGAGCTATAGAAATAAACTTGAACTAAGTGAACATGTCACAACTGTGTCCGAAGTGTCAATATTTTGTGTGAGCATCATTGTTATCTAGCACTGCCCTAATCCTATTGAGCATGGAATTCAACAGAGCTGCACAGGTTGATGCTAGAATTCCTTTTCCACTCCTCAATAATAACATCAGGTCTGGAGAAACAAGCCACTCCATCACCTTCAGCAAGGTAGTTGTCATCTTGGTCAGTATGTTTGGGGTTGTTTTCGTTTAGGAAATGTTTCTGCAGGGAGGGCATTACGTTCTGCTTCAGAATGTCACAGTACATGTTGGAATCCATGTTTCCCTCAATGAAGTCGTTCCAGTTCCCTGTATCAGCAGCACTCATGCAGCCCCAGACCATGATGCTACCACCAAATATGCTTAAATGTAGGCAAGACACAATTTTATTGCTACTCCTCACCGGCGTCACCACACTTGCTGTACACTATCTAAGAAAAACAAGTTTATCTTAGTTTTATCAGACAACAAAACATGGTTCCAGTAATTCATGCTTTTGGACAGGTGGACAGGTGTTATATATATATTAATAATTTAATAATATCAACCTGACATAGGTTGAGAGGATTTACTATAAATAATTGCAGAAAATTTCCCAATACAGGTGAGCAAAAGTTGTTGCATCACATTCAGACTTAATGCTGTAATTGTTTCCTAAAGGTGCTTCAACTACTTCAAGTACTTATTCAAGTTATGATATTATCATTCCTTTATTTATCCATCTTTCAATTCATTAAGAAAAACATTGTACCTTTAAACATACAGCTTTAAACAAACTTTTTATTACCAGACCTTCACCAGACCAGAATTTGTTTTAAAGTGACAAAATATGCAAGCAGTTGCTGTTTGACAAAGTCCTGACACTAGAACCTCCTTCCAGAAAGCCTCACCATATCAACAATAGTTTTTTTTTTTTATCTGTCTTTATTATTCAAACAATGATGCATTTGAAGGAGATTAGCTGCTATTAAGAAAATTAAATAATGTAATTGAATGTCACACATCAGATTATATGTATAAAGTAAAACCATTCATAGCTCAGATTGGAGCAGCAGAATGATAATGCCCATGACTTTTGACTCCAGTTCTGTGTTTTGATTTAAGTCAAAGGTTTACTATACAAAAGCCTTGAGCTGTTAAAATTTTGCACAAATCGAGACGAGCGTGCAGCTTTTGGGTGCAGTCATGGGTTTAAAGGCCATCCCACCCAATTGTGTTAATAAATAATAACAAATAAAACCCAAACTTGAACTGTTGCCTATTTTCAAATACAAATAATATTTAAAAATGTAAATATATATATATATATATATATATATATATATATATATATATATATATATATATATATATATATATATATATATACCAACTTCAACCAGCTTGAGAGGATTTGTGGTGTCATAAAGAATGGCAGAAAATCCCCCAATCCAGGTGAGCAAAGGTTGTTGTGGCACACAGAAAGACTCGAGGCTGTAATTGTTTCCTAAACGTGCTTTGACTAAGCTAACTTTTTCAAGTTATTATTTTATCATTTATTTATTTATCCATCTTTAAATACTGAGCCTTAACATTTCGGATTTGCCTGAGTTTTGCTTATAACATCAGATCCTTTATCCGATTGAGTCTGCTGTTCAGCTTGCTTTTCCCCCTCCACCCTCTTTTTCAATGAAGAAGAAGAAGAAAAGAAGAAGAAAAGAAGAAGAAGAAGAAGAAGAAGAAGAAGAGAGGAACGAGAGAGTTTGAGTTTCCAGTCGTGACACTGCAGTGTCTCTGACAGGACACCACAGCAGCCTGACATTACCTTCCACTCAGCATCACCTCGACACCATGAAGCGAAAGGAGATCGGAACGAGAGAGGTAGAGAACTGAAAGGAAAAAAAAACGAAGCTGGAGTAAGCGAGTAAGCTTGCACAACATGGCAAGGCAGAGGAAACACACTGAGCTCGGAAATGAACAGCCTATTAGGGGTTTGAAATGCTGTCAGAGATTCCTGAAAAGACCCTGCACTAGTCACTCAGAGAGAAAGAGGAGCAGGAAGAAGAATAAAGGGGAAGAAGGAGTGAAGGAAACATAAATAAATATATATGAATATAAGGAATATATAACACAAGCCGGCGAAGCTGGAAGTACGGGAATCATTTCACGACTTCTGTTCACCTCGTGCAAAGGCTTGATGGCCACCTTATTTCATGGAATATTAAGTTCAAAATGTGGCTAGCAGGAAGGACAATGAAACTCTGGAGAAAGAGAGGTGGGGTGATCGGTGATGGTGGTGGGGGGTGACATAGGAGGGTAACAATACCAGCCTCACACATTTGCCCTCAGCACTGCATACACGCTCCACAGGCTAACAATAAACAGCATCCAATCACACGCGCAGACGTGCGCTTCGGCGCCGGCGTCTACGTGTGTATGTGTGTTTATCCGAGCACGCACCAAGCCCCCGAAGCTTGCCAGATTTGATTTTCTGTTCTGGACTAAAAGCAGAAGTCCATCATGCACGTAACAAAGCCATTAGCCATTCTGTGAAGAAACACAAAGCTATGAAATTCGAGGGAGCGTCAAAGCTTGTACTATAGCTTCTTCAAATGACTTATAATGCTTAATAATTTCTAAATATTTTAGATTTTTTTAGATTCTTAAAGCAAAAGCTTGATGTCTTTTTCTACCTATAAACCTCTTTTTTGTGCTCTTTTTTCAATTCTCTATTATGATTGGTCAGAAATCAGGGGTTTGTGAATGCTCGTCTATGTTATTGTTTCTATAATAAAAACTCATTCACATGGACACACACTCATACAGCAAATGGTCTACTAACAGTAAGCATGTGAATTATTCAACACTATGGATGCGGTCTCCAGTGTCAGAGCTTTGTTACAGTAACCTTAACAAAGCTTCATGTTTAAAAATGAGATGCCTTTTTGGGAATGAGTGTGTAATGGAATGAGTGTCTATAGCTATTAGGTGACTGATCAGTGGTTTTATGAACATTATATGTAAATATAAATGATAAAAACATGTTTTACAGTTTAGTAAATAAGAATCTTAACTTTGGCTTGGTTGTTTATTATCGTAAAACAGCATGCCAAGGAGTATTTTATTCATTATGTAAGCTTAAATTTGTTTTACAGCAATGTTTTCATGTTCCATGCATGCTCCTGAAACAGTCTAATAAGACTAATAACTGATGTTTATTTTTTTGGATTGTTAATTGTTATTCAATATTAGTCATATATTTAATGTTTTACAGTACTGGTTATATTCAAATGAGTACAAATCTAATCAAATGCAGTGTGCCAATTTTTATTGTAGTGGTGAATACTCCTGTACTTGAGTGAAAGTAATGACTAGAGAGGGGTTTTTTTTTTAGAAAAAGTAAATGACCAATAAAAGTTCTCTTTTTGTTTTACTTGAGTAAAGGCACTAAAGTACTAAAGTACTAACCTTTAAATAAATTTAAGTATTAACAAGTAAAAGTAGTGATCTAAGAGACCTATGTGATCTATGAGATCACTGATCAGTTCAGTGTTCCATTCCTTAGCACAACATACCTTTTTAATGTGAGAATCTTCTATTGTTACAGACGCACAGTGCGTGAACCCTTACTTCACATTATCACTCACATTATCACTCACTGTGGAGTTACACTTATGGTCTCACAACAGCTACTCATTAACTTAGTTTAAGCTTTTACTTTCAAGTACTAAAAAACGGTATATTTTTCATACATTTACTAAAGTAAAAAGTCATTAATACACATCCAAATGTAGTGAAAGTAAAAGTTTCTCTGATGTAGTTCAGATACTTCCTTCTTGCGTATTAGTTCAAAATAAACAAATTTGGCTTACAAATGAAAGTTGTCCTATTTTATTTTATTTTTATAAATCACAGTTGAGTTGTGTAGCAGTGTGTACTGAATAATAAAATACAAGATTTTCTTTCTATACTTCCGGGCTGTTCTTCAGTGTATTCACAGCTTGTACACTGACTCGATCATTTTTCATTTAAAACTAATTTCACACTGATTAAACAGGCAGTGAATAAAGAGAACACCAATAAATAAAAGGCAATCCATTCAGCTCACAGCCTTACTCATAACTGAAGAAACAAAAAATTGAGCAATGTGTAATAACTGTGTAATGTTCATTCACAATCATTGCCAAATCTAGCCGTATAAACAAACGCCCCAGTTGACTCTGTATATCTGCAACAGCAGTTCTTTTAACCCTAATTGTCATCCTTGTGTCTTTAGCCTCTCAATTTTATCTGTGGGCTTTTGTGTTTGTGGAAAATGCTGCCTCCATTTGGCCGCCTTTTGAAAACCGGATTGCATTTCCTGTTGGATATTTACTTTACCTTTATACTGTAATAAATAAAAAAAGGTAAAGAAAGAAAGAAAGAAAGAAAGAAAGAAAGAAAGAAAGAAAAAAAGAAAGAAAGAAATAATAGCCCTGCTGTAAAAAGTACAACATGGTGAGACATATTGCATGTGTGTTTCTGTAAGAGGGAGTAAGTAACTTGCTCGCTTTTAAAAATAAACTCATTTCAGGATGTCTGGAGTTGTATTTCCCTGTTACTGTTGTTGTTGTTGTTTATATTGTTTCGCTGAGAAGTTAGTAGTTGTGAGATGTTATGTTCTTTGTATATTGCAATCACAATGATGTTTATTAGCTATAACACACACACACACACACACACACACACACACACACACACACACACACACAACATTTTAGATAAAAGAGATGATGCTTAGGTGTCACTAAACATCCTTTCTCACTTTTCTCAGTTTCAATAAGAAATACAGCAAAGTAGCAGCTAGTTATGGAAGTACACGATTAGCATGAATAGCATTAGAGCTGAAGCTTTGGAAACTGATTTGTTTGATAAGTAATGAGTGTACAGAGGATAGAACTTGACTGACAGAAAACAGTAAAGGGCCACTGCATCACTCTTTTTCACTTAGAGAAAATTCAACATATAATCAAACTGCATTGTGGGTAATGTAAGAAACCATGTCGATAAAAAGTAAGTCAGAAATCTCTACAATGCTTCTGAAGCTTATAAAGAATGTTTGTTATAAAGATTATTATGCAGGTTTTTAAGGAAGAAAAACACACTTTTTATGGTTTGAGGTTGTTTGCTTGTTAGCAATGCACTCCGCATGTGCTGCAATGTTTCACTGAACAATATCAAAAATATGCCGCTATTGCAAAGCCATCAGTTTATCGCTGAGATGTGTAATAATCATTCGTTTCTCACGGAGCATTGCCAGAGTGACTTTTATTCCCGCCATTCATTCCCATTCGGCAGACAAGGTTTGCCACTCAAACACTCTCTCTCCTCGACTAATGTCTATCAGAGCCACACTAGAGCAATACCTTTTTTATTTCAAAAGTGACATTTAAATCAGAGGACGCGGCGACGGGAGGCTCGCTTTGTACCCGGCAATCCATCTGCTGTCAGGCGAGAGCGAGAGATGCAGGAGGAAGCCATCAAGTTCATTTCCAGCGCGTCTGTTCTCACTAACACTCTGTACACCAGGCCTCCTCTTATTCTAATGATATTAGTCGGCCATGCTTCTCCATGCTGCCTCTTATCATCAAGCGTAAGCCGCTCGGAGAATTTCATAAATAACTCATGTCACAAGAAAGAGGAGGGAAACGGATAAAAAAGAAAGGAAAGACGAAAAGAGAGCTCAGTTTTCAGGAAACCTTCGAAATATTTCTCGGAAGGGATCAGGCATTGAAAAAGAAAAAAAAAAAAGAAGTAAATTAGTTCCACACAGAATCTTCGAACAAACTTTCCCCAGCTTTAACAATATTTATTGCTCTAATTTGGAGAGTAAGAAACTTTCAAGTACCTCTAATAATCAAGAAAATCAATTTGTGTGAAAAGTTTTCTTTTTTTCTTTATTTTGCACTACAGTGTTGAGTTCGAAGCACAATTTTTTTTTATATTCTATTTCTATTTCTATCACATACGGAGTCACATATCACATGCATAAATACTCACAGGCATTCATAGACTCGTATATAAATGTAGAGATCAGAAATCTTGTTAATAAACACTTCTACACACTTACAGACACGTGTATACACTTATACACTGTCTCACATGATTACAGACATGCGTACATATACACTCATAGATAGTTAGATGCATATTTATTTAATTCACATACTTGCTCACAGACCCTCAGACATTTCTAGAGACATTAATAGATGCAAGTTCATACATTTCATAACTCTGATACATAATTTATTTACATGCTCACCACCCATAAATGTCCATACTCACTCATAGGCTCTCATAAATTCTCTTAAAATGTTATGTGTGCTTACGCAAATGCTCATAAGCATTAAATGCCCATACACAATGAGAAACTGATTCTGACTTCACCACAGTACATAGAAATTGCCATAGCCCTTTGAAGTACTTAAATGTGTGTGTGTGTGTGTGTGTGTGTGTGTGTGTGTGTGTGTGTGGGTGTGTGGGTGTGTAGGTGTGTATGTGAGCGTGTGTACGAGACAGAGGAATACTGCATAGTTAAACTGCATAGTTCAAGAAGGCATTTTAAAAGCATTCAGTGTTCACTCACACTGTTTTTCTTTTTTTTTTTAATAATCAGAGGTAAAGACAGCTGTAACAGGAGAGAGGACTTTATGTTTTTTGAACTCCAGAAACATGACAATCTGTAGGTTTTATTTTATTTTTTTCTAACATCTACATACAGAAGAAAAAGAGAGTCTGGTGAATGAACTGCCATCTATAAAAAAAAAAAATAAAATTGAAAACTGACTAAAAACTGAAACATGTGTCATTATCTAATTAATAAATGTAATTGCTAGCACATTTTTGTGTTGTACAAGCCATGAAATACTTTTTTATAAGGAAAGTATCATTTTTGGAGCAAATGATCATAGATTCATACAGGATAATAAAGCATTGAACATTGTTCATTCACTCTCAGTTTTGCTTATAGGCCCTTTTACATGCCTATAAACCTTCATTAGGTCTTATTCATGATTATAGATGCTCATACATGTTTATAGTTCCTTTAAACATTCATGCATACATGCTCATAACATCTCACGTAGGCTTACAGAAACTTGTGCACATTTAGAGACTGCCTTGTAAATCTATAGACATCTGTAAATGTTCATACAGTCTCTGAAACCCTTATAAACTCACTTAAATGCCTACAGAAATTTACAAAGTCTTATGCATGCTCATAGACAATTATAAACACTTACAAATGCTTCTTGTGCAATGCTTTTTACATCTGTGCAATTATACCATTTTATACTGTGCAATATTAACTAGTGCAATTTGTTTAAAAGTGTAACTACAGTATTGTTTGTTTCTTTTCTTTTGTATTTATACGCTATGCTTTTTATATTTGTACTGTGTCCCGTATTTTTGGACTATAAGCCGCTACTTTTTTCCCACGTTTTGAACACCGCGGCTTAAACAACGAAGCGGCTAATTTATGGATTTTTCCTTGGTTTTTCCCGGTTTCACAAACTTCAATCCAAAAAACTGAGCGACATAACATTAGACCAATAAAATTTCCGAACGGAAACAAAAAACACACTTTACCTGTGTTCTGAGCTGCAGGGCATCGGGAGAAAAAACTTCCACCGATATTCCCAAAATGCCGCTCTGCTCTTAAAGGAGCCACAACATATTTCACCCTTTACACCTGTAACAGACACTGTCTTTTGTTAAAGCTGGTGTAAAGTTCATTAGTTTCAGTGTAGACACCTGCAGCTTATACACAGGTGCAGCTTATTTATGTTCAAAATAAAAATCTTTGTCAAATTCAGTAGGTGCGGCTTATATATGCGCTTTATAGTCCGGAAATTACGGTATATAATTGTTCATATATGAGTTTCACATATAGACAGACATGCACACTTAGATACTCTCTTGCATACATTGAGGTGTGTTTCCTATCTGGTTATAGGTACAAAATGTATCACACCCATTAATAGTTAATAGCAAAGTTTCCTACTTGCACATAGACATTTAAATCTGTTTAAATACACGTCTATATGTTCATAAAGTCCGGTAAATAATTAACTTTAGGAAGGTAACAGTATCTAGGCTTCATCACACCAACAGCCAAAGTCTTTGGTGTAAAGGTTCACAACTGATCTCTGAGGTAATTATCATCCATCTCAAAAGCCCCCTCACTTCTCTTTTTACCCTGTGTGAGGGCTCTTTACACCTCAGGTATTGTGCTGAGCCTATTTTTCAGCTCGGTGATTGAGAGTATTCCCTGAATTTTCTTTTTTATATCATATTTGATAAAAGTGAAATGAGTGATGCGATGTGATGAGTGTGAGGGTAAAGGAGAGAAATGTGTGTCTCTTTGAGTCAGTGTCCTGTTGGGAGGAGGGTTCTGTATTTATTTAGAGAACTCTGGTTCCCTTTAGGAACCCGAGCTGCGTCAAAACGCACCCAAGTGTTTACGCTCTGAAATAATGTGTGTAATTAGTTAAAAAATGGACGATGGCCGTCACCAGGGGGTGACATCATAACCAGAAAGTTTAAAACGCATATCAAGTGAAGGCAGCAGCAGCTTCTGTTTGTTCACAAAGTGCTCTGTGTGTGTGTGTTGAATTGTCTGTCAATTGCTCGTCAGAAAAAAAAAAAAAAAAAGATATATTCCTGGGAGCGGAGCACACTGGAGCACATTCTGCTCGCATTTCTATGCGATTGCTCCACTCCCGGAGAGCGCTTCTCGAGGGGGGTGTTCTTACTCCTCGTTGTAAAATCAAATAAATAATAATAATAATAATAATAATAAAACTTTCTTTCGGCTTCTCCCGTTAGGGGTCGCCACAGTGGCTCATCCGCATGTTTTTACGCTGGATGCCCTTCCTAACGCAACGCTTCCCATTTATACGGGCTTGGGAGCGGCACTAAGGCTTGTGCAACCATAATGGCTGGGGTTGGTTCCCTGACCGGGGATCAAACCCGGGACGCAACGGTGAGAGCGCCGCATCCTAACCACTAGACCACCAGGGAATCTAAATAATAATAATAATAATAATAATAAGAAGAAGAAGAAGAAGAAGAAGAAGAAGAAGAAGAAGAAGAAGCTCTCTGACACCGGGTCGCAATATACATGTCGGGATCTCCCGCTCGTTCCAGACCTGCTCACTGAGATGCCATGGTCATGGGCGAAGCCCCTTCAGCCCCTTTCAACATTGTATTCACACGTCATGTGGCGGAAAATACACATGTATTGAGCGATGCTGCGGGTTGAAGAGACGCTTGCGAGCTATCTCTTTCCCGGGATCGCCTCCTCCCTCAAGACCCCACCCCAACCCACCATCTTCCATCGGGATGTACAGAAACGGAGCGTCGCATCTCGCACTCCCCATCAGGGATCCTGCGTGGCACTCTGCACCGAAGCCCTGTAAATGAACAGATCTGAATACTGTCATTTCCAATAAGAGGGATATGGCGAAAAAGATCCTGAATAGGACTATCTGTGGATCTGGCCGTTGAGGGGCACGTTGCACCGCATTATCTGGTGCCCACCCTGCCCCGGCCCCCTCAGGGACCTGGTTCGTTAACCCTGCCACCCTCGGTGTTTCAGGGCACGGCCAGCTCCAGTGAGCTCTCTCCTTGGTCTCCACCCGGCCTTAGGGCACTGTCCTGGCTCTAGGCATACCGGAGGAAACAAGCGACGATTTTCCCTTGTGGACAAACAGGTTGGTTAATCACGAATAATCTTATGTTTTGTATGATATTTCCATGATGTTACCGTATTCCTCATGTGGGTTTTACATTCATGTTAGTTACCTTCTTGTTTTTCACTTTAATTTAATTTATATTTGTTGAAATGTGATTATTTGATTTTATTATTCGATTCTTATTATTAGGGTAATATTAATCTTTGCCATGCTGTTTGTCTTTGTCTGGCAGGAGGACGGCAGTGATCGGATATTAGTAGGCCATTTTAGGTTCCCTGGTGGTCTAGTGATTAGGATGCGTGAATTCAGTTCACATCCCAGGCCAGTTGAACGAGGCAGCAGACACCCTGTCGAGGCAGGGGTTGAGACCCGGGAAATGGCAGCTCCACCCCGATGTGGTGGAGCATGTTTGGGAGAAATTCGGGAGAGCCCAGGTGGATATTTTCCTGTCTTGAGAGATGTTGCACTGTCCCCTCTAGTTCTCCCTTACTCCTTTAACCCTGCTGGGGCTGGAGGCCATTGCTGAGCTCGTGGGTGCCATTTTTCACCGAGGTAGTAGAGACCATTCTCCCAGGTGGCATCTGTTTTGCTTGTGGTGTGAGCACCACCAGCTGGATCCAGTCCACCGCCTGGTTGGTTCAGTGCTGGATTTCCTACAGGGACAGATCACCAAGGGGTTGGCTCTGCCACCCTAAAAGTCTACGTGTCCGCCATTTCGGCTTACCATGCCCCCATGGCTGGGCAATCTCCGGGCAGAGATAGAGATAGTAACGCGTTTTCTCCATGGCACCCAGAGGCTGAGGCCCCCAGTATGACCTAGAGTGCTCGTGGGACCTGGCTGTCGTTTTAGGGGCTCTGTTTGAGCCCCCCTTCGATCCTCTAGCCGAGGCATCTTGGAGGCACCTTTCAATCAAGACCCCGTTCTTGTTGACCATCTGCTCTATCAAGAGCGTAGGGGACCTGCAGGCCCTTTCTGTGGCCCCCTCCTTCCTGCAGTTTACCCCAGGTATGGCTAGTGCCTTCCTGTACCCTCGTATGTGTTACATCCCCAAGGTGCCCTTGGTTGTCCCACGACCCGTAATCACCTTTTAATGAGTCCTCTGGTCTCCCCGCTCCCTTTGCAGTCAGAGCTCACTCCACCCAGAGTTTGATTGCCTCAAAATCTTGGTCCTCTGGAGTACCCCTCCAAGACATATGTAACGCTGTGGGTTGGTCCACCCCGCTGACCTTTGTGAGGTTTTATAACCTAGACTGCAGTGCCACACCTGGACCCTCAGTTCCCCTTTAGCTGTGTTCGACAGACAGATTGGACCCTCGTTCCCAAAGCGTTTTGACGCAGCTCGAGTTACAGAAGCTGCCGCTGCCTTCACTTGATATGCCTTTTATAACTTCTGGTGTTGACGTCACCCTGCCGATGACCGCCAGCTTCTAATTTTTAACTGATTACACACATTATTTCAGAGCGTGAACACTCAAGGTGCGTTCCCAAAGCATTTCAACGCAGCGTCTAGTTCCCTCAGGGAACTAGGGTTACATACGAAACCTAGAGGCTTTCTCTTGACACTACTGTTGCACATCTTTTTTAGGCCATCTTTCTATCCATCAATTCTCATCAAATTGTCCCTTGATCTGCAGGACTGGAAGGACAATAAGAGTGCAGTTAGTGAGCAAGTAGAACACACACACACAAACATACACACAAACACACACAGACACACACACACACACACACACACACACACACACACACACACAGTAACTAGACTGCAGGTTCTCAGGTCTATAACGCTCAGGACCATAACGCTAATCTGCATTTTACAGTTATTACATATTGTGTGTGTGTGTGTGTGTGTGTGTGTGTGTGTGTGTGTGTGTGTGTGTGTGTACAGTATATAAAATACTTTAAGCAATATTAGAAACGCAATGTAACTAAAAAAGTTTTTAAAATCATTAGAAGAAGGTTACATCTAGAACATTAAACCTTGAAAAAAGAGAACTGGTTAAATGCATAACCTTAAAGAGAACTAGGAATTAATGCTGAATATAGACCTTTAAATTGGGTTAAAATAATGCTGAAACTAGAACCTTTAAGTGACTTAAGAAATAATGCAGTGTGGAAACTTGTAGTTATCTAAATTCTATATATTAATATAAATATATTTATAAATTCTATTATAATTTTTTAATTCTAGAACATTTGTGTGACCTATTAAATATATTACTAAAACTTGCTTCTTTAAGTGGCAAAAGAAATTTAAATAGCAAAAAAAAATATATATATATATATATATATATATATATATATATATATATATATATATATATATATATATATATATATATATATATATATATATTAACCTCTGTAAATGTCTTTGAAAACATTTTACATTTTGAGTTAACTATAAATTAATTCTTAGATTAAATGCTTAGATATACTATTAATTAAACTATTAATTATTTATTTATTTGGAATTCCAGGTATTCTGTTAAACCATAAATCACAGATTTATTTTCCAGTTCATGTTTCCTTTCAACAATAGAAAAGAAATCATTCATTTACATTTGTTTAGATTTTTCTCACTCAAAAAAAATGTGTAAAACTCAAAATTAGGTTTCCTGTTCTATTATTTGTTCTCCTTGCTTTAAGATTGAATTTCCCCTATTAACTGGACTACACATAACATGGCGTTTCATAATTCATGCGGCCAAATCAAAAAGACAAGGCATCATTAACACCTTTACCATGTATAATGGGAAAAAAATGATTTGTTAGAGGTCCGAAAATAGCTCCTCTTATTCCTACCTATAATTATGTCTTTGAAACATATTAAATTCCAGGTATAGTTTCAGGAATGTCTCCACTGGAGTGCTAACAAGCCCTACAATGACTCAATGTTGAAAAAAGAGGGCTTAATTATAGTGGTGCATATATTACTGTTTATCAGCTCCACCTCGAGCGCTCAAGTCCTGCCATTAATTATACTATAGACAATTTTCTCACCCTCATTTTTTTAGACCTATTACCAACTTGACTTTCCTCTCTTCACTCCTGAAGTTATGTTGATAATTCAGCCAATTAGGCAAAAATAAAAAGTGCAAGAATTCAGAAAAAAGGAAACGTGTGTTCCTGGAATTAAATGTGAGCACCTGTGAGCAAGAGAAAAATGTATTTTAAAGACCTATTGTAAAGAGATTTTGATTTTAAAAAGACATCTGGCTTAAACTTAGATCACAGTTGGTCCAAAAGGCACATACATAGCTCATACATGGCTCATATGTAACCATAGAGGGTCATACATGATTTGATCATGCATGGCTCATATGTAACCAAAGTGGGTTATAAATTGAACATACATGGCTCACATGTGATCAAAAATTACTCATGTGACAAAATAAGCTCATACATTACCAAATTTCATGATTCATGTGTGACCCAAGTGGACCATACAAGGCTTATACATGAATCATACTAGACCCAAGTTGCTCATACATGAACCAAATAGCTCAAAAAGGCTCATAGGTTGCTAATATGTGATCCAAGAGGCTCAAACATGGCTTATACTCATCCCATAAGTGGGTTATACACAACCCAAGTGGATCATACCTGACCTAGGTGGCTCATATATGGTTCATAAGTTGTTCATATGTGATCCAAGATGCTCATACATGGCATAGGCGACCCATGTGGCTCATACATGTAAGGTAACAATTAAGATATTTTACAGTTTAAATTATGGCATGTTGAACTTGTATTCCAGTTTTAAATACCTTTAATGCAACATCTGTGTAAGGAACTCAATTTCTAGATGTTGCATTAAAGGTATTTAAAACTGGAATACAAGTTCAAAATGCCATAATTTAAACGAAGCAGTATATCAGCAATCGCCACCTTATCAATCTTACTGTTTGGTCATATGTCATCAATCCACCACAAAATGTAAACTACTCTGTCCTGAAGATGTTGGAAAAGTGCTGACACTGGAGACTCCTTTAATAAATACTAAATAAGCACCTTAGAGAATTTCACCAAATCAATAATTACACACTTTAAAAAAAAAATGTTTTTTACTACAACTGACATTGATGCAGCTGCAAATAAATTAAAATGTATATAGCAACAGCTCAGAAAAAGAGACATGAATCAACTAATGTATCAAACCAATCAGCATCTAGAATTCACCATATTTTTTGTTACAGTGTAAACCAGAGAAGCAGGTCTGAATGCAGTGCATGAATCCTACCTGAAACACTTGTGATGTGAGTAATGATGGGCATTTATAATGTGAGACAAGAAGTGAGACAGGAAGAGGTGAGACATCAGAGTGGACAGAGGCAGGAGGGGTACAGAGCTGCTTTGAAGTCTGGAAACCAATTAAACCCCTGACTGAGTTCTAAGCCCAGAAGAAAAATGACTGAGTTAGATGACATGGCCAGGTCCGCTCGTCCAGCCAAGCCTCTCTGTTTTACACCCTCTGTCTTCCTACTGACTACAATATTTATTACTGCCCCGCCCACATGACTTATCCCACCTCATCTTACCCCACCACATACTCCTTACCAGCCCTATACTCTTAGGTTATTTCCACGTTAATGTGGCTAGATTTGAAAAATGCATTTTTGTATGAAAAATGCTCTCTATAGAAACTGGAGTTTTAGACATCCTACAAAAATTGCTGGTCCACACTGAAAAATATGAAAAATTCTTACTATACTGTGCATACTTAAAATTTTAAAAGCTTTATCCGTCAGCCATTTATTTACTTTCATCTCTTTGAGTGAATGAAGCAAAGTTGAGGTAAAGTAGGCAGTTTTTAAAATGGACAGATGAGGTTTTAAAGTTGTTGCTGCAGTTACACCCATGACTAAAATGCTGGGTCATATGATTGAATCACATGACTAAACATAAATCATCTCCATTTTCTCAGTCCACACTTTAACAATTGTATCCACTCCAAGAGCATTTTTAAAAAGCTTTTGTTCCTTTACAAATACATAGTCTTCAGTGTGGAGAGAAGAAGAAAACAGTTACGGCTGTATGGGTTCTCTTCAGGAATATTTTCTGAGAAGGAATATTAAGAATGCTTTATAGTTTTGAGTAAAAGAAAAATAACAAACATTTACGTTAAAAAATGTATCTTTAAGCTTTAATTGAAACCTTTTTACAGTGTTCAAGAGAACATTCTGAATGTTTTACATGCTGTAAAGTTATAGATTAAATCACACAGCATTATATAACATATAGACTTGGTTAAAACTGGACCCATGTAAGGACCCTTTTAGATTTCTGCAAACATCTTTAAAGGGTCTGTTAGGACAAGGAATATTTTCTGTTTTGTAGGAACTTCTCAGGTGTAAGGTTTCATTCTCAAAGAATTAACCAAATAACCCAAATGGTTTTGTTGCTTTCTGTCCATACATTCATATATGCAGTGCCTCTCTGCCCTATAAAAACTAAAAAACCCAAACATGGGAAAGTCTTAAATGTTATAACTGTAAAGATCAAAAATGATTTTGGTTTATTGATGCTTTTAGTTTGGCTTCACATATATTTAACATACAGTATATAGTAATATAGCACTTTTATAGTACTTTTATATCATAATATAGTACTTTTATTAACACAAATTTTCCAAAATAACCATATGCATGTGTGGTAGGGTTGAGTCCCAGTTTGTGAATTAAGGGCAGAATCGTAGGAGGTGAACGGTAAGGATCCCGCACCTGAGTAAAATTTAGGTTAACTAACTAATTTGAAAAACTAGTTTTTCAGGGAGCAGGGACAATTAAAAGTTGGAAAAGAATATTTCAAAAAGTGAGAGAGAGCACAAGGCCAGGTGTGTGTTTGTTTTGTTAAATAAAACTAAAAGTGTTCAAAACTAAAGGAAAATAAAAAGCTTTTTTGTTGAGTCAACCAAGTCTCCTTACTCTCTCCTTATTCCACCAAACCAAGAGATTTTGCCTGCCACATAAAAGTCAGAACAAAAGAGGAACATACCTACACAGCATATTGGCTTAAAACCATCCCCTCACAGATCCACAGAAAGAGGAACACAAAGACAAACACAAAAAGCAGAGAGAGAGAGCAACATGAAGGCAAGAAAAGATTATAATTTATAAGTCAGGAAAAAATTCTGGAAATAAAAGAAACATTAAAAAGTAAATATGCACATAAATACGTGAGGTGGTAGAATTGCACATTACATACTAAGGTTTCCAATTAGGTTACCCCAGTTCAAATCAGTGACATGGAAACAGTGCTCCCAATATCCAACATTTAGATATTTATGTTGTTATTTTCACTTCACAGGTTTTAATAAGTTTTTGATTAAAATCACAACAGCAGCCAAATATATGGAGATGATATGATATGATATGGAGATATTATACAATACATGATACAATGTGATGAAATGATGTCACATGTAACAATAATATACAATATGATATTGTAAAATACAATGCTCATTGAAATCATACAAAAATTACATGATATGATGTGATATGATATGATATAATACAATGCGAAACAAAATTATATGATATAATAGGATGCAATATTATACTATATAAAGTGATATAACATGATACGATACTATAGGATGTAATACAATAATATGCAATGTGATATGACAGTACTATGTGATGTAATATGATGATACATAATGTAATACAATTCAATGTGTTGAGATGTGATTTGCAAAAAGAAAATATAGAATACGATGTAATATTAAGTTATATGTTACAATAAATAATTGTACAACACAATATGAAAGTATATTCATAATGGTGGAATACAAAATACTATATGATAGCAAATTATTACATATAATGTTATATTTGCATCCCCTGAACAACATGTGACTAATTCAGCTATGTACTAATGAATGATGGGAGCTGAGAACTATTATACAGATATATGTAACGTACAGATAAGCTCACAAACATGTTAAATTATCTACAAATCATTTTATTACCAATATGAATAATTTCTTTATATACACCAGTTCTCTGCCTTTTTGAAATAATCGACGTATGATTGTTTACTCAATCCATTTCATTGCAGTAAACTGATCCAGATTGTCCGAGGAGAAACCAGATGGCAAGGATACCTTCACGCTAGTGTTTGACATTACCCACATAACACAGCAGAAAAAAAAACGGAAGCAATACACATTTTTTTTTATGCTGTATATCTTGTCTTGTTCGACAGTTTTGTATTGTGTGATGGTGAAAACAGCATCGACGCACCTTAGCTGGGGGACATGGGTTTAGTGTTAAAAGGGAATACGGAGAGATGGTGGGGTTCACAAGCATCAGTCCTGCAAGGCAACCGCAGGCATTTTACACTCCATACATACTCACACACACATGCACACACATGCACACACACACACACACACACGGTGCACCCTTACTACAAAGGTCTGGAGGCTTAAAGGTTTAAGAATGTCCCCTCATTATGTTAAAGTATAAATAAGTAAACAAATAGTTAAGAAATATGCTGCATTTAATGCACATGCATTTAATAAACAGACAAATAAAATGTATATATTTTTTAATATATTTATTCAATACCTAAACTATTAAATCTTAAACTATTCAACTTTATTTGACTTTATTTTTTGAAATCACTAGGTGCTCTAAAGACTTAAATGGCAATAAAGGAAATTTTTGGATTTAGGCTTTTGTAGATAAAGAAAATAAAGACTTAATTTGTAGGGAATGCAAGGTTTAAGTTTCTCTAGGTTTAGAATTTAACTAAGAAATCACATGGTATTTTTTTTTACACTAAATAACCGTATACATCAACGAAAATAAGGTACTGTACATCAATGAAAATAGTGTACTGTATATTTTGTACATGTATTTGACTGCAAGCATTTTCAAAAGCATTCTTTCAAGTGTTTTTTCTGTTTTAGTATCAGAGGTGAGAACATTGTTAAAAAAAAAAGAGTAGCTCATATTTTTATATATTTGGTTTATACCAAACAGTGATTTCTTTAATATCCTGGAATTTTCTAAAAAACTCAATGAAGCTTTGTCTGAAAGTCAGGTGAACGTTATTGACTCTAACCCGAACCTTCACCATGGCAGATACAGTTCGAATCCTCTGAGCAGCGGGGTCCTGAGCAAACACACGGCCTCGGCCGGAGGCAGGATGAGAAACAGCAAGAGACAAGGAAATAGACAGGAAGTACACCGGCTGCTCAGAGAGAGAAAGTGTGAGAGAGGCAGATAGATAGATAGACCATTGTTCTTACAGAAATCCTTAGTTTTATTTGGGCGGGAATTTATGTTTTACATGTGCAGGCGAGGAGGTTGTATTCTTCTCAAAAAGAAGAAAATGGCATTTTGAGATGATAAGAAAACAGAAGCTGTGAAAGAAATGTGTGCTGCAGAGGTGTACAAGCTGAAACTATAAGCTTATTTTGTATATTTTGGACACAAACCAGGATCATAGTTGTGCTACAGGAATGAAAGATGAGATTTTGTTTGCTCAAAAGTGCATTATTTAATTGATTTAAAACTATTTTCTGAACAAAATCACCAATGATCTAAACTATATTTTAATATATATCTTTGGCACTAGGATTCGATTAGCCTTCTCAAGCCACATATGTTTGCAAAATGATCTTTGCAGTTTTAATTTACACCAAATTCCTGTTTTAAGTTACAACCTGACATTAGCTAAAACTAAGTAGCAATAGCTTTATCCCTAATCATGATACTTTACTATACAATTTACAGTACAAGCTGCTGTGAAAAACACATTGTGTTTATACACTAGTAGAGTTGGCAAAGAAAACAGATGATATTTTAGAACTCCAGATATAAAGAGACTTTGAATCTTTTTACTTTGTTTAGATTGATTTTATTAGATTTATTCATTGGCACAATATTGGACAAGCATCAAGAGTGCCTAATACTCAAGGTTTAACTATCAAAAAACAAACATAGCATTTACAGAAGTCTTTAGTGTCAGAGGACTGTGCACTTGTTGTTAGTTCTCAGTAACATCACACGCTGTGGTTCTTTGTCCTACTGACTTCAAGAGAAAAATGCAAGAGAAGAAAAATTCAGAGGACAACTGTTAATGTTTATAATTTACCCAATAACAGAAAAAACTTACATTGTAACTATAAATAGAAAAAAATATGCCACATTCCTTATTTAAGAAGTAAAGCAATGTAATCATTGACAATGTCAGAGGAATAAAATATTTTGGGGTGGAAGCAGTTACTGTGCTTCATTATGCCCACTATAATTAAATAAATTCAATTCAATTCAATTATTTTATTTATATAACACGTTTGATAATGGACATTGTCCCATAGCAGCTTTACAGAAATAAATAGATTACAAATGTACATTTAGCATCATAAATAAACCCCTATATGTTATTTCAACTGTATCTGTGTTGATGTGCACTTGAATGCAAAACTGTTCATGGCATTTGTAGTTCAAATACACTGTAGCTGAATGCTCTTGAACATACCTAGTTTTTTTTAAGCATACATCACTGTATATTTAAATACTAAGGTATTTATTGGTATTTAATGTAATAGGTGATTACTGTAAAAAATTTAAAATACTCAGAAACATTGAAAATAAAAAGAAATCCCAGTTTTTAGAAGATCAATGTCCTGGTTAAAAAAAAAAAAAAAAAAAAAAAAAAAAAAAGATTTAGGAATTTGAGCAAATGGAAATGTATGGGAGCATTTTACAGTTTTTCCTCAGTTGTTTGGAGCATTTCTCAAATCATCCTTAATATTTGCAAACCAGAAAGTGCATTCCTTAAAACAATTTATACAAACAGCACAATACATTGGATTTCATGCAAAAGCATGTACTTTTCTCAAAATCCTTAGTTCATCTCAAAAAAGTAAGAATTTGTGTCAATGAGCAGATCGTTGCCATTAGAATGACAGGCTCTTTTGTTGTTGTTCACAAACAAAATTTTCTAAATTTGTAGTCATGTTGTCAGTATGACAGTGCACTGTTTCATTATTTCTTGATATTAACTAAGGTTTTGATTACAATAATTAAATGATTGTAATTCTGAGTTTTGCTCTGTCACCAACTGAAGGTTCACAAGATTCACCTTTGACCTATTTCAGAGAACTAGTTGATTACAGTTTTTCTCAGCTGCTTTGGAGCAAACCATCTTTAATATTTGCAAACCAGTAAGTGCATTCTCAAAACAATTTGTACAAACAGCACAAAACATTGGCTTTTTCTCAAAATCCTTAGTTCATCTCTCAAAAGTAAGTATTTGTGTCGATGAACATCTCATTCCCATCAGAATGAAAAGTCTCTTTGTCATTGTTCACAAACAAAATCATCAAAATGTTTAGTCATGTTGTCAGTATGATGGCACACAGTTTCAGGATTTCTCAATATAAACTATGGTTTTTATTACAGTTACAGTTAAAATGCACAAAATTAGACTTCCTTCTGTTTGGCATTTATGAATTTTAGCAGCACAAATGTATTTATTTGATTGCATATTTGATTAATATTAATATATTGATCTGAGAAAAGCTCCATTTTGCATTCAATGACTTATGCAATGAAATGATGCTGAGATGTTTTAGGGGTAAAGACTATTCAGGTGAAACCACTATAATATATTTTGATCAACATGACAAACAACTAATAATGTAGGAAACAGCAGACAATTGTACACAATAAATTAATGAATGTACCAAAGCATTCACAATTTGTTCAAAGCAACAAGAAATGTTTTTTATGATTGTCACAAGTGACTAAATGATGTAGAGGTTGAACAAGTAGTTTTGAGAATTTCATTTGTGATCCAAGAAATGCTTCAAAGCAACTGAGAAAAACTGTAATAAACATTATGACTAAATATACACCATTTGTGATTACTTTTACTACTAAAAACATTCCACTGAAAAACTTGATTTATACACTCTCTTAACTCAAGTACACTAGCAGTATTAATCGTCATCATAAAGCAGGTGTGCTTTGTATTTTTCTACCTCTGTGTGTGTGTGTGTGTGTGTGTGTGTGTGTGTGTGTGTGTGTGTGTGTGTGTGTGTGTGTGTGTTTTAAAGAGACAGTTTAGAAGGGTGTACAGAGAGAACGAATGAGTCAATCGTCCATTCGAGCGATGGAGACTGCCCTCTTCTGCAAGCTGGATGAATTGGAATTGTTGTTTTTTTTATTTTTTTTATTTTCATCCTTCATCTTGCAATGAAGATTTATATGTATATATACATATTAATGTGGACGGATGTGTTTTTTCCATTGAAAATGCTTCACGAAAAGATGAGTGTGAATTAGTTTGTGTAAATATTACAAATCAAGCTAGAGATATAAACTTGACTTAGAAATCAAATACAACAAGATTCATGTGTTTTTGTTTAATTTTTCACAGCAGTTTCTCTTATTATGTGGGAATCTAAAATGGAAATAAGTATGTTTTTGTTTTATTTGACAGAGTCATTGAAGAAGGGATGAACGAGGATGGATTGCTTAGCATTATTTGGCTCAATCTTTTCTGACATGCATGTGATACAGCAGACTGGGTATGAAACAGTTATCTGTGCACCAAAAGCAAACAAACACACACACACACATACACACATATTCATAAAATAAGAGAGAGAGAGAGAGAGAGAGAGAGAGAGAGAGAGAGAGAGAGAGAGAGAGAGAGAGAGAGAGAGAGAGAGAGAGAGAGAGCTTTGGTCTGGAAACTGAAGCATCTGCAGAATGTTGAACTTTCTTTTCACTTTGGGTCTAAAAACCTACAGGTTCTACAGCCTCTATAAACAGCTCAGAACATGACCTACACATGATACAATACATTACAATCTATTTACACATAGTAGAGCTCTGGCTTTGGGGTTTCCAGATTCATTTTTTAAATAACAATCATCAATCAGTGTTTCAGATTTATAGTAAAAAAAAATATTCAAATTTAAGAATATATTGCTTATGTTCTGCTGTGATGTATTGATAGATAGATAGATAGATAGATAGATAGATAGATAGATAGATAGATAGATAGATAGATAGATAGATAGATATGGGCCAACTAGTTTTGGCATCTCTGGTCTATAGTGCGTAGGTGCTCTAATACTGCAATATATTGTTGTTATATATGCAATATGTATACATGTTGATGCGAGAAAAAGGTGTTTGACTTATTTAACATCGCACATGCACAAAAAAACACTCTGTGAGGCCACACAAACCTGCCTATAACCTGTTCTTTTTTTTTTTTTTTTTTTAATCCACATTGGATTTCTTGCTTTTAATAATTTCGGTTCAGAAGAGGCTCACACTGGTCATCTGATTTTAATGAAGGCAGCAGAGTTGACAGGAACTTACTGATTTATAAACTGTTATTAGGACCAAACGAGGCCAAGCAGGACCAAGCAGTGGCCAGTCATATGGTCCGCCTCACAAACACACACTTCCAGCTCTCTTGTCCATGAGCTTTTCCATTATTCATAGTCGAATATGGTCGGCCTTAGACACACACACACACACACACACACACACACACACACACACACACACACACACACACACACACACAGGGATGCGGGAATGAATAATAAATACATTCACCTGGAAAACAAAGAAGTGAGAGTGCTCAGCTGCCATTTAACATTGCTACTATTTGTTTAACGACATGATGAACTGTTTATTCCGTTTTTTGTTTTTTTTTTAAAGGAAAATGATTTACTGTGGTTAACACACAGCTTACAAATCACAACATTATTTTACAAGACAACTGCTTTTACATCTTGTCCCTAAATATAAAGAAGAAGCAAAAATAGGACAGGGGTGTGATAACTATTAAGAATAATTCATCTAATCTGGATATCTGAATTTGATTTTGATTCAAATTCTCCTTTTTTTCTGTTCTCTAAAACGATATGAAAAAATGACAAGCACATAAACCAAAGCTGCCCACAGAGGCTTAGTGCTGAGTAACTGCTTCTGTCCCTCCCCTGCTCAGGGTCACCGGCTGGGGCAAAGGGGCCAGACGAGATCCAGACGAAGACCAGACAATGATCAGACGCTACACTGGCCAGTCAGGTTCAAACAATAGAATGAAGGACGTTCATGACCAAAATGACTGAATAATTTAATTTCAAAAAATGTTTTTTTTTCGTTTGTTTTTTTTTCAGTTTAGCCAGGTTATATTATAAATAAATTAAATACCTGCATGATTTTTTCTTATTTTTTGTTTACTGAGCAGATAAAATTTCTAATTGGTTAATGATAAATGAAATTAATGCATAGTTATGATTATTATTAACATTATTGCATAACATAACTGCTCTTTTCTGTTCAGTTTGAGTTTGTATATATATTGAGTTATTATATATATAAACGTATTTATATAAATACATGAAATAGAATATGAAAATTTAATTGCAAAGTAACCAATCAAGATGAATATGTGTATTTCTACTTCGTAATAGTAGTAGTAGTAGTAGTAGTAGTAGTAGTAGTAGTAGTAATTTACATTTCAACTGTATAATTTCTTTAAATCTTTCTTCTTTGGGTTTTAATTTTTAATTTTTTTAATTATAAGGACATTAAACTGAAACAGAGATATCCTTTAAGAGGAAAGGAACGAAAGGAAGCAGAAGGAATCTAGAAGGAGAAGCAGAAAAAGAGGAGGGGGATTAGTAGGAATGGGGATTGAGGGGGTGCTGACATGCACTTGTCTCCAATCTCTTCGAATACATTTCACAATTCATCTGCTTTGTCTCTACTGACATGGCTGAGGACAATCAGTCCAGACGCCCATTAGATTCTTCCTCGTGCCCCCAACACCTTTTTTTCTTTCTTTCTTTTTTTTACCCTTTCCTCCCCTCTGACACACTGGCTGAAGGAGAGAGTGGAGGCAATTCACAATCTTCCCCCAAATGGAAAAATGTCAGGAAGAGAAACCCACATCAAAAAGCACGTTGTCATGGAGATACAGTACGAACCAGATATCACACACACACACACACACACACACAAAACCACAAAAGCTCTTGTGCATGCATGCACACAAGGCCATGCACAAATACACACCTGAGAACATGAACATGAACTACTAGCACGAGCCAGCATAAATCGATTTTTGGAAATTGTATTTATTTTATTTATTTTAAAGATTGCACTGTATTACACTTTACCTGCTATGTTTGTGATGTATTAGTGCAGACACAGGGGTACATATTTAGACAGTATTCATATTCATGCTAGCTTGTGCTTTTTATGCTTTTATTCTAAGCAGAATCTCATAAAATATTATGACTCAAATACAACTTATCAAATATGTCCGGACTAAACTAATAAAATAAATGATATATTTGTTTTATAAATATACCTAAAGCAACTAGCAAATTCATAAATATTATTAGCTCCTTTGCAAAAATGAACCTCGTGTTATTGCTTTTGGGATTTTCCCTTTTAAAAAAATTATAGTTTTATGAGCTGTCTTGCAAAAACAAATCAAATCTAACCAAATTACATTTTTGAAAATGGAACTTCCATGATTCCATCATTTTCCCAAAAAAAAAAATTATAAAATTATATATATATATATATATATATATATATATATATATATATATATATATATATATATATATATATATAAAACAGAAGAAGAAAATGAAGGGGTTTAAAAAAAAAGTGAAATGGTCTTCCTTTGGCATGTCTATATGTGTAGCATCCTTCAACAAGGCTCAGGGCTGAGGTCATGTGACTGGTGTGCAATCCACTGAAGCCATTTTCAGCCAATGGTATTGTCAGAGACACTGTGCAGCTGGAACACTCTGTATTTCAAAAGGGGGGAGGTTTTCGGGCAGCGGAGAAAAAATGAAGGGATGAAGGAAGAGTGAGGGATGGAAAACAAAATAGACAGTGACGCTTTGCATTGTATCTTTAGCTTGGATCTAGTAATGAATCTGAATCAGAAAAATAGACTGTGACACGTTGCTTTGCATCTTTATATATTTTTCCACCTTTGAATCCAAATCTGAATCTGAATCCCAATCAGAAAATTAGACAGACATTTGTTTTCTGCTTTGTAACACTGGATTTGTTCCAACCATAAGTCAGAATCCAGGTCAGAAAAATATCCTTTGCTTTTTAGATACAGTGCTAAATCAGAAGCACAATTAGAATAAGAAAACTACACATTTTCATTCACATCATTTTCTTTGCTCCAGCTCTGAATCAGAATAAAAAAACTATAAATGGATGTTTTTGTTTGCATCACTAGTTTCATTCCACACCAGCCAATAGAGAGAATCATAAACACATAGATGGAAACAACATTTTGATTCTTGTCTTTTACTTCTCCTCTCCATCTCTAAATCAGATAGAAACCCGAATACGATGTTTAATCAGTATCAGAAAAATAGACAGTGACACATTGCTTTGCATCTTTAGCTTTGGTCCAGATCAGAATCAGAATAATAGACAACAGTGCTTGGCTTTACATCTTTTAGCTTTGTTCAGGCTGTGAATAAGAATCTGAATCCTACAGAGAACATGACTTGTTCCTTCATAGCCATATTCTTACACAGTGCAATCGGTAATAAGGGTCAGTTTTAAAGGGGTTATGGTGCACACTCTAAGATGCTGAAGAAAAAAAAAAACAGAAGAAGAACGAGGATTGAGACAGGAGGATATTAAATGGTAAGCAGGGCTGTAAAACCCCAAGCCCAGCTATGCTTTTTTCTTTGTTTGGCCAGAGGAGCTGAAGGCTTAGGGATAAAGGTAGAGTTCAAATCACGAGACGAGGGGCTAAAGCCAGCACGAGATAGCAAATGCCCAGCCAATGCCGCAGCACAGCCCGTATAATTAAAACGCTCAGAGTTCCGCAACAAGCGTCATCCATCTCTCGTCTTTTTCTTCCTCAACTCCACCTGACGAAATAGTGCACACACACACACACACACATATATATATATATATATACACACACACACACACACACACACACACACACACACACATACATATATATACACACACTATTAATATGATGATGATCTGCCAGGGAGCACAGCAATCCATAGATCCTGTGAGTAAAAATACATCAGCCAAGCATGGTAAGCTCCCCGCCAGGCTTTCACGTCCTGCCTTGCATGTTTTCATTTGTGTATTTTTGAGTCTTGTCACCAAGCAATCGCTGACATTTTTTACACCGTGATTACACCTGTTTCTTCTTCTTCATAAAAAAACAAACAAACAACATGATATTCGTATCTATTTCTATATCTGTACAAACCATGAACACCTTTTTTTGATGGTCCTAATTGTTGAAGGATCCTGAAGGATACAAGACTACTATACAAGTATATAACTACTGTTAACATCTGATTATCAAATTCTTATGAAGAAAGACAAAAAACGCATAGTACTAGCACCAAAATACAAAGGCCTTGTGTCAAATCTTCATATGTATTAAGAATTGGCTGTAGGTGGAGCAGACGGTGTGTACTGCCCTCTGTTGGATGCTGATCGCATTTCCATGCAGGAGGATCATTAATGCTGTCTAAAAATGACAAACTGTCTGAGCTCTTCTGTCCAAACCTGATGTACACACATATTAAACCCTATGCGGTCAACACCAAAGCCTCTTCACAGACCGAGCGCGAGGCAGGCGCATGCATTCATCCCGTCTCTCCTGTCTCCTGGCTTTTTTTCCCCCTGGTTCCCCTTTCCTCTTTTGCGGCTTGCTCTGATTAGGTAAAAGAAAATGGCCGTCTTGAAGCGATTCTCAAGGGAATGTGTTACAGCGATGGCTCGTCGTGTGCCTGACAGCGCTGTTATTGAAAAGCGGAGGGATGTTTTTTCAGCCAAATTGAATATGAATAACCGGTCTGAAACACACACATACAGTACACACACACACACACACACACACAAAATGCCATGTTGTTCTGATTATGGGAAAGGCTCTGATTTCAAACCGTTGAGTGCAGAACGAGTAAAAATGTTAAATAATAATGCCTTGTTCATTTTTCTAACCAGCATCAGTACACATCAGTGTATAATCTTTAAAAAATATATTTTTTCTCTGCATTTTGATGAGGTTAAACATGGAAATCTAGTGCAACAGAAATCATGTTTTTCACATTTGTATATTCTATAAATATATTTTTAGTCTGCGCATGCAAAAATATTATATTTTGGTCATCCGTCCTCTAACAATCCCCATTTGGAACGTTTTTGAACAAATTTTTTTTTGTCCTTTTCGCTTAATAATATGCTCTCTGCATGACTGACATTGAATGGAATTTATTAAATAATTTTATCTATCTATCTATCTATCTATCTATCTATCTATCTATCTATCTATCTATCTATCTATCTATCTATCTATCTATCTATCTATCTATCTATCTATCTATCTATCTACAATTTAATTGCTGTGCAATTAAAAACATTTTTACATAAATAAAACATTTTACACTCTACATTTTTCCTGTAAAAAATGTCTTATCTTAAAGAACAATAAAGACTCAAAACAATAGCTTTACCTTTACCTGTTACAAACACTGACACTTAAGACTCCTAATGTACCCATATATTCTGAAATCTATTTATTATTGGCACAACCATTGCATGAGTCTCTGAGAGTAAGTTTTTAGAAATTATACCATGTTGAAATGAGCGCATTACTGTATATAAGAAACCTGTGATATGCAGCTACTCTACTGTCAAAGTTATAGAAAATAAATCAATATCTTTTGATCAATCAGAATCCAAAATTCAGCTTCATGTAATGTTTACTGAATAGGAGTTGGAAATTAATGAATTTATCACTGCCACAAAAGGAAGAGTTTAATGTTAACACTAATGTTTGCTACATCTAAATATCTTTTATTAATATGAATACATTTTTATACCATAGATTTTGCATTAGTGTATGCAAGTGTGGAAGTCTGATTATAAATATTATACATCTTATCAATTTCATCAATGAATTGGATTCATTTAAAAAACACATTAGAGACCAAATCATTCTCCCATTCTGCATATACATGATTCACATTTCCATGTGATCTTTCAACAGTACACTCACAAAAGAGTGAGTTATGCATGGGATGCACCATCTCTCCATCACCAGGTCCATCAGAGCAGTCAGGGGTCACTTGGGCAAACCCTGGGGGTCGGAGGTCATGGGAACAGCAGACATCCAGATAGAGCCACTTGAGACAGAAGGACAGTGTGTGTTTGTGTGTGTGCAGATGTACTGTTCAGAGGCAAGTCATAACAAAACCTGATCTTCACGTACCAGTCGATAATCTGCCCTTAAATTCATTTTCGCAAAAAAATAAATAAAATAAAATAAAAACACCTTGCAGGCTCGCTGCCATCAGATCGTATCAGCATTCTGAGGGTACAAGGGATAAATCTATTGACATGGATTTTTCAATATCGCCTTTTCAGATGCTATTGAGTCGGAAGGCCAAGCACTCTTTGATTGCCTTAAGAGCTGTTTTTTCGAGAAGTGGAGGCAAGAGAGAGGAGAGAGAGAGAGAGAGAGAGAGAGAGAGAGAGAGAGAGAGAGAGTGTGTGTGTGTGTGTGTGTGTGTGTGTTTTCTTTTAGTCTTCGCTCCCTTTTGACACGCTGGTCAATGAACAGGGTTAAACACACACGGATGTCCATACACATGTTATTAGCACCGCATGTTATCCTGTTCCCAAACTGCAGAATAGCAAATGACGATGACAACAAATGATCTGAAAAGCATTAAGAGGTTATTTATTTGGACAATGGCCTATGAAACAAAAAAAATGTGAACTGTAAAACTGTTTACTTTTTATACACTTTTTTTCCCTTTTATACTTTAAAAACCACAAACATACACAAATCCATGGCTTGTCAATTTGCTACAAAAACTATAAAACTTTTAAAACAAACGTTACCATAAAAAGGTATTTCATGAAAAATGAATGAACAGCTTCTAAACAATCTAAATGACTAATTCAGCATTGCTGTGGTTAAATATTGAGTACTATTGTAAACTGTAATAAGAATAAAAGTGCAGAATATTGAACTTGCAGACGTGATAAAAACGATATGACTGTCCTTTTCCATAGCCCAGACCCGCCTCAGTCTCGCTGTGCCGGGCCACACCATGCCGGCCAGCTCTATCAGAACAGACACAGAGAGCCAGAGCTCTCTAATAGGAACAAATTGGCAATGTGTGTGCGGGCCGATCATGTGCGGCTCGGAGCTGTGGATTGATAGTGATGCCTAATGATCCCCCTGGGTGGATCAATACCAATAATCCCCTTTCCTGCCCATCCTTGTTATTGGCAATGAAGAAGTGAAGAGGATCCTGGGAAAAGTGCAGTGACAGGAGCTGAGAGCTTCAGCCCGGGCACCTTCTAAAACACACACAGGAATATATATAGAAAAAAATGTAGCTATACTTACACTTACAGTACATCAACATCTACTTCATAGACGTGTGAAAATAAAATCAGAAGTGTTTCATATCGACTACATATACCAATCAATATTTATCCAGCTGTTATGTATTTATTAGTGTGTGCAGTTTTATATATGTACTGCAGCCACCAGTTCCGAAAACTAAAAACTTCAGTGCCCTTAAAATCCAGCAAAAACAATGTCAGATTACTCATTCCTTGTTCTATTCTTTCCTATTAAATCAGTGTTTATATGTGTGTGTGTGTGTGTGTGTGTGTGTGTGTGTGTGTGTGTGTGTTCAGCAGTGCAAAAGGGAAGTGAAGTGTGAAATCCCAGTGGACATCCTGTCTAGTTTGTGTGTGTGTGTGTGTGTGTGTGTGTGTGTGTGTGTGTGTGTGTGTATGTCACATCATACAGTTCATACATGTCTATCTGAGCTTGTGCATCACTGCCAAAAAGCATCAAGTCTCTCTCTCTCTCTCTTTCTCTCTCACACACACACACACACACACACACACACACACACACACAATGCAAACACATCCATATAGTAGTCCAGGCCAGCTGTCACAGTGAATCCTCATTAACCAAGACTGCATCTCTCTCTCTCTCTCTCTCTCTCTCTTTCTTTCTTCCTTTCTTTCTCTTACACACACACACACACACACACACACACACACACACACACACACACACACACACACACACACACACACACAGCTTCCTTCCACATTCCTAACAGACAATATGAACACAAATAAGTGCAAACAAAAAAAAAGAATATTGGAATATTATCAAGAAAATAATGATTATGCTTAAAAAAAAAATCAATGAGATTGATAAACATGTACAGAGATTTCGATTATTCAATTATCACTTCACTCTCCCTTCCAACAGAGAGGAAGATAATACATTAACCCACATGCACACTCTCACATACACGACTGATACCCACAAAGTAAAATATTAATTACTATTTGTTTTAAATAGATATATTTTTATTCTACGCCACAGGCTAGTCACAGAAAACACTTCACTGCATGCTGTATGTGTATACTGAATTTGAATATTATTTTTCCAAGTTCCAGTACTGTTTTATTTTAAAGGCAGAATCATGTTGATTTCCAGAAATACCAGAATCAAGAATTGTGATTCCAAAACAGAGAAAATTAATGAGAGAAACAAGATTTTGTAGCAAATAGGAAAAACTGACTAAAATTTGGATTTGGTAAAAGAATTTTTTTACATATTTTATAAAGAAACTTGATCTATAAATATAATTTGATATATATATATATATATATATATATATATATATATATATATATATATATATATATTTTTTTTTATAAATGTATAGACATATAGATCACTTGCATTTCTCTCCACATTGGAGAACAATCTGACAATCTGGATTTTTGGAAAAAAATACCAATTATTATTAATACTTTTTCTCGACATTTGATTTAATACAGAAAAACTTAAATAGATTCTCCACTTAATTTTTTTTATTAAATATATATATTTTAAATACTGTTACTAATATTTATAATAGGAAATACTATCAACTCTATATTTAATTCCAGTGAAAAGATTTCTGAAGAAATAACATATTGAGTAGGTTGAGTGTGTTTCAATTTAATTTGTAATCATCATCATCATCATCACCATCCTTATAATCATCATCATCATCATCATCATAAACATCATCATCATCATCATCATCATCACAGGACTGGAAAGGCCAGCACTAAGACCATCTGAAACACATTCTGTGTAAATCTGTGTAATCTCTCTCTCTTCATCTCTCTCTTTCTATCTCTCTCTCTTTATTTTAACAATTTTCTCTGCCTCACTTCTCCTCTCTTCACATTACCCCCAGGGTCTTTAACTAAACTCTGTAACCTCATATAGCCAGTGTGTGTGTGTGTGTGTGTGTGTGTGTGTGTGTGTGTGTGTGTGTGTGTGTTGCTATACTACATCTTATCTTTTATTACACCACGGTGCTGTTAAATTCTCAGTTTTGATTGGTCAGCAGGTGTTGATGTCTTTTCTTTGACAGTAGTGCGCTTCAAACCCAGGTTTATATCGAATGATCGTTTCCATAGTAACAGCTCATACAGGATGGCAAAGTTTGCTGTAAGGTGTTGTTTCTTTAACATTTATGGAAGAAGTCTCTAGTGTCAGTAAAAGTAACAGTCAGTTTTTGAGGCTTCAGGAAAGATTAGATTTGTTTTGGTTTCATGTGTTACTTGGACCTTAATCTGTAACTTGTTATTTATTTATTTTTTATTCCAGCAGTTGAATAGCAGTTTGACTGTTTGCTATTTTAGCTAAATTGTTGCCTGTGTAAAAAGGATGATGGTTAAATATATATATATATATATATATATATTATATTGGCAACAGCTAAATCGATCGTTGTCAATTTCTTCTATTCCTAGCTATGTTATTTATAATTTATAACACTGCACGAAAAGTTCATGCTAGCTATTTGTGCTAGCTCATTATTCCTATCTTGTTCTAAACAGAAGACATTATTTCTTTCTTTTTTCCTCTTCACTTTGGATTTAAACATTGAAACTGTACAGTGTTGAAGACTATTTCTGGGCAAATGAAATAGAATTTCTTTTTAAATAAACAATATATTGCTTACCATATAAAGTATGCAGCGTATATGTAGTGTATAATGTGATAATATACAGTATTCAAGTGCATTGTTTCTAACACAGACAGCTTTTGGGGTTTAAAAGCATAAAAATATAAAAAAAATAGTAAGAAACTTAACTGAAATAATTTCATATATATATATATATATATATATATATATATATATATATATATATATATATATATATTTTTTTTTTTTTCCTAAACAGTCTATTTATAACAATAAAAGGATTTGTTAAAATGTGAAACCTCGTGCAGCTCACGTCCGGTACACACACGCACACACATCACAAGCTACAGCTAAATGCTAGCGTTTAATTCATTACATCATTTTGTCATCTCATACTAATCTTCACAGCCTTCCACTAGCTTTGACATGCAAATGAGGCTGAAAGGGAAGAAAGGAGGGGCAGAGAGGTGGATTCGAGGTGGAGAAGACGCTGGGGATCATTACGGCGTGAAAATACACCCTGAACGTTGCCATTTTCCCCTTATTCATTCTCCCTCTCGTTTTCTGTCTCTATATGTATTTTGTCCTCAGCTTGTCTTTCTGCCATCCTTTTACTCCTTTGCTTATTCCTCATCCTCCTCCTTCATCCCCTCATCATGGTGATCATTATGCAAAAAAAAAACAGGCTTCCTATAGAGAGATTGTAAACACGGCGACGCGTGCCACACGGGCGCGCGCCCCCCCTCCTACTCATCTGCATATTTACAAAAAGGCCAGCTGCTTGTGAGTCATCAGCTGTGTAACCCCTCCTTAACACTTCATCAGCACGCGCCAGCTAAGCTAATGAAGGGTGGGCGGCACCAGGACCACACACAGGCACACACACAGGCAAGGCACGCACACAAATGTCTAGAAAATTATATATATATATATATATATATATATATATATATATATATATATATATATAAAACCCTCAAAATATACGAGCATCTTTTCTATACTGATGACGCTAGTTTCTGTCCATCCTTTTTTTCCCTTTTTTTTCTCTCTCAGTCTCATTCTCATCTCATCAGCAAGCACCTCGTGACGTGATAATCCAGAGCACGAACCAATCAATCAGCAGCATTGCAATCATCAGCGGTGCAGAGACAGGGGAGGAAAAAAAGAAGCCCAAACACTTACCCGGAGTTTCTACCAGTGTGTCTTCTCTGCTCAAGGGGAAAACATCAATCTGGGGATTTCTCTCTCTGAGCAATCTATACTCTTAAAAAAAAGAAGGATGGAAAGATGCATGCCAGTCTAGTGCAATGCATTTTTTTGTAATGCATGAATTTTTAAATGATTATATTTCCAGGTGTCTTTCTTTTTTTGTCTCTTTGTCCCTCTGTCCTTAGTGTGAGAGCCGGAATAGACTCAACACACTAAGGAGTGGAGATATGTATTAAAAAAGCACACATCTACTGTAGTCGGTATAAAATGCTGGCGACTACGATATCCTGCAGATCTCTTGGCCTCTGTGTGTGTGTGTGTGTGTGTGTGTGTGTGTGTGTGTGTACGTGTGTGTGCCTGTGTTACGGTGGGAGGGAGTACAGAATCCAAAGGAGGGTCAAACCTAAATGTTCTACAAAGAACAGGGGGGCTGTGTGGACACCCCCCCCCCTCGCCCCCACACACACCACCACCACCACCACCACACAGATACACACACACACACACACACACACACACACACACAAACACACACACACACATATTTTTTTCCCTCGGAATCTAACATCCGAAAGTTCCCTCCCTCCTCTTCTCCTTTTCCTGTACTACCCCCACCCCTCCACCACCACCCTGCTTGTAGACAACTCCTCTCCAGACGCCAGCATCCTTTGAGGAGATTCTTTCGTCTTCGAGAGTGGAAGGAGCTTCTACTAGTCTACAATTTTGCCTAGGGGCTGAGAGAGCTGGGAAGTCCAGGTTCTGGAAATCACTTAAAAAAACTATGAATAAAAAAATTGCAAAAACTTGAAAAAGTAGGGAAGAAATAGAGAAATAAACAATAATAAATCTTTTGGGATGCTCAAGCATCGATCAGTTACCTAAATATAATGATGTTTTGACTTTTTTACACATGTGAAAGTGTGTTTTTACTCTCATACACACATAAGGGGGTGTTTTGACTTTTTTAATACACAAGAGAGGATGTTTTTACATTTATACACAACTGAGATGGTGTTTTTACTTTTATACACACTTGAAACAGTGTTTCTTTACTCTTATACATACTTTACACACATAAGATTAAGTTTTAACTTTCTACAAATATTTTTAATCTCATAGGCATGGGAGGGTGTGTTTTCTTTTATACATGTGAACGCATTCATTTTACTTTTATACATCTGTGAAAAACAAGTTTTAATTCTCAACAACACGAGAGGGTGCTTTGTTTATTCTGATGCAAATGTAAGAGTGCCTTTTTTCACTTTCATACACGTGAGAAGGCATTTAAACTTTCATACACGCGTTTTTTCTCAAGGTTTATTTTTCTCTCATACTCACTTGAGAGAGTGTTTTTACTTTTCTAAACATGTGAGAGGGAGTTTTTACTTTCTAAGATGTGATAAGGAGTTTCTTTACTCTCAATACACATGTGAGAGGAAGTTTCCTTACTCCCATCACATTAAAGAAGACATCTTTTACTCTCATACACAACTGAGCGAATCTGTTTTTATTTTATGCACACAGGAGAGGGTGTTTTTTATTTTCAGACGTCAGGGGGCGTTTTTACTTTTATACACATGAGAGCAGTTTGTAATACTTTTACTTAAATTACTTTTAATATATAACAAGGAGTACCAAGTTTATTTGACCTTAAATTTTTTATCATCTTTTTTTCAACGCATCCATATTGTAAGGTGAACAAGTTTTCTAGCAAAAGAAAGGCCTACTTTGTGATCTACCAGTTAATAGCCATGTGTGGGGGTGAAATCATACAACTCCAGCTTTTCAGCACAGACAGATTTCCAGGAATCCTGCTAAATATTTTTTCAGTAAGTGTTAGATGGAAACGCAGGAGACCACGAGAAAGCTAGAGGAGTGTCATCCTGCTCTCATTTTCACTTTTATTCTGTTGTTTTATTAATCTAGGTTAGTTTAGCTAGACCTACTCACCCAGCGGTCTCTTCTGACCTTCTGACCTGGCACACACACACACACACACACACACACACACACACACACACACACACACACACACACACACACAGCTGTTGGATATTCTCTTGATGCCACCTGGCCACGGTATACAGCAGCAAATCTTTTCTCAGAGTCGATCTTTACCTGTGAAGCATATGTTTTAAGTGCTGAGCCCAGAGGAGTTTACAGAAGCACACAAAACAACCCAGACTAGACCGTCAAATACTAGAAATAGCCAAAAGGAATTAAGCAAAAAACAATTTCAGGATCCATGATATATAATATCATGTTTAGGAGGACAAAAATTTAGCGCTGCATAGCATTTGTTTATATATATATATATATATATATATATATATATATATATATATATATATATATATATATATATATATATATATATATATAATCACACATCACATACATCATAAAAGCATTCATCCTTACACCTTAAACACACACACACACACACACACACACACACACACACACACACACACACACACACAAAACCTTTCACTATGTCACAATATGTGTAATATGTGTAAAATGTTCAGATTTCAAGCTGCAGTAAAAATGGAATAATTTTCTCTGCTGTAAGTTTGCACTAAAATTTTGTGTGTGTGTGTGTGTGTGTGTGTGTGTGTTTGTGTGTTGATTGATTAGTTTTTATTCTGCGCACAACCACAGCACCAAGTTCACCGCCCTTCTGTTCACGACTTCATCAGAGATATAAAGCAAAAAAGCAGAATAAAAACTCTTGTTCCATTTCAGCTTCCTGGCTCAACACACCTCCATTCACGTGTTCCTGTTTTCACATTTATTTCATAACAACCAAAATTTTTCATTTAATTTCTTGTCATTTGTCATATTTAATCAAAGAATTTCACCTTTAGTGTAATTAGTGCATTATGTAATCAGTTGTGATCATTAAAATCACTTTCTGCAGAAAATAAATCCTTAATCTGTATTTGAAGTACGTGTTTACATGTCACACTGGAACTGGCGGTGTGATATAGCTTTTAATTAATGATATGATTTTTTTTTTTATAAGGAAAGAAAGATAACACACTTCATGTCATGGTCTTAACATTATTGCCTCTGTTCCCTCCTTTTTTCATTACATATGTGAAAGTGTTAATTACAGCTGGGAATTTTCACAATTATACCTAATGATAATTAATATCATTAAGAAATCAAAGGAGATTAAGATTCCCCTTCATTACGCCCTACAAACCCCCACACACACATTTTATCCAAAATGTATTTAACGCCACCATCTTAGCTATAAGATATTAGAGATGTTAATTAGCATCATTAAAGACTAATTAAAGCTCTGTAGGGACGAGGTGAATTATATCCTACACAGGCAAGCTACTGAGAAGTTAATCCTGCACCGCTTTAGTACTGCAGCTCACTCTCTCTCTCTCTCTCACACACACACACACACACACACACACACACACACACACACACACACACACACATTCAAACCCTAAAAACACACACATGCAAACACATAAACATTTAATACACCTCGTAATCACAAATATATCTTAAATACACATATGCACACACCATTACACGCACTTTCAAACACACATGCAATACACTCTAATTTATTTAGCATAATCAACACATGATTGTAAGAAATAAAATCTAAATAATAATATAAAAAATATGAATATTAAATATAAATAAGAAATTAAATATTAAATATAAATGATACATTTAAAAAGATCAACATTTATTTGTAAATGGAATAGTTTTACTGTACAAGTGAAATTTTTTGTTAACAGACTGATATTCCTTACCACAAAAAAGCCGCATTTGCATTTTTCATACATTTTCTTTTCACGTTTTGCACCTAATTTTCACCTTATATAAGCCTATTCGCATTTTTCTTTTATGGAGAGAAAAGCAAAGAAAGAAGGACAGAGGTGTCAGACGTCTCATCACCTGCGTCTGGGTTAAGCAGAGAAACTAAGAGAGAAAAGGGGGTGAGTACAGGGCAGGGGCAGGGGCAGGATGGAATCAGCTCATAAACATACAGCATAGAAAAAAAAACATTTCTTTAGCATTTGCTCTATGACTGAAAACTGAACATTTGATTTCTGAGACTGAGAATAGTAAGCTACAAATAAAAGCTTTGTGACTGACTTTTTAAAATTGTATATATTGTCAAACTGTACAATCTGAATTCAACACATACTCAATACTCACATTAATTCACTTAATACACATCTATGTCTTCAGCACCACCCATATTATATTAATCATATTATACTGTTTACATGCTGTTTTGCACCTCTCGATCGCTGCTATTGCTGTTTTTGCAAAACATTGTGTTCATGTTTACAATTACACTTTTGTTTATCTCTTTTGTACAATGTACTGTATAACATATTATACAGTAGGTTTAATGGTCAGTGTTATTTTTGTGTTTTGTGTATCTCACACTGTCTTTGTCTTGCAATGTTTGCACAAGGTTGCACACAATGCACTTTATGTGGCGAGGAAAACTTACTTTAGTCATTAGCTCGGTGTTATGTTACGTATAAACCCGATTCCATAAAAGTTGGGACACTGTACAAATTGTGAATAAAAAAGAAATGCTATAATTGACAAATCTCCTAAACTTAAATTTTATTTACAATAGAATATAGATAACATATCAAATGTTGAAAGTGAGACATTTTGAAATGTCATGCCAAATATTGGCTCATTTTGGATTTCATGAGAGCTACACATTCCAAAAAAGTTGGGACAGGTAGCAGTAAGAGGCCGGAAAAGTTAAATGTACATGTAAGGAACAGCTGGAGGACCATTTTGCAACTTATTAGGTCAATTGGCAACATGATTGGGTAAAAAAACTCTCAGAGTGGCAGTGTCTCTCAGAAGTCAAGATGGGCAGAGGATCACCAATTCCCCCAATGCTGCGGCGAAAAATAGTGGAGCATATCAGAAAGGAGTATCTCAGAAAAGAATTGCAAAGAGTTTGAAGTTATCATCATCTACAGTGCATAATATCATCCAAAGATTCAGAGAATCTGAAACAATCTCTGTGCGTAAGGCCGGAAAACCATACTGGATGCCCGTGATCTTCGGGCCCTTAGATGGTACTGCATCACATACAGGAATGCTACTGTAATGGAAATCACAACATGGGCTCAGGAATACTTCCAGAAAACATTATCGGTGAACACAATCCACCGTGCCATTCGCCGTTGCCGGCTAAAACTCTATAGGTCAAAAAAGAAGCCATATCTAAACATGATCCAAAAGCGCAGGCATTTTCTCTGGGCCAAGGCTAATTTAAAATGGACTGTCGCAAAGTGGAAAACTGTTCTGTGGTCAGACGAATCAAAATGTAAAATTATTGTAGGAAAACTAGGACACCATGTCATCCGGACTAAAGAGGATAAGGACAACCCAAGATGTTATCAGCGCTCAGTACAGAAGCCTGCATCTCTGATGGTATGGGGTTGCATGAGTGCGTGGGCATGGGCAGCTTACACATCTGGAAAGTCACCATCAATGCTGAAAGGTATATACAAGTTCTAGAACAGGGGTGTCAAACTCAATTGTACAGGGGGCCAAAACTCAAAGCAATTTAGGTCGCGGGCCGAACAGGACAAACATTTATTGAACACACTAAAACTAAATGTTTTTTAACATAAATTTGAATAAAAACAGACAGGAATATTATTACAGAATAAATCAACTTAAACTTTAAATAACTTAAAATATTTTGCTCTTCATAAAAATATATCCTGTCAAAATTATTAGATTTAGAAAATTAGATTTAAAAAGTTAGAAAAATGAACATGCTGCGAAAAAAAAATTTTTTTTGCTTTTAAGTAAACGTTAAAAAAACAACATATCAAAACAATCAGATTTCTTTGCTCTTTATTTCTCCTCTGCTTTCACACCAGCTTTACTTTGTGATTTTGCTCTGGTGAAAAACATCTGCTAAAATGTCAGATTCTTCTTTAACTCTTCTACTTTCTGTATCTTCTGCTCTGCATTCAGGTTCTTCAGCTTATCCTGATGTTTTGTCTCGTAGTTCCGTCTTAGATTAAATTCCTTAATTACAGTTACATTTGCTCCACAAATAAAACACACGGGTTTACCGGCAGTGTCAGTCAACATATACTCAGAATTCCATCGGTTTTGAAAGGTGTGGACCACGGGCCTTTAGTTTGACACGTGTTCTAGAACAACATAAGCTCCCATCCAGACGTCATCTCTTTCAGGGAAGATGTTGCATTTTCCAACATGACAATGCCGGACCACATACTGCATCAATTACAACATCATGGCTGCATAGAAGAAGGATCCTGGTACTGAAACGGCCAGCCTGCAGTCCAGATCTTTCACCCATAGAAAACATTTGGCGCATCATAAAGAGGAAGATGCGACAAAAAAGACCTAAGACAGATGAACAACTAGAAGCCTGTATTAGACAAGAATGGGACAACATTTCTATTCCTAAACTTGAGCAACTTTTCTCCTCAGTCCCCAGACGTTTGCAGACTGTTATAAAAAGAAGAGAGGATGGCCTTGTCCCAACTTTTTTGAGATGTGTTGATGCCATGAAATTTAAAATTAACTTATTTTTCCCTTAAAATGATACATTTTCTCAGTTTAAACATTTAATATGTCATCTATGTTGTATTCTGAATAAAATATTTAAATTTGAAACTTCCACATCATTGCATTCCTTTTTTATTCACAATTTGTACAGTGTCCCAACTTTTTTGGAATTGGGTTTATCTATGTTGTGTAATGTCACTCTACGTTGTTTTATGTAACACCAGGGTCCTGGAGGAACATTGTCTCATTTCACCGTGTAATGCGTCAGATATATATGGTTGAAATGACAATAAAAGCTTCTTGACTTGACATGACTTGACTTGACTTGACCTTAAATCATCCATAAATCCGATATAATGTTTACAATTAAGTTTTTCTCTACAAGCAAAAGGTTTGAACATAAACACCACCCCTCAACCTGTAACTCCGCCCCTTAAACTCAACCGCAAGATATGATTAGTGTTTCTCATGTGACAAATCCTTTATATCTCATCTCATCTTTGTCATTTTATACATGCTTGAAAGTGTAACATTTTGTAAACCGATTGTTTTTAATATACATGTGACAAAAAAAGATAAAATAATGATTATCATGCTAAAGTAATCAGGATTATGGACAGATACTACATTTCTCAGCAGCCACTGCTACCACCTGTGTCACACACGCGATTCACTGCTGATTAGCACGTGTATATAGTTTCACCATTGGCAGTGCTATTTGTCTCAGGTTTGTTCCCCATGCTTGTTGTGATACTTGTTCCATGGTTCCAGTTATGTTTTTTTCCACGTTTTATGCTTATTAGTATTTTCATGGAGATTATTTTGCATTTTTGCCCTCATTACCCTAAGACAAAGCAAAACCTTAATTTATTTAATTAAGAAGAAATAAGATTTTAATACTAACCCCACCCTAAACCACCACACAATTAGAACTAAAAGAACCGCTTTAAAAGTAAATAAATATTTTTATATTTATTTTATATTTGTATTATATATATATATATATATATATATATATATATATATATATATATATATATATATATATATGTATATATATATATATATATATATATATATATATATATATATATATATATATATATATATATATATATATATATATATATATATATATATATATATATATATAAAATACTTTTCAAGTTTTAATACTAATTAACATGGACATGGACAACTATAGATACTTTATGCATGCTTTTACCCTAACTAAACACTTTTAACAAACTTTTGCTATACAGGCTGTTTTAATTGCTGAATGTTTACATCATTGCAGATTTTGGTATTTGATTTCAGACTTGGCGCATTAGAAAAACAAAAAGAATTTAGTAGTGATTAAAAATTATTTTTAGAGAAGTTTTTTATTTTTATTTGAGTAAAGAAAGGATGTTTTGAATGAATGTATATTTATGTATTTTTTATTTTTTTTTATTTGTCACACATCGTGTGTGTGTGTGTGTGTGTGTGTGTGTGTGTGTGTGTGTGTGTGTGTGTGTGTGTGTGTGTGAGTGTGTGTGTGGGTCTCAGTGTGTGTGTGGGAATCAGTGTGTATCCTCCAGGCTTTTATTGAGGAGTCTGATATCTTGTACATGTTTACATGTTGTATTTAAGTCACATGATCCGAGTCTGGCTGATAACGAATTCAGCAGTTTCTTCTGATGCTGGGAAGCGCCGAGGTCTAAAATACAAGACTTTTATTGAACTTCTCTTTTGAATGCTTGATTTCTGAAATAAGATTGGTCAGATTGGTGTTGGCTTCTTGGTCTTGGTTTTTATAATGCCTTGTTCGGAGTATGACAAATTAATGATAAACAGGTTTGAACGATAAAACATATCACAGATCTTCAAGGAGGCATGTATTTAATTTTATAATCATGGAAGGAGTCTTCAGTGTCAGGGTAGAATAGATCAAACTTTGGGGTTTTTCTGTGTGTGTGTGTGTGTGTGTGTGTGTGTGTGAGTGTGTGAGTGTGTGTGTGTGTGTGTGTGTGTGTGTGTGTGTGTGTGTGTGTCTGTGTGTGTCTGTGTGTGTGTGTGTGTGTGTAGTGTCTTGAAAAAGAGAAAAAAACAATATACAGAAGTAGAAATTGTTTTTCATGGATGTATATGTAACTATAAACAGATCAATTATATAATTTGGGAATTACTGTGGTAAAACAGAAATAATATGGATGTGATATTATAGGGAAATAAATCACCATGACATGTTAACTGTCCTCTACTGATTATTTTCCTGTAACAGCATGACACACAGAGTGTTATACCTTGCTGTTACTACTATTGTGTATTAGTGATGGTTTATAAGAATTGTTCATCCCATGCTCAAAAATCAAAAAAGGAAAAAAGATTAATTCCCTTAAAATGATTATGTTTTTATTCTTATACCTTTAGCATTTGTCTGTTCGATATTAATCTCAAAAGCAAATCTCCATCACAATTTGCAGGTGACGGATCCTTTTGTTGAATGCAGAATCTCGCCGAACCTGGAATCTTGCAGATGCTTCAGATGAGGTCATGTTCACGGTGCAATTCTTCAAACTCGCTGGTGCTGAAAAACACAAAAGACAGAGAGTGAAAAAAACTATAAAAGGAGATTTTTATTTTGTTCTTTCGTTCTTTGCAATGTTGCCATTTTTGATGGTGTGTTTTTCAGGAATTGTCTAAGTCGCACAGATCACTGTAAATTGGAAATCGGTGCACTGAAACGGCACAGACAAGCACAAAAGAGCGGCTTGCATTACCATATATATTATAGACGATATTTTGTTGCTCGTTGCTCTCAAGCGATCCGAATGGGTCTTCGCTGCGTGCTTCCAGGAAGCATTTGTGTGGCTGGAGATGATAACCCTGCTTTTAGCTTTCCTCCTGTTAGACCCCTGCTCTTTAGATTTTAAGAGCTGTGCAAATCTGCCTCATCATAATATGCGTGTGGCTGTGTGTGTGTGTGTGTGTGTGTGTGTGTGTGTGTGTGTGTGTGTGAGTAAGTGATGTGATTATGTTTTGAGGAGGTGACAGACTGGTACAAATGGCCATGAGCTCTCTGTGTGTGTGTGTGTGTGTGTGTGTGTGTGTGTGTGTGTGTGTGTGTGTGTGTGTGTGTGTGTGTGTGTGTGTTTTTTGGGGGGGCCCATAGAGATAAAACAGCAGCACACAGAGAGATGACGAGGAAATGGGAAAGCAAGCCACAAAGACATACCCTAATTTTGTGAGATATATGTACACAAAAAAATATTAGAGATAAAAACAAAGAAAAACAAACAGGTCCAATGAACATAATCAGCTTCACATTGTACATTAGAAATATCAAAAAGACTAATGATGGTTGGATCAACATTTCTACTGAAAAGTGTGTAAAATACCAATCCACAGTTTCAGTGTGCTGTAATGGACAAGTGCTTTTCGGAAGTATTCTTAGAATGAAAAAATTGCTTATTTTTTGTAAAGGTGTTGACATTAGTCTTAGACTAAAGGTTTGAGCCTCACCCCTTAATGTTGACTGTAACCTTGTTGGATGAATAATAAGCTCAAGTGAAAAAAAAATGTGTTTACATGGTTTGCATTCGATGATTTTGTAGGCAAGGTGTTGTTTTTTTATCATTTGTTTGTCAGGAATGTTCTAGCCAGAGAAAGAGAGATTTGTGTGTGTGTGTGTGTGTGTGTGTGTGTGTGTGTGTGTACGGGACATGCCGAGTGCACAGAGGGTTATCCTTGGGCTTATCATGTCAGGCCATATGAATTCATTTCATATTCTGCCAAATGGCTGTTCACTGCAGGGGGTTCATGGCACTACCTTTTCTCCCCTGCACCCCTTTTTCTTTGATTTGGCTCATTTGAGCAGCGCGGTCCCAGGCAGCTTGTTAGAACCGCCACCTTACTGCCTCGACCCCCTGGATGGAAGGAGAAGGGAGATGGGTAGAGGGGGAAGACACGTAATGACACAAAGAGCCAGCTGAAGCGGTGGACGAGTGAGGAGGAGGTGTGAAAGTGGCCAGGGAATGCCATCTTCTGACAGAAAACAGGAAGTGCAAAAAGCTCAGGTCAGGTTCAGATTAAAAAGATTAAAAGAGCACTAGTTTTACATCACAAGAGATGGCCTTTATCTTATATCTGGTATTATTATTGGGACAATGCCAACAACAACTAAAGACAGTGGATTATCAAAGATATATATAAGAGAAAACGTGTGTCTGCAAAGATTAGAGTTGAGCTTGTAATAAGATCTTTTTTTTACAGTTAATTTTTTTCATTTTAAGAATATTCTTAAATATAATATGATATAAAAACTAATTGAGTTTTATATCATTTTCATTTCACTGTTTTGTGACACAATGCATTTTGCAGTAACAGATCAATAGTTTGCATTCAAATAACAACAACAAAAAACAAATCCAAATCTTCTATTTATGTATTTGTCTTTTTGTCTTTTTAAGACAGAATCTATCCTGAGAACATTGTGTGAGTTGGGAATACACTCTAGATGCTACTGCAGTCTGTCACACGATACCATGCATACACATCAAATTACCTGGCGGCAATCTAGCATAGCCAATACTATTTAATCTGATCTAATAAAAATCCAAAACAACTACATGTTTTTGGGAGGTTGGAGGAAACAAGAAAACTCAGAGAAAACACTCGGACACTGGGAGAATATTTGAAAATCCACACAGATGCTAAGAGGAGGTCGGGATCAAATGCTGGAGTTGAAAGGTAACAACGCTACCCACTGTTTTTACAATGACAAAGAAGTTTTATTTGTACTGTACTTTTAATAATGAACATTGTCGCAAAACAACTTTATAGAGATCCAAAAACATCCAACAATAATATGAGCCAGACTCCAAAAGGGAATACAATATCATTCTACATCATTACAGTTTCCAGGTGCTTGAAGACTCAGTGTGTTGTGGATGTATCCTGGATGTGCCTTTGTGATTACAGAAAGCAGAAGCCCTACAGTGTCCATGTGAGATTACACCCTGAAGGAATGATAAGATTGGGTCATAATGTGTTTTTTTAGGGAGTGAAAATATTTAGGATATCCATGTGGAAACATCCACAGGAGCACCAAAAAGTCACTTCCAGACTCTATCAGATGTAATTGCAAAGTAAACTAAATCAAATTCCTGAATGCCCTGCTCTTTTTTTCTTTTTTTATCGCTTTTGACAAAGTGTTAAAAAAGCATTTGGAACAGGTCAAATGTACAGGAGAGTTAACTACTCCTAATGGCTCACATATGCCGTGCCACACGTCCATTTTGGACAAATCAATCTAACCAAAAAATGTTAAAACGTTTTCAGGTCCTGGACTAACACACATGACTGCATCACTGCTGTACAGGTCACTCCTAAAGACAGAATGAGATTCTCAAAAAAAAAAGTGAAATTATGGTTTTTTGGCCTTTTCTATTTGCCAAGGTCAGACTCATTCATCACAGCGGAGTGCGCAAAGGAGACTGGAGACTGGACCGAGCCTTGAATCTATAATAGAGTCAGACAGGCAGCGTAGAAAGGAGCGATGATGAAGGGGGGGGGGCACAAAGTATTCAGCCCCCCGTGTACCTCAAACCCGGCCCGTATGATTATACATAGAGATGAGGGGTAACCTTGGGATGGTGCTGATAAAAGGACCTTAGGAGGGGTGGAAGGAGTGTGGAGTTCAATCAGCAATCAGACAGACAGACCAACAGACAGACAGAAAGACAAACCTGACCAGCATGGGATGAAGCATACTGGCAAATTATTTTCATTTCCCTCCTTATATATAAAGAAAACAGCAAGGCACCATTACTGACCCCCAAACCAAAACTCATCTCCATCCCCCATCCCATCTCTCTACACCCCATGAAAAAATAAATCTAATTTTCCCATCTCCGCCACCAAGCGACATTCCCCTCCTGCAGGCTCTCCCGCTCACCATCTCTCGGCCCCTCCCATCCCCTTCATCTCCTCATGCTGACACTCTCTTCTTTTCTTTCTGTCTCTCTTTCTCTTTCTCTTTTACATTTCTCCTCCAAGCAAGGGTCCATTTTGTAATAAGTTCTGATCAGTGTTTCTAATAATTTGCATTTTGCTCTGAGAAAATGGAGGAACCGTCTTGATGGGGGTGGGGGGGGATAACAGAGAGAGAGAGAGAGAGAGAGAGAGAGAGAGAGAGAGAGAGAGAAAGGGAGGGAGGGAGAGAAAGGGAGGGAGGGAGAGAGAGGAAAAATCTAATATCTGAATGGATGTGTGTGTGTGTGTGTGTGTGTGTGTGTGTGTGTGTGTGTGTGTGTGTGTGTGTGTGTGATTGGCATTTGTGGGCCTCACAAAAATGTGTGTGTACACACATGTTTTAGTCCATTTCCAGGTAACCGTGCAGAGACATCAGAAAAGTGCAGTGTACCATTTGCTTATTTACATTCAACAATGCGAGCTCATGGAGCAGGAAGCGAGACAGGTGGCTGTGTGAATCCACGAGCACCAGACTGATCAGTGATGAGTCTCAATGTGAAATCCTGTCTGTCACACAGGGCGATTGAGAGTACACTATTTTATCATATTGGATCAGTTTTGCCAGATAAATAAAACAATAATATTCTATTGTATTGAATGGAAACCAATCAGATTTATTTCCCTGCTGACAATTTAGGTTTAGATAAACACTAGGATTCTGTGCTCTCTCTCTCTCTCTCTCTCTCTCTCTCTCTCTCTCTCTCTCTCTCTCTCACACACACACACACACACACACACACACACACACACACACACACACACACACACAGCATAATAATAATAATAATAATAATAATAATAATAATAATAATAATAATAAAATAAATAATAATAATAATAATAATAATAGTCACATTGTAACTACTTACTGTAGTAACATGTAATAACATGTAATAATATAAGTATAAAGTACAAATGTATGTTGCATACAGTATGCAATGAAAGGAACCTATAAAGAAACTAATTCGTAACCAGATTTCGTGACTGGGCATTAAATAGTACATTTTTATCAATAGGCAGTTACACAGTAAATATTTGGTAACAGGATGTTTCACAATCCCTGTTTATTTACAGAAAGTTACTTTTAAATAATTTAGTAACAAAAGTGTACTGAGTGGCTATTTAGTAACAGATTACTGCATTGTAATTGTTGAGTAATAGGATGTTACAGGGTGACTAGTAAAGCGCTTTTTAAGTAATTATTTAGTAACAACATGTTACCGAGTCTCTGCTCGGTAACAACTTTACCCTATGACTATTCAGTAACAGATAATTACATTGTACATTTTCATTAACAGGATGTTACTGAGTGACTTATAAGGAGTGGTTTCAGTGTGTTACAAAGCAGCTGTTTAGTAACAGAAAAGTTTGTTACAATTTTAAGGTTTAGTAACAGGAAGCTAAATTTTAAAGATTAAACAGCAGGACTTTACATGGTAACAAGTTCCTTAGAAGAAAATATAATGTACTTTTTCAATAATGTGATATTTAAACTTTACGTTTATACTACTGAACAGTTAAGGGTTACAGGCCTTACTCAAGGGCACAGCAGTGATAGCTTGGTGGTATTAAGATTTAAACACAAGACTTTCTGATCCAACAGCTTAATGACTGATCTGCCATTTTCAATAATAATATACCCTTATATTAAAATAAATTTATATTTTATTGTTGTAAGTTACACAGCAACAACAGATCATATAGTAACAATAGATAATGAATTATCACTTATAATTTATTAAACTGATACATAAGAACAAAAATGTAGGCTTGAAACATATATAATGCAGTTGATAGTAAAATAACAAGGTGTTTTTTGAGCCTAAACAGTCACTCATGTGTCGGTCGGCTCTAATTTGAAAGCATTTACACCTGACTAACAGGCTTTACTCCAGACATTTTCAGGATTGAGGTGTGGCTAAATCAGGAGCAGAGAGTCCAGTGCAGGGTTCTGGGTGAGGAATTAACTTGGGGCCAAGCAGCATTCAGGATCTGGAGCAGAGATAACAAAGTTAATTACCGCTTGGCCGGCTCGGCCTTTCCACCGAGTCTGTATAGAATAAGGTTTTCATTAATAGCTTAGAGAAGATCAGCGGTTATCTGTACCTCCGGAGAGGGAGCACTGATGGTGGTGTTGGAGTGAGAGAGAGAGAGAGAGAGAGAGAGAGAGAGAGAGAGAGAGAGGGGAGAGAAAGGGAGAGAGAGAGAATGAGAGAGAGAGAGAGAGAGAGAGAGAGAGAGAGAGAGAGAGAGAGAGAGAGATAGAGGGTGGGAAATCTTTCACACAGTTTGTAATTTCCAACTGTGCATTTCAGAATTAAATTAATTTCCTTCGATATCTAATAAATCAAAAACAAGGGATTGCTGTTGCTGCCAATCGGGGCAGACACAATGAGATCTTGCCATCTTGTGCTGTTATCTCTCTATTTCACACACACACACACACACACACACACACACACACACACACACACACACACACATGGTTTCAAGCACAACTTTTTAAGATGCTAAGAATCATTTATTTACTCTCTGTTAAATTTTTTTTATAAGAACAAGAATAAATTGTAGAAACCCACCCTGTCCCACCCATAACCAAAGCATTAAGCCTGCCCACATTCACATAAAGTCAGAAATCAAATCAAATCAGAGGAAAACATAAAGCCAAAAATAATAATTTGGATTCTGAAGGACAATCAGAAAGATTTTTTTTTTTATCTTTATTATACCAACAAACCAAGAAATCCACTAAGAACACTTAAGCAACTCTTTTAAAGTACAGCATTGGTCATAAGGGTTATACCTACACTCATATGGCTCATAATTACATACTAATTACATTATTTTTTAAATTGCATATAGAAGAGTGCCCTCTGTATAGTTCTATAACCCTTTATTCTCTTTAACCCTTTAGCTGAGCTTGACTAAAGACTAAAACTGAATTCACTTCACTCTTTACTGTATGTAAAAAAAAAAGTATAAATCATCCTTTCTGATTAAACTACAGAGCATGTTTTGCAATATTTTTAATCGCATTTGTTCCCTATTAACTCTGGACAACCTGTTCAACTCTAAGGTGAAACCTTTAACCTGTTTTTAACTTCAAAAGCACAAACATTTATTCATCTAGCAAATACAGGATCATCACACAACATGGGTTCAGCATGATGTGAAGAACGTTGCGAGCGTTGTTTTTCTTTATTATTCATAAGGATGTCATGTGATACATTATACATGCCGTGCTTTGTAAGATTCAATGCATGTTTTCCGCATGATTTCCCACTGGAACAGACGAAGCGGGGGTTTGGAATCGCAGCATGCTACACCGCCCCAGGCTAACACTTCAAGACCAGCAGGCATTAGGAGTGTGAGAGGAGTGTCTGAGTGTGTGAACATTCTCCATACTGCAGGACTGGGCTACAGCTAGGAGGATGTGGACGTATGGTCCATGTCCCTTTGTACAGTGATGGTGCAACTTTGGATTTGTCCTGAACTGTTGAAATCTAAAGTTCTTTAGATATCACATAGTGAAGGTTCTCAACAACCTCACAGCTAATAATGGTTAAATTCAAAATATTTGAATTTGCACATAAATCAACCACAATTAAAAAAAATAAAAAACATGTTTAATAGAAATATCTTGGTATGCTTTCTGCCTCAACGTGGCTCTTTAGACAACAGCAGTCACTGGCTGTTTTTTATGTTTTTTTTTTAGATATGATCTGTTGAACTGAACCAAATGATGGTGATGTAGTATTCTAAAGAGTTTATCTGAAGAAGAAAAAAAAGTAAATACAATGTGTTTTTATTTTTATGTATTATTTGCTGTATACATTGATCTGCGATCTGCAATTAAGTGCTTCTAGATCACATTTCAGTCATACATGCACATTTGAACAATATACAGTATTTCTAACTAGTGAATAAGTTAACAAGGACATTTTAAGCCTTACACACAACTCCAACAATCTTTGGTTTGTTTTACAAACCAAAAGAATCAATCTTGCTTTGAATGGACCATTAGGTGTGAAAACGCTCTGCAGTCAATAGTGTGAGCTTAAGTCATGCAAAATATTAAAGGCTTGATGGATTCATTCCTGTTCTAGAATCAATAGCTTTCTGGTTTAAGAAGTGACTCTCTGAGCAATCTTTGAGAAATCAATTAATATTAATGTGCAAGATTTCTGTCATATGAAACCAATAATGCAACCGTATAAAATTCAGAAATGCATCATGAATCAAAGCTTAACTGATACCAATACAGCTTGCAACTCCAACTTCCTAACAAACTTCTGCTACTGTAAGAATGAAGATTATGGATGAAGTTCTAAGAACATAAGAACATGTTTTCTATTATAAGATTGTTAAAAAAAAACTTTTACGTTATCATTATAATTGATACAGATATACAATATTAAAGTGCGTCACCCCTACTTATAAAAAAAAATAAATTTAGCTTACATTGCTGTAAAACATTGATCTATCTGAGATCAAGAAGTGAGTAAATACATGCTCTTGCCTTTTTTCCATCATGGAATTAGCTTAATTGCTACCTGACTAGCACAACCCTAAAGTCTGTAAAATCTCTGATTGATAGCGTGTAGATTTCGGATGCTGCATTTCTGAAAGGCCAGTAAACAATTAATTATTTTACGGAAAATTTCACCAGGAAGAAAAAGTTTACAAGGACACACTTGTGGTGTTCAAGGATCAGTCTGTCAAGGTGGCTACAGAATGCTACCTGATCATCACACATACAAAAAGAGAAAAAGAGAGAGGGAGAGAGAAAGACAAGCTTTTAAATACCACAAACAGAACAGTCCACCATCATCCACCATAAAAAAACAAAGTGAATGAATAGATTTAGATTTAAAATTTATTAATTGACCGTTCCCTTAAATGCTTATCACAAAAGTTCCTTAACAGTTTTTCCAAAGTGTCAGGACTAAAGGAACAGCAGCAGATCTAAACAAAAATATTGACACCACAATCCTGAGACCTCAGAGAGAGAAAAGGATACATCTGAATATGTATATAAGGAATGCATGTGTGTTTGTGTGTATGAAGGTGTTTTTCTTAATCTCTTGACATCCCATGACACATGCCTCATCACATTGCGACAAGGCTAATGTTTGCACGTTTCTGATTTTATTTAGCGTCAGGAGTGTGTTTGATCTTGGCTCGAAAACTATCGTTTACAATAGCGTGTGTCATGTCTGAAACGAAGAGAAGCAAAATGCCCTGAGGACACAGGTTAATGTGAGGAGGAGATGGCATCTTGAACAGCCCACTGTATCTCTTTAACTCAGAATAAACGAGGAGAAGCGCCATGACACGTGCGACACATCAATTTTTTTACATATTACAAGCTGGATAAACAAACTGACACAGGGAGACGATGACGTGGATTACTTTTGTTTTGAAAAAGTAAACATAGGCAATATGTTGGGTGTGGGATGACGACTGAGAGATAAAATGTTATTAATGAAAGCCAATAAAAATAAATTTGACTTATTTTAAAATAAGATACAATCAAATAAATCTGTCACTGGGGTGGGATCAGTTTACGTTTCATTCCTTCAAACGTTTTTTTTTTCTCTGCTTGTAAACCATGCTCTGTACAGCGACCTAAGGAGAGCCTCATCAACATGAAAGGAGCTTTATCTGTTCCAGGTGTATGTGAAAGCCCTGAGCATGTGTGTGTGTGTGTGTGTGTGTGTGTGTGTGTGTGTGTGTGTGTGTGTGTGTATATGTTTGTGTGTGTGTGTGTGTGTGTGTGTGTGTGTGTGTGTGTGTGTGTGTGTGTGACTGAGTGGGGTATTATAAAAGGGAAAAAGCAGAGCAAGAAGCAGAAATTCGCTGTAGTAATTATTAAAAGGGAGAAAAAAATGCACAATAAGTTGTAAAAAACAAAAAAAAACCCAGATTGATAATTAAGAAAAAATAAATTAAGTAATAAAAGTGAATAAGATTTATGAATCTTAAACTCACAGTGAGATGCTTTACATTTCCTGTTGAAGTTGGCAAAACTATTTTTTTGAAAAACTTTCACAATGCCTGTAAAAGTCATTAGCAATTAAAGTACAATAAAATCATGAATTTAGTTGATATAATTATATTTGACTCACTATAACTAAAAGGAATTAAATAAATAAAACTGGTTGCACCATTGTTTTTTATGACCTGGAAAATAAATTCCAACATATTTTTCACACATTATTCAGTGTATCTCATGCTATTAGATATATAAAAAGTATCCCATGATCCTTCAGGAAAAAAGTTGATTTGTGTAATTTACTCAGATCTCAGAATACCTTATACCATCAGTATTATTTAATTAGAAGTATTAAAAAAGTACTAGTTAAAAACTACTAAACTGGCAGCCTTAATTGTATTGCATTTATATGTATTACAATATTTAAATGCTTTTGTTGCATATTAATATTTCTGATAGAAAGATGAAGCCTACGTACTGTGCTCCGAAAGATACAAACAGACTCTGTGGTGTGATGCAGCATAGTTATTGTTAACATGCTGTAGTTGAATATTTTTCTGAAACAGCCCATGCAACATAGCACATGTTTTGTACCTCATTTGTCACATCAATTTTCATAATAATATTATGTTGAATTAACTAAAAATGGCAACATGCTGTACTTTAATGTTGTTAAATGTTTAACAAAAGATAGTATTGCGGCTACTATAGTGACTACTGTATAAACAGTCATTTACTCAATTTTGTCCTATTCATAATGGAAAAAACAGAGTCTGTAGATGTCTGGAGATGCCTGAAGATGTCAGAAATTGTAAATTCTCAAATTTGCTACAGTGACATTGGAGACTCCTTCGATAAGTTTCTCCATGCAAATCAATTATTAAAGACATTTTTAATCTATTATGTGAAGCATCCACCATGCAGGTCTCTGTGAACGAGTCGATACTATAGAAAGGATATCCTATTTGAACCTGCAAAAGAAAATGAATTATCAACCTTCCAACCAAAAAGCATGCTGATGGAACATATTAAATTATTATGAGCATAATCCTAATCCAAACTAGGACAGGCTTGTAAAAACTTGTGATAGGTGTTGGAAGGTTTGCGCCACCTTTTCTGTCTCCATTTTCAGCTGCTCTCATTATTCTCAGAGATTCGGGGTTCAACCTGTCAGACAGCATGAGAGCTTGATATATGAAGAGTGGTCCATCACCGAGATCCCCATGTGATGGTGCCGACGAGTGGCTTGGGAGTGTGTGTGCATGTGTGGATGTGTGTGTGTCTGTGTCTGTGTGTGTGTGTGTCTGTGTGAGACAGAGACAGATGACGTATGGCGACACCAGTAATTTTCAAGCCTGGGACTCTCACTCCGGACAGGTTACAAATAGGCCTGAGAACGAGGAGCTGAACCTGAATAAATGCTGATCTTCCAGTGAGCCAGTCATCCATGAACTGTCATTCTGCAGCACTAGCATGGAAAAAAAAAGAAAAGAAACTACACATGTGCTGACCCCAACCAGTAGCATAGAAATAAATACACAGGTTTGTTAGGACACATTACAATATACATACACAAAAAAATCTCAGTCAGTTTAGCTAGATATTTGCCTTGCTGTTTTTCTCTCAACTTACAGATTCCCTTTAAAAAGCAGAAATAATAATAAAAAAAGGTTTGTGAGGAATACTCAACTTTTTTCCTGGACACTTTATCTCTCAGGAAAATGGAATTCAGCATGCCACCATGTACAAAGCAACACATCTGTACTCCGAACCTCAGCAACTAATCTCTTCCTGGTGTTCAAACATACACATCATTCCACCACGCACTGTACATACAGCAATCAATTGGAATATTCCAAAAAGTATTTAATTAATCCATTTATTTTACTAAATTAGTTTCTGTGTTTCTTCTCAGGAAAACATTCAGCACATCAACAAGTGTTACATACAGCAGTTATCTGGCTGAAGTCAATTCATTTTTCCTAACAACAAACCTAAAAATTGTTTTATTCCCATTATCTTACAACAATTGTAATTTTGTGCAAATAAACACCAGAAAGATCATCAAGAATAAAACCAGAAATAATTTTGATTTTATAAACATTTAGATTACAATTATAATATATTATATGATTATCGTATAATACCCACCAAAATTAATAGATATATAATATAAGTGCAGAATAAGTTATTTTTTTATAGGTATATTAGTATGAGTATATAGTATTAGTGAGTGTATATTATTTATTAGTTTATAGGTATATCTACTAATTATTAAAGTAATTTCATAAAATAAAGTAATAATTAATTATTTTATTGAATTACTTTAATAATTTATATTGTCAAATATCTTGTAAATCCAAGATAAGTATAAATGCATTCAGACATGTTATAAAGTATTGTTCCGGCTTTAAAGGCCCAATAGCAAATGCAAGGACCTTCCTGGCCGTCTGCACTTACTTCCAGTTTACGCACTTCCGGGTAGGCGGCCATCTTGGCGTTTTCCCGTGCCACCCAGTATTTAAGGACACCAAAGACATTAACTGACTGCCAGATTATCTTACTGGCTCATCATGTCCCTGAGGTTATTCTTGCTATTCTTTTGAATTCTGCCTCTGTTCTACAAAACTGTTTTGGGTCCTTTCTCCAGTCGTACCACTGACAGCGAATGGCATTAGAGTTGAAAGTGAAGTTAATTGCATTATAATCCTCTGAGTAAACCTCAATACCTTTTTCTTATATCATTATAACAAACTGAATCCTGCCTTATGAACACTCTGTAACATTATGAATTTATTTACAGCTCATTAGTTATCCATAATGCCTTTCTCTTCTGAATTAGAAGCAAAATTTTAATTTAAAACAGTAGAAACTTATAAGAAATTATTTTTATTCAATATAGTGAAACACTAAAATGACACTAAACACTAAAATGATGCAGAATCCTAAATGGAAGTAAAGGAATTATGGAGAAGAGAAACAAGGAAAAAAAAAAGAAAAAATGAATAAGATGGGGGGAGTCGCTCTGATTTATTTATGATGCAATGAAGGTATGCTGAACACATCAGAAGCGGCAGCAGTGGTCAGACTGTCAGGGATGATGAAGTGCGTTCATAGTCGAGTGAGCGTGTGAACGAGTGAACGAAGAGATGAGGAGAGGGGAGAGAGAAGAAGAGGAAAGGAGGAAAAAACGACTCTCAAGCATTAACCATCTCATCTCTGCTACACAACCATATACACACACCTATACACACAATGCATCTTCCACTGTTAATAAAGTTCAAAATAAATATACAAAAATATCTACACAATCTATTTACCAAATTGTTTATACAGTGATTGCTGTGTGCAAAGTGTGCAAAGATTATGTGTTCACGTTGAATTCACAAATACATAATACAAATACAAATACATGTTTGATGTCATGAGGTCAGCAGCACGATTATAAATACAAAGAACAAAAAGTGACAAGAGACACATTTTTATTCTTTTCATGATCTGGAAATCCAGATTACACTTTCTGTTTTGTATTTATTTGTAATAAACAAGATCATTTCATTGAGATGAATTCTAATTAATCAGACTTGTTAAAACAAAATGAAGACACACACACACACACACACACACACACACACACACACACACACACACACACACTCCATTGCATATGGACTATTTCGTCGCATATTACACATTTATCTCTGTTTACTGGGCAGTGCATCAGTATGACTGTGTTATTGCCTCATTATACTGTTATTTTTGCACTTTTGCACACATACACTTGTATTCATATGAATTCCATATGTTCTCGTTTTCTGTAATTTTATTCTTGTTGTTTAATCTACCTGCTGGCGAAATATTGTTTTAATTTACTGTTTACTGTACCACCTGTACCAACTTTTTATGTGTGGTGTATGGATGGCATGGAAAATAATTTTTCTGGTAAATGAAATCACAAATTATTACTAAAAGATGGATTTTTTTTTTATTTCTTAATTATTGTACTGTTTATTTTCAGGTTTAAATGCAACGATGTTACAGTGTTTTAATCAGAAATACTTTAATGTTTCCAACATATATTTTAATGGTTCTACACATATATATTTGAAAAATTACAGTAACGACAATAGGATCATTTTTTCCACTTTGTGAAGGTTTGTGCTTATTGAGTCACAAGGGTGTTAGTAAAGTCAGGTACTGATGTAGGGTGAGGAGGCCTGGGGTGCAGTCAGTGTTCCAATTCATAGCAAATGTTGTTTTAGTGATTGAGTTCAAAGCTCTATAGCAGGCCACTCAAGATCTTCCACTCCAACTAATGTAAACCGCACCTTCACTTTGTGCACAGGGGCATTGTCATGCTGGAACAGGTTTGGGTCTCCTAGTTCAAGTAAAGAGGAAATTTAATGCTACCATATCTAGAGACATCATGTGCAATTGTGTGCCTCAACTTTGTGGTAACAGTTACTACATATGGCTGGAAAAGTCAAGTGTCCAAAATACCTTTGTCCATACAGTATATATTATATTTCATTGCTTATATGACTGTTTAAGTGAGACTTGTGTTTTAGTTTAATTTTCATATCTTAATAAAAATAAACACATTTTTGTTGTGTTATAACGTCCGAAATAACAAAAAAAGACGAGGCTTATTAAAATGGAAGTTTTTATTTATAGACAACATCGCCCTCTGCAGGACGATTAAAGAATTAATGATCAGACTCTTCATAGAATATTGCATCTTAAAGTACAAGAAATGCGTCAATAAATAATTTAACATATAAATAAATAATAATGCTGATAAGAAAGAAATTAGATGTTTTAAGTATAAGTATTAAATCTAAAATGTCATAATGCATTTAAAAGCCTTGGTTATAATTATCCTTGAGACATTAAACTATCTATATTTGTTTATATCTTTTGTTGATAAGTATGAAACATTTTCAGCATTCATAATAAATCGCTTTGAATAATGGTATTGCATTATAAGCATTGATTACTCCGTAATGCATTCTTTTAGCCATTTATAAATGTTATAAACAATGTTACACAGCAATTGTGAATTCATTATAAAATGTTAGAAGTGTATTCCAAAGTCATTAAATGTATCACAGAAAGTGTTATTAAACAATCATAAAGCTTCATAAAGATCCTGGGTTTACTGAATGTAGACAAAATGTCTTGTAAATTCTCTAATTCATTGGAAATTCGTCCATCATTGTGAAACCAAAGCAATTTTCCCTGACAGGCTGAAATCACCTTGACAAAACATTCATATTTATGTGACCATCCTCTCTCTCTCTCTCCTCTCTCTCTCTCTCTCTCTCTCTCTCTTGCCCATTCGCTCTCTCATAGCCATGGTGCCGCGTGCAAAAGATTTATTAATGGTTTTTGAAAAATACCAGTGATTTCATATAATTTAATGGGCTGCAGATGGGCCGGATTCAAACCACTCGGTCAGAAAATATGTCCCAAAATTGCTGCGCTTTCTAATATCGGCAGCATTCCGGGAGCCGACAGGGAATAAACCGGAATGGAGCACAAATGCACCTTTCATATTTTGTGGGGTGGCTCGGAATCTGCACCTCGTAGGTGATAAAAAAAAAAATGGGACTGCAGCTCTGATTCAAATCAGCCGAAGAGACGAGGCACACATCCATCTTAATGCTGCAGAGGAAAGAGAGTGTAGGACCTGGGAGAGAGAGAGAGACCTGTACTGCTACTCTGCACTGTAGTAGCCATTTATTATTTTTCAGTCAAATTTTATTTATTTGTAACTGTAAAGCACTGCCGCATTCCACATGAACCTTTCAGTGAGGCATGCATGAAGTTCAGAGCATCATCTCTGAACACGTGATTACATTTTTTCATGTGCAAGTGTGCGAGTGATATGTGACCATGTTTGCTTTTGGACATATTACGAAAATGCACAGGAATTCAAGTACATGTATTAAGAACTCTTTGGCTATAAGTGAAGATCACATACACATGTATAGACACATATACACACACACAGACAAACACACACAAACACAAGAAAGCAAAATGCACACACATTGTACATGCAAATATATATTTAAAAAAAAGTTTATATATTCCTTTTACTACTATGGTTTTGAATACAAATGTACAATAACCTGGTTGCATCCAAATTCTACAGAAACAGCTGACCTTTATTGAGGGTAAATCAAAGTTAGTTATGATGATGATAATTACTTTTGAACAATGGTCTACACTAGTTTCTGGCCAACTCCAAACTCTAACTCAATGCAACCCACACGTCCTATAAACCTACCCACAGCAAAACAAACCTCCTAAACCACACGTTCTCACACTTACAGTCACCCAGCTTCTAATGAGACACACTCATGTCCAGTTTCAAACACTCATGCCAGCTATGTATCTTACTTTCATTCAATGACATGTTGAAAAGTATTTGTCATGTTTGTTCATGCTCTCAGTTGATTCAAGTTCCACGTCTCTGATTTTGCCTAGTCCATGTTGTATGCTGACCACCTGACCTTATGACTGCTCTTGATTTTCAGTTTGGAAAGAAAGAAAGAAAGAAAGAAAGAAAGAAAGAAAGAAAGAAAGAAAGAAAGAAAGAAAGAAAGAAAGAAAGAAAGAAAGAAAGAAAGCATTTTGCATTTGTATTTCATGATTTCTGGCACCCTATCTATCATCTATCAATAAAAAAAAAAATTTAATTGATAAAAAAAAAAAAAAAAACTTTTTTTTTACATTTTTTTTATGCAGGACATATCACAAGACTGACCTGCAGCTTTGCACTTGGATGTTATTAATGAACTGGCACAGAAGAGCTTTGAGATCAATGGAGTGCTTAAAATCTATGATTTCTGAAGCAGAAAAGTATTTCTTTTAAAAGTTCTTGAAATAAGTGTTTTCTTTTCCACATAAACACTGTATATATATATATATATATATATATATATATATATATATATATATATATATATATATATATATAAAACAAGACAATAGAATAAACAGAGAGAAGTTAGCGCATCAAAGAGTCTAGAGCTGCAGCTGAGCTGTGTCTTTGCACGCTGAAGACGAGGAGATGTTCCACTCGCTTCACAGCTCCTTTCTGCTTCTCTATCTGGATTACCAAGATGCATTTGATTCCCTGAAACCCACCCGCTCACATCCACGGACTTCCTCTGTTTCTGATTTCCAGGCCCCGGTCCTGTCAGGGGAATGCTGGAGCGCAGGGATGAGGCTTTCACCCAATGAAGGGATTTCTGTGAGGGACAGAAACACGAGAAGCAAAAGTAAAGCAGAAGAGAAAGGAGGTGGATTAGGGATTAAGTCTCCTCACTGACTTTTACACCTGTATGTGACGGTAAATCTCTGCACAAAGTAAGACATTTAAAAAAAATAGTTCTATCAGCTGCGTTAACAAGAGGACATGTGTTGTGTGTCTACTAATAATTAAAAATATATTTTGTTGTGTCAGAAAATAGGAGGCTTAATATATTTCAACACAGATTTAAACACACACACCCATGCTCATAAAAGTCAAGAAAGAAGAATACACACAACACTATCAATACTTTCACCCCAACACACACCTGTACACTTAAATACATACTTCAACACATAACATCCCAACATTCTATCACACATCTGTGTACAATACTCATACACACTTACCTCACCTCACCTCACCACTATCAAGCATCCTAGCACTCACAAATCCCTAGGCACATGACCCAAACACCTCAAACACACACCATAATACTCCCCACAGCCAAACACCCCAGCACACACTTTAACACACTAACACTCACTAAATCCAAACAATTTCACCACAAGTGTTGCTCAAACACCCCAGCACTCGACAACAAACTACATACATCTCAGTATCCACTTAAACACTATAAACACCTCAAAACACACTAATACACTCATATTGTCATATACTGTATACACTTAAAAATACCTGAATACTCACAACACCCTAACGCCCAGCTTTTTAAACACCCTGAAAACTTATAATGCTTCAACACTTCAAATAACCCAGCTTAACCTGATATTTCAATATTTACACCCCAAACCACCCAAACAAACTACACATGAAACATCTCACACCAAAACCTATTAATTTTTTTCAATGCATGTCCTTTTACTGTATGTCCAAAATCTTTGATTGGAAGGACAGAAATATAGTATGAGAATTTGCATTTTGGTAATTCACCTAGAGGAAATGAGTAGCAGAAGTATAGACAGACGTGGAATGTGGTTTATATGTGCAGTGACCAACACTGTGCAGATGAAATGCTCGATTTAAAGCCCTGTCATTGTCACATAATTGGATATAAATGAATGTGAGCAATCAAGTTAAACTGGATGCTCTCATACTAATTTCTTCACTTTCTGTGCCTCATGTCCTCACTAATGAATGCATTAGAGATGCTGCATATTGTGTGTAAATCCAATTGTCATTTCCTCTTTAGATTGTTTCACTGTTCCAATTAGCCAAGAGAAATGTGCAAAGAAATGATAGGAGCACCCTATAAACACACACACACACACACACACATACACACACACACACACACACACACACACACCCCAGTGGACACAGGAAGGGGTAAAAGTAGGATTTATAATTTGAAAGACTGTTTGTAGCTACAATAATCTAAGCAATGCTATGCAATGTAAATCAACTTCGCACAATAAGAAGTATAAATTAATAAAATATATTCCAAATCATTCTTTAATGACTAAACAAATTAAACATTTCCAAAATTGAAGGATTTCTAAAAGTCAGTGCTAGGTTTAGTGCTAATTTATCATCGCTTATTTGTGTTCATCATGTATAAGTAGGACTGTCAGGTGGGGCGATTACTGGCATCAGCGATTTAGCGGTGCTCGAGAAAAGTTTCCATCAACTCACTGCAAAGTGAGCAAGAGAATGCATGAAGCAAAAGAAGCCTAGCTCGTCTGATCAGATTATGCCACAAGATGATGATGCTAATTAACCAGGGCAAATTTGCATTAGCGGATTATGTAATGGGCTGAAAGCCAAGTGGAGCGGTGGGTAATTGACTAACTAAGCGTGGTACCAGCTAAAGTCACAGCTTTACTGGAACACTGCCCAGGCCACTTCATGCCAACTCGCTTGTGCCCGATCATGCAGAGAAGCCAGAAACATCAATTAGACAGTGGAGGGTAATTGTGTGGGAGGAGGGCCTAGTGGCACAGGGGACTCTGATAAATGTCCTTAGGCAGCCTCGTGTCTCTGCTCATTTTAATACTTATCAAACGACATGTCTGTACTCGCTAATGCACTCAGACAGACAGTTAAACACACAGATTAGGATGATGATGATCAAATGAGGCTTTTAGAAAGAAGAGGGGGTAAAGGAACAAATGTGGAGAAGACTTTCAGATCACTTATTTTCTGTACATGGATAAGGATTTTGTATTTTAGAACTTAAATACTAGTAATGATTTACACTGTTGCGCTATTATGAGAAAATAATAAATGATAGGGTAGTGTGAGGAGTTACTCTTACTTCCCTGAAGTTGGTAATTTTTCCCATAATAGCAGCTCACTAAGTGTTATTTTGTACACCACACTGTAAATGTTTACTTATTAAAGAATAACATGCCATATTTTTTATCTGTTTATATGTACATTAAACAGTGTGGTAGGCAAACAGAGAAAATTCCTGTTAAATGTTATAGCAGCTATGTCACAGCTTGTTATGTATCCAAGAACCTTTTTGTCCTTAACGTAACAGCTTTTTTACTGACACTGGAGACTCCTTCCATTGATTTTTTAAATGTTTATTGTTTTCAGATCAACCTAAGCAATACAACAATTTAGTTCATACTGTTTCCTTTGATTGCTTTTTTATAGCAGCACCCCTGAAGTGTTTAATTTGCTGCGATCTTTAATATGATGTGAGGAAATTATTAGTTTGAGTTCTTCTAGTGTGTTCCTTTCTCACCATTTGCAGATTATAATTATAATTAGATGAGTTCATCTAATTATAGTTCATCTAAGTTGTACAGCAACCATGTTTTAGTGGATGCCCCGTGATCGCTCTCTCATCTACAGCAATGTTTGTTAGATTTATGTGAAAGGATATATGTGCTTTTGAAGTTGTACAAGAAGCTCCGTGGGACTCATCATGTCAGTTGTATCCAGCAGCTAACAGGAGGAAGGAAACAGGATACAATACAGAATGAAGGAGAATTGCAAAGCCTTTGCCCTCAACAAGGGTTCAAGCAGTTGAAGCTGTAGCTTTCCCTCCATCCCTACACTCCTCCATCTCTCTGACCCCTCAGCAGGCTGGGAGCAAGCCAGGACCACATGGTGCATTGATGTCCATTCACTTCAGACCTCTCCCAGGCTGCTCCTGACTCTAATTGGTCCAAGAGAGAATTTGTTCTGTGTAATTTTTGCATGTTAATGCTCCCATGGTAACTCTAATGGCCGCCCAGTGAGAGGCATTTTCGACTGCATTACCTCTTATCAAGTTACAGAGCCCCACCGTTTCAAATAAGATACATTTAATTGATCTAGTCTATAAAAATCCTGCATTGCTGTGAACGACCCCCAGGTTTCAGTCTTCTCTTCCGTTATTTATTCGCTCTGTTTTCACCGCTTGGGTCGAGAGCAAACCCTGCATGTGGCGCGGGAAAATTAGGTTTATTCAACTCTTTACAAAGAGGAGGGACAGCAGAAAGAAAATTCAAAAGGCTTAAAAATTTGATCAGCAGTCCCAACAATCAATCAAAGGCCGGGCTCCCAGGCCGCGAGGCTTGAGAGGAGATGTGAAATGAACCTTTTAAACAGCAGGCTTTTGGCCCACACTTCGCTCATCTACGCAGGGTAGAAGATGACTAACAATGCTAACATGGTTTCTGTCCTGTAAAAACATTCACAAAGTTCAGAAACACATGCACACAGCCACACCACACCACACCACACCACACCACACCAAATCACATCACACAAACATGCACAATAAACCCCATACCATGCAAAAAAAAAAAAAAAAAAAAAAGAATCGCAAGCAGGAAGCAAAAAAACTGCACTTGAAACATGTTTAACGCTTAAAAAAATATAAAGCACAAATATTAAGAATGTAATTTTACTGAGTCGCTGTGCTACAGTTTGCACACATGGCCTTAATTTCAGCCTCACTGCTAGTTAATCCTGTTATTGCGTGTCAGAGTTATTGCGCTTACTACAGCAGTGCACGCTTATCAGAAATAAATACATTAGATTCACTGTAAGAGTAATACAGAGACTTCATAAAAAAATAAATAAAACTCTAGTAGTGCAGACGAAAAAAAAAAAGAGCAAATTCCTACTGAAGGAACTCTATGTAAGGGAAAAAAAGCACTTTGTGTCATGCTGTGATAAGAAAATAATCAACACCTATGTGGTTCCCTATTGCCACAACTAGTTATTTCTTATTAATGGTTATATCTTCAGATGCTTCTGTTTTAGATCTTAAACTCTGAAGATTTCTGAGCTCAGCTCGTTGAATGTCCACTTTTAAATCTATTTTTATACTTTAGTTTTTACTTCAATGCAATTTGGTTGTAACTGATGTGTTTTGATTGAATTATAAAGCACTTTAGGTCAACTTCTGTTTTTTTATAAATGCTCTATATATACTGACTTGACTCTTTTATGACATCAATTTGCCAGTGATTAAATATTTATATTAATTAAACAATGACATACTACATCATAGGTTTCATTGTAATATAGTGGCACTTAAATTAATTTAAGTTAATAAGAAAAAAAACAGCTTGTCATGTTGCTTGGCAACCTTGAACTTTCTGTGCTGAAGATCTAAAAAGCCCTTAAAGCACTAAAACGGTAGGCTTCTTCATAAATGTAAGATAAATGTCTCTACATAAAAAACTTATTTGGATCAATGATTGTGGTTTTATATATACATGTTAACTAAAAACACACTGACTTCACAAATTTAAACGAATTTACAATTAAGCTAATTAAGTTCAGACATAACCTAGAGCTAAGTTTGTTTTAGGTGCAAAGTATTCTCCCAGAGTCTAAATCTCTAAAACATTACCACAGCAGGGAAGGTTCTTTTTAGTAGAAGGAAAGTTCTTTCTATAGTCAGTCTTTACTCACTTATGACTAAAACAGAGCTCAGGCAACAGATGCTTTTGTACTCTATATCATCCTTTACCATTCACCCTGTGTGTGTCTATGTGTGTGTTGTATATGTATTAGACCAAGAAGAACATCACTGCATGCCTGGGGAGCTTTCGCTGCTTCTCTGTGTGTTGTTGTGAAGCGGCTAAATTAAAACCCTGTCCATTAAACTCCCACGTCCGCCTGGAAGATTCCCTTTCTCTGACCTTTTAGCAAAATTTCCATCAATCTCATTTTACGCATGATTATGGTTTTTAATGAGAGATGAGCCGTATTACTCTCTATAATCTCTACCTCTCTCAATACTGCCTGATAACACCAAAGCCTGAATAAGAGGGAAAAATGGCTTTTTTCAAAAGTAAATTGCACCTGAATGTCAAAAGCAATTTTCTTTTTTCTTATGAACTTGTTTGCCAAACAGCATCTTGTAAGCCAGTGAAATATAAAAAGTTAATTGTTCATTATATAGACTGGGATTTATCATTGTAATCATGACTCTCTCTCTCTCTCTCTCTCTCTCTCTTCGGGTTTCATTAAACGTTTCATCAACTCAGGATTGATCTGTGGGCCTTGCATAATTCAGTGTGTTATTTAAAACAGACACTTAATAAAGTTCTAATGTGATAGATACAGATGCAATTATAATGTTAAAAAAGACAAAATGTATTTGTTCATGCAACATATAATTTGTAACGAACAGTTACAAAAAAAAGAAATGCTCTGAAGTTTTGTTACTTTTAATTGTTGCTCATTTAGAAAGCACAAAAATGACAATAAGAAATAAGAAAAAATAATGGTCAATAGACATCAGTAGATGCAGTTGATGACCTGGGTGCTTATGGGTCTTTGCATTATTATGTCAGGGGACCAAGTAGGCACAGATAAAAGCTTTCAACCTCAGCTATCGCTCTCTCAGGAGCGGTGGGTGAAATCCTCTGTAAAGTCCTTGTCTTTGTGTCTAAGCTTGCCGGAGGGTGGGGCTGATCCCCGCAGCGGCAGCTCTTTTGAATACATATTGCTATGGCTGAGCCCCTAAGACACCACAGGAGACCCTCAGGCCACTTCCTGTTTATTACACACGTGCTCTTTCTGTCTTTTTCTGAGGTCTAGAGGTCCTCTCCACACCCGGATCCCAGGGAGAGGATGGAGAACATGGAGCATATCACATTCATAATGTTTGGATTGTCGTTTGGTTTTTATGAAACATTTTTCCCACAGCGCTCTTAAATTCTCCAATATAAATGGTCAGATTATTGTTGCTATTGTAGCTGTCACTGTAATTTTACAATAACAGCTAAATTGGAGGGACATGAGGAGAATAGTATATACACATAGAGTACATGATCTGAAAAATAACTTTTTTGAAATGGCAAAGTGCTTTGTAAGAAGAAGTTGATAGTTGAATCTAGTCATCAGTGTCAGTTTTCTTATTTTTCAGGAAAGAGGAATTCATACTCTGAGGTCTCAGTAACATGTCAAGCAACAATTTCAAGAAAGAGAAAAAAAAAGCTGGTGATGGAATGAGCGACTAGTGAGTTTTGTAGCTGCTATGAGATCACAAACAAAATATTTTTTCATGAATGTTCCCATAAATTAAATGTCATTTAATAATGAATTATTTTATTATTAGTTGTACTCAACTGTTTAATGTGGTAACAGTTACTCTGCCACATTGCACCACCCTGGTCTGAATTATTTTCCTACAACAGCACAATACATAACTATTCTTTATATAAAATCTGATCGTATCTATATGAAACAGCAAATAAGAGTGATTTTGTGTAAACTAGAGGCTTGGAATATAAGCAAGGAAAACTGGAAAACACAAAAAACAGTGTAATTATGGATTTTATTTTTGCAAAAAAAAAGTGTCAGATGAATGTCTACATATTCTAATGTGCATAAGAATGAATTGAAGGTAAGACAGAATGTTATGGTTCTCATTTGGAATAAATGCTAATGAGCCCAAGAGACACGAGGGATTTGGGGTGGGGGGCAATTAAAGAACGCCTGCAGCAACAATATTGAGGACAAAGGATGCCGTCTCACTAATTAAATTCTGTGGCAGACATCTGCCCTTTCGCCCCCCTTCTCCATTTCCTCGGTACTCATGAGAGGCAGTCAAACGTTCCCTCTCAACTGTCACTCACTGAAGCTGCTTCACACAGAGAGAGCTAACCCATAAGCTAACTCATTCCACTTCTACAGCTCGAGGTCACTAGAATGGTTCCTTGATCTTCACAAGCAAAGGAGAAGAATGAAGATCTGAGCACTAATAATAGTGCCATGAGATATGATAGATGTATTTAAAATAGGTTTCTGTAGTAAAGGTTATATACTTTTATTCAGCTTTTATATAATTTTATTCAGTAGTGAGGAGATAAATGTGTTCATTGGTTATAAAAAAAAAACAAATTAATTACACGCTTACACTTTTTTTTTGGCTAACAAAACTGTAGCTTGGCTCTGACCATGCAGTTCTTCTTTTTGTACAGAACAACATTAAGTCAACCTCAACTGTTTAAAGGTTTCATGCAGTGGTTTACAGTAAGCAAGTATTTGACTGCACCAGTTATTTAAATATTGTTTCTGTGCTACATTATCTGAACAGTCACAGGTTTCAGACCATCACAGATATGAATCACCGCAAATTACATAATAAATAAAAATATATGTGTAAATATGTGTACACAAATATATTCTACTTCCAAGCTGCCCAGAGCCCCAGAAACAGTAAAAGACCTCTCTCAGCCTTAACTCTGTTGCACAGAGCTCTTAAAGGTGAGACACCACCATCACGTGTGAGTGTGTGTGGTAATAGCTCTGAAGTTAATAAAAGGAGGGCCAGGTAATAGAGTTTTAAATCACTGGCCAAGTACTTCTCCTCAGACTGGGAGACAGGTTTAGCTAATGAAGCCTGACAGCCCCATTCCAGAGTGACTGCAAGCTTAGAGCCCAGCCTGCATTGCCGCTAACTCGTTCCCTCCACCACAGCAGGCCACAGCAAACAGGGAAAGTTTAGAGAGACTAACTACCACACATTTCCTGCTTATTTAACACCCAATCTCACTTCAAAGTCTGTAATGGCAACAGGATTCGATCAACATCAAACATGCCAGCTTCTCTGTGCTGCTCTCTCTCTCTCTCTCTCTCTCTCTCTCTCTCTCTCTCTCTCTCTCTCTTTCTCTCATTCTTACACATACTGTACCATCTAATTCTTCAGTGCGATCAGCACTCATTGCTACATCCATTTGTTAAAAATTCACCACTAAATGCACAGTTCAAAAACTTTAATTGGTAACTTTGTAAGTCAGAGGTTAAGATGAAGCTTTCTGACATCCTCTGGACAGTGAGGTAAACCTGAAAAGGGAGAAAATTGCATTGCTGGTGAAGGAATGAATGTTTATAGCTGATATATCTTAAGATTGAACAGAAACAAACATGTTTTCACAGATGTTCTGCATCCATAATTGGCCAAAATGTCATTCATTGGACACAACGTTATAAGGATATAAGGCTGCGTCATAACAGCATGTCCTGTAATGCTTTATTTCTTACTTAACATAGAGTTGACTTATTCATAAATAAGTGATGTACAGTATGAAAGAAATATCCCTCAAGGCTTCCTTGATAATGTAGGTATTGTTTTTAATGAGTGAATGAAAGAGTTAAGCCCCAAATCCATAAGCCACTTTGATTCTACTAAGAGATTGATTGCACGTACTTGAGACACTCCACATTGTCCCAAATGTTTTTCATGTACAGAATGCAAAATATTTGTGCAAACCTGGCTCTCCAACATATTTCACTCCAAAATGAAGAGAGAACATTCTGGGCTAGGGGTTAGAACATGAGGTGCTGTTAATTTGCAACACATGGCAAAAGTGGAGGAGTTAAGATGGATGAAGAGAGAAAGAGAGCGAGAGAACGGATAGAGAATGATGAGTCCCTGCTCTCTAATATTCCTCAGGCTTCCTCCTCCCCACCGAGGCTGGATTTTCCCCCAACTTTTCCGCTGGTCTTGTCTTGTTTTATACGCTTCCAAGATGACCTGGAACTAATGCACTGCTTATTTCCCCCCGAAGATTGCATATGGACCATACAGCTTATGCAACCCGTCTTCATTTGCACACAGGTGGAGAGGTGATGGGGTGATGGAGTGGGGGAGGAAAAGTGAGAGATGAAGGATAGGGGAATAATTCCTTACTGCTATAAAAAAAAAGAATTTTTTTTTTTTTTAAATGGCTCACTCAAGGTTGTTGATCTTCTCATGTAGAACAAACTGTTTTGTTTTACAATCTGATTGGTCAGATTGGTTGATTAAGTAAATAGAAAGTCAGTGATTGACTGATTTACTGAAGGTTAGGATAAACTACGGGGCCTGTCTCTGATACAACAGGTGGCATGAGAGGCTGAGCAAAAGTTAGCCGTTATTAGCAACATCATTTCCTTCATTTTAGAAAGTCAATGTTAGATGTTTCCTGCATTGATTTAAGTCCCCCAACTCCTTCTCAGTTTTTGTTGGTGGGCCTGGAAAGACAAGACAAAAAGATTTCCAACAGACTGGCCAAGTCAGTTTCAATAAAGACTGATAGAAGCTGTCAAAGATCCTGATGCCTGCTCTTTCAACAGTCTACCGGCGATTGCCTTGGATTGTGTACCATGATAAAAGTCCCCCCTGCACACTCTGTAGAAACACAGAACTTTGATGTGAAAGCATGAGGGATGCAGACTTCCAACTACCAAGGGTGTCTGAGAAGGGTGAAAAAAAATGAATCTTTCTTACTTTAATCCTGTAGACCTCCTCTGTTAATAAAGTATCAAGGCTTTGAGACAATCCTGAGATGATCCCCCTCTCCGAGTGTGCAGTGCAACCATCTTGAAAGATAGCGAAGTGGGGTGACATTACCTGTTTCAACACCATTGCTTTTTGGGCATGGGCATTAATGAGATTGTACGAAGGCATTTTTTTCTATCTCAAACTCTAGCCCCTTATCACCCCCATGTCCCTGCAAAAGGTGCTCAGTGTAATCTGACTTCATTTTCTGCCTCTTTAACCGGGACCAATGTATTTAAACGGTTGTGCCTTTGACAGATGCTCAGTTAAAATTATTCCTAACTGGAAATTTTGCTGGAGTGATATTAAATATCCTCAAGGCCAAGGCTGCCTAAAGAGAACGGGCAACATCAAAAGCCAGAACACTTCAAAAAAAAAAAAAAAAAATTTCTATATATAATGACCCCTGCGTACCTCCAGGGGGAGAAACGCTAACACAGTTCTTCTGTCTTCAGATCCTGGTCCACCAACATTCCTGTCCTTTAAATGTAGATTACGAGCGCTCCCATGACTCCGATCTTTAACGCAGAATACAGAATGAGATGCATTTTGCAATCAGACGCCTGAGCTCTAATCTATTCACAAGTCATTTTCACCTTGTCAGTCTAGACATTATCACTTTCCTGTGTGCCACAGTGTCCACAGTGTGTAGTTGTATTCCCGGGGTACTGACCCAAGAGTGCCCTGTGGGTTCCTCTTCTCACCACCCACCCAACCACCACCCACCCACTCTCTCCCCTCCAACACTTTCTAACCAGCTGTGCTTTTTTCAAGACTTCAAAAATGATGCTCCATCCCCACCACGAGGCCACCAGAAGAGTCGCGCCCTGCCTTTGCATACAAAGAATGAAAACTCACAGCTGCTAACACTCAGTCCAGCTCCCTGATCCAAGCCGACAGGAGTCATTAAGTCATAAAACAGCACACACTCCAGATGAGCTAGGGGTTTGGCATGGTAGCATAGCCGCCGCTCAGGAAGAAAAGGGTTACCTTCAGCCCTCAGGAGAGTGACGGATTGCTTAAAGCTGGACAACACAGCACTACAACTCTAAACTGAATAAATGAAGACCATATACAATACATCAAGATTGTTCTTAGATTCATGTACATAAAGTTGGAAATTACTATTTATCTTTATCTAATACCTGGAAATCAATATTCCTTATCAAGTATCATATGAAAAACATGTTACATAAAATTACAGATCATATTTCTAGGCTGAGATACGTCCCACAAGTCTATACCTTTGCAAAACAAAATCAGATCAAATACATCAAAAACACATTCATTTGCCCTTGTGTCTATTAAAACACACTGATATAACACAGCAGTATATATATATATATATATATATATATATATATATATATATATATATATATATATATATATATATATATATATATATATATATATATATATATATATATATATATATATATATATATATATATATATATAACATTTTATTTTATTTTTAATTTATTTATTTTTTTATATATAGTTTATATATAGTTTAATTTGCCATAAATATCTAAAACTAAAAATACATCCTTCACACATTAGTATCATTTCTGAAATATAAAAAGTAAAATTAATAGCCACTGTATGCTATGGCATGCCATATCCCTTCTTCTCCCAGTTAGGTGACTTAGCCTCTGCTATGTTTTTTTTTAACCTATGGGGTTAAACAAAAAACAAATGTTCAGCAAGGTTCCTCTGAACTTGTGCTGTGCTTTGAAAAAGTTCTCTCACCCAGGCTTAATTTTTGCAAGTCAAATTCAAATGTCTTTGTGTATCATTGGCAAGTCATGACTGAAGGTTTGATCCCTAAGTTGGAATGGTGTTTAAGAAAACTCTGAAAAGCCAAAAACTATAAAAGTAATTATTATGGACTATAACCAAATGTTCAACCATTTATGAAAATAGTTGAAATGGTTTTGCACAAAAGCCAGCTCGTGGACTACTACGCCTACACATGAGAAGTTTTTATTAAATAAAATAAAATTCCCATTCACACAAATAGCTACTGCAAAAATAAAACTCTAATAAAAAAAAAACTGTCGATTGCAATGATTTGCAAATCTCATAAACCCATTTCTTATTCACAATAAAACAAATAAAATGTTTAAACTGAGGGAATGTACCACTTTATGGATAGAATAAAGTAATTTTGAATTTGATGACTGCAGCATGTCTCAAAAAAGTTGCGACAGGAGCAACAAATGGCTGGAAAAGTGTTACTAAAAAGAATCAGCTGAAGGAACAGTTTGCAACTATTTAGGTTAATTGGCAAGTCAGTATCCTGATTGGGTATGAAAATAAATGTTCTTAGAGGGGGACAGTCTCTCGGAAGTAAAGATGGGCATAGCTTCACCAATCTGCAAAAAACTGTCTGAAATTGTGGACCAATTTTAGAATAATGTTCCTCAATATCAAATTGCAAAGACGTTAAATATCTTATAACCTACAGTACATAATTTCATCAAATATTCAGAGAATCTGAAGAAATCTCTATACGCAAGAGAAAAGGGTGAAAATCAATATTGAATGCCTGTGATCTTTTGGTCCTCAGATGGCACTGCATTAAAATCAGGTATGATTCTCTAATGTAAATTATGGCATTGGCTCAGAAATACAACCACACAGTTCGCTGTGTCATCCAGAAATGCAGGTTAAAGCTTTATTATGCAGAGAATATATATGAAGATGATTCAGAAACAGCATCTTTTTCAGGGAATGCTATGCATTTATCAACAAGACAATGCTAAACCGCATACTGCATTTATTACAACAGCATGCTTTAGTAGTATAAGAGGCTGGGTGTTGAGCTGGCCTGCCTGCAGCCCAGACCTTTCACCAATTGACAAGATAAAAAATTCGACAAAGAAGACCCAGGACTAGAATCCTATATCAGCCAAGAATGGGACAACATTTCTCTCGCAAAATTCCAGCAACTGGTCTCCTCAGTTCAGAAGAGTGGATGATTCACAGTAGTAAACATGACCCTGTCCAATCGTTTTTAGATTTTTGTAGCCATCAAATTCAGCATTACCCTATTTAAAAGTGTTAAAAATGTTTTATTATGAATAAAATTTTTGTTTTATGAAATTAGCAAATAATTACATTTTGTTTTTATTTACATTTTCCACAGCGCCCCAACTTGGAATTTAAAAGTGAATTTTATCTCTATCCATGCAACAACGCAGAAAAGAATTGTGGTGATAGTATGTGATGAATTATGTCAAACTGCCAGAATAATATTAAACACATAAATGAAAAAAAAAATGCAGAGAATCAAATAACATTTAGAACAATGAGGATTGATATAAGGACTGATTATGATGATTAACTGGAACTTATTTTAAGGTATACTATAAGTATAAATCCAAAACCAGTAGAGCCATATGGCAAATTCTGGATGGGTATAATATACAGGTACTCAAACATTTCTTTGAAATTAGAAAATAGTGATGATCATAATGATCAATAAGGCTTGCTGCATTCATAAGATGCATAAAACATTGCATTAGTGCAGATTTTATTTTCCCATCCAGATGATCTGAGAATTTGCTCACCTATTTTTAAAAATCTAAATTTTCTGTAAACCAAAACACAATCTTAATGTGATATAAACGTAAATGAAAATATAAATGTAAATATTCAGATGGGGTCTGAGTAATCTCCTGTTCTATTTTACATCATGTTTTAACCAAGTCCAGCAAGGTAAAAATAACCTTAAAAGGTAAAAAGATAAAGTACTAAAGCCTGGAAAAGGATGAGCATGCTGCATTTCTCTCCCTCTCTCTCTCTAGGCTGCTATTTTTAAAGATGTACAGATCTGAAAAATGATGGCTTTTAGTCTGAAATATTACAGTGTTATTAATTACAGAGAACAAGTTTGACTCAGAAATAAATGTTCTTCCTGCCTGATGTGTTTTTCTTCAACACCATCACTGGATCTTCTTTTCTATACATATACTGCATTGTAGTGGGCTTAACAGATAGAACGAACAAGGTGATGTGTTAGATGACAAAGACATCAATGCATTAATAATAACATTTTCATAAAATCTTCAAATCTTCCTACACATTGTGCTTCTGTGGATGATCTCAACTAGAAACAAATTGCACTTCCATTGTCACATCATCGCTTGTCTGTATAGTGTATAATATGGAGAAAAAACATATATTGGGTAGAGTTTACACTAAGTAAACAATTTAACATTAATGGAAGGAGTCCCCATTTTCAGAAAATAAAATCATTAAGATATGTGGCCAAGTATGTCCAAGGCATAATTGTGAATAGGATTAAACATGTAAAACTCATGGAAAAGGTTCATTTATAAACATTCAAAAGAACATATTTTAGGTTTTGTGTTGCAAAAATTCGAATTAAGAAAATTTAAACCTTGCAGCCTAATGGGAATGTATTTCAAGTATTCAAATACTAAAAACTAAGCAAAGAAAAAAACAAAAAATATATAATAATTATAAAGATTTAACAGAACAACTGAGATTTAGAAAATGAAAAAAATTGTTAGATGAAAATGTATTTGTATTTATAATCTATCAAACTGAATGATTAATATGATATTATTTTAGTGTAATGTCTCAAGAAAATAAATATAGCTTTAAAGTGGGGGTGGGGGTGGGAGGGTGCATTTGTCCTGAAGGCATTCAGAAAATAACAGCAGTCCACTGAAAAGGCGAGACGTAAACCTATGAGCGCTGACCCTGAATGCTCTTCCCTATGGCCCGAGCGAATCTAGTTCCCATTTCTGCGATGGCTTTTTATTCCCTCCATCTGCTGCCTTCATGCTTGCATGCTTGCTTTCCGTCCCCTCTGCACATTCTTCACAAATTCAGTAGCTTCCTTCTGCTACATTTGTAAACTCTGTTGACTGTGGAAAGGCTCCATGTTTACTTTGAATCCCTGGCCATCCCAAGGCCTCCTCTAATCACCTCCAGCTGTTCACTTCTCTCGTGCTTTCTTTGGATGGCTCTTTCAAACACACAGGCCTTATTTTCAATGTAAATGATAGATTTGTAACAGACTAAATAGAAAGTCAGATTGTTATTGCAAGCAATATTGCATGGCTTACTGTAATAATGATATTTTAGAGTTTATTTTTTGTGATAATTAACCTCCTCTGTCTGTCTCTCTGGACTTGATGCCAGCCTTTTTTTTTTTTGGTGTTTTTTTTCCCCCTCTTGTCAGTTTGGTGAACTCTGAGGATAAACTGTGCTGTGGTGCTTTAAACACCCTAAACAGAGTCTAATAAAAGGTTAGAAGTTAACACACTTAAGCTTGACATGTCAGTGGATCGCTGAATGTCCTGTCTTATCTCCTGCCAACACCACAAGCCTCTGAGGGCACACGCCCCACCGCACCTGCGTTTTGAACCACTTTGGGATCATCCCCAACATGGAAATACAAGAACTAAGAGAAAAAAAAAAGGACTAACTTTATTGCGTTTCTCAATTTGTGTTGGCATTTCATATAAATTTAAACAGGTTTCTTGGAATAACATGATTTTTTTTTTCCAAGAGCAAACTTTGAAGGCATTCAAGAGATTCACCAGCCAAACCAACCAACCAGATCTTTTCCATCTTTTTTGCACTGGTCTTGTCTGATCAATTGCTTTTTTTTTTATTTGGTTTATTTATGAAGTTAAGTTAGAATTTGTTGTCATTTCTGTCTTGACTTTCTTGTGCAAAGACTGTTCTTAACACAGTTTATTATACAGTACATTGCTGTATATAGCAGTACAAATGCCACACAAGGCATTTGAGTGTGTTAAATGGAAAACACATGCAACACTCCATTCTGTGCTATTATTGGAAAATAATCAATGGCATTATGGTGTGATGATGATGATTTACTCGTATTACTCCAAACTTATTCCAAACTTATTTTCCAATAACAGCACACCCTGAACAGTTTTATTAAACCATCCTCTTAAACCATAGCAATTCGCATATCATTTTCAGCACAGTGACTATATACAGTCGTTACCTTGCCAGGCACTCTCATTTTTCTGTATTTGAATGATATTTGATGTCGTTTTCCAAGATGCCTAAAAATGTTGATGTCTGAAATTTCTTAATATCAAGGTCACAAGTAGGTGTACTTGACACTTAAACAGCATTACTCTTTTGTGAAGGAAAATGAACAGCAACAGGGAGGGAAGAAATAAAAAAAAATAGTCAGTTTCTGCCTGAGGACTGGGTCTTCTCACCTGCGCTGTTTGGCAGCCAGTAGAACAACAAATTTTACACAGTTTGCTTCTCAAATTGGCATTCTGAGTGTAATTAAATTAAAGCACACTGCCAATTGCAAAAAAAAAAGCTGAGAGGAAATCAGTGCATTTAAAAAACTTTGACAGAAAGAGAGACATGAATGTGTCTCAAACTCTTTTAAGTCAGTTCAGTCACTGTGTAAGATAGGAGTACTACCTAAGAAGAAGAAAAACTAAAATTTTTAACAAAATTTGTAGTAAAAGCAGAGTGAGAATCAGGTGTAGGAATTCTGGCATTATAAAAAAAATCCAAAAAGATGAACTGCTTCCAGTTAGATCAATTAATCTTTAATGCCTTGCCTTGTTAATGTGAACACAACAAATGTCTCCGTGATGTTAATGTCTGGATGATGTTACATAGATGATAAGCATTTAAAGAACATTCTGATAATTAAAAAGGTCAAATATCTGTTTACACCACTGTAAATATATTCAATTAAAAAATAATTTTAAGTCAGGCAATGTTGTAATTAACATCAACAGCTCTGGATCTAGCACTTCATGGTTCTTCTGCTGGTATTTTTAGTGTGCTTATGCAGTTATATGTTTATTTTTGGCAGCACAAAGACAGGAATCAGACACCGTCCATGACACACACATACTCACCTTTTGTACCATCGGCACTAGCAACCAGCAATGATTAATTGTTGGTCTGGAAGATATAAATACGCCTTTCAGCTAGAGACGGTCTGAGTAAGCCCTTCAGGCCAAGGCTCTTCACATCACAGTGGGGCACTTTTCATTTTCACCGCCTGTAAACTAATTCAAACAAGACCTCACCACTGCAAACCTGGACCAGAGAGATCCTGAGACATATAGAGAAAAACAGAGAGAAAAATTGAGTTTTGAGAACCTCAAACTTATAACTCTACAATGACACATCTACAAATCATGTATTTAGTGACAGTATGAGAAGTGATATTCTATCATTTCTATGCAGATAACTTGTGGCATGGTAGTAAAAGCAACACATAATTGGCTTATATATTTGCAAAGAAATGTGTGGTGTGATTATTTTTGCATTTCCCCACTTTAGTTCCTTCTTGAAATTAGTTCTTATGTATTATTTGCTATCGTGCATGCTTTCAGCATGCAATTTCATGCACAAAAATGGAAGGAAAACTAAGCTTGTTTAAATCCCATCCATTCATGTACAACTTTGCAGCTTTAAAACATTCAAAAATATATAAATATAAAAGGAATTCAATAGATCAGTGGTGCATCAGTTGATACGTGTGTAGGTAATATAGCTAGCTGGCTTTGAATTCGATAGTCTAATCAAAGGTATTAGTATTAGTCAAGCAACCACACTTAAACTTAAACTTAATACGTTATAAAAAACTTTGGCTTCTAGTCTAAAATATTACAGTGTTATTAATTACAGAAAACAAATTTGATTCAGAAATAAATGTTCTTCTTGCCTTATGTGTTTTTTTTAAACACCATCACGGGATCTTCTTTGGTCTTCTTTTCTATACATATACTGCAAAAAATTGAAAGATGACAATTTATTTGTATTCATAATCAATAACATTGAATGGTTAATATTATATTATTTTAGTTATATATAAATTAGCTGTTGCTATTTTGTTGAGCAAAAAGAAAAAACATGCCATACCCACAAATGACAAAGTTAGTCAGGGTGGGGACCCAAACATTACTATAACATAGTGTGCAGTGGAAAAGTGTTACAGCAGTACAAATTCTGTGGCCTGAAGCTTCATTGTGTGTGTGTGTGTGTGTGTGTGTGTGTGTGTGTGTGTGTGTGTGTGTGTGTGTATGTTTGTGTGTTTTTGTGTGTTTTTGTGCATGTGTGGGACATGCTGATCCCATCACTCTTCCTTGTCTCTCACACAAAGTAGGCCATGAAGAGCCTGCAGTGTTCTTCTCCGTAGAGAGCATTTGTGGTCAGAACATGAGTGCTTCATGTCCACTCTGAAAACCGCAGGGCCTCATGGATTCTATGTAATGCCTTTACACACATATCAGTTACATCTCCGGGCACAGAGCTAAATATAAATGGCAAGCGCCCAACTCTATATGGGATTGGGGAGGGCGGGTTGAAAAGGAATGCCCCTGTAACCATGTGGACCACTAGAGACTTTCTTAAGGTCTAAGAATAACAGAAAGTGTCTCCACAAACCAGCACAATCACAGCATGTCAGTGTTACGATGATGGGCTCAAAAATAAGCAAAATATAAGGCCAATAAAATGTCACTACTAAAAGAAAAATGCTATCATGAGTCTGGACAGCTATTAAGAAACAAAATAGAAGAAAGAATGAAAAACATATGACTGTAAAACTGCAAATTTCAAGTTAAACAAAATGTGCTTCTCCTAATGCATAATCATTCAGTTTGTATGGTTTATAAAGGAAGTCTTTAGTGTCAGTGCTTTGTAGCATCCACAGGTAAAGCTGTATTATTGTATGCAGTATCATTATTGGATAATATTGCATTATATTCACAGCCTATGTTTTGTTGTTTTAATGCATTATTAATTATATAGTTTTGTATATTGAAATTTTTCTGGTCATCTTAGTGATTTTTTATTTTGTATGCAGTGTGTGTGTGTGTGTGTGTGTGTGTGTGTGTGTGTGTGTGTGTGTGTGTGTGTGTGTGTGTGTGTTTTGTGTGTCTTTGTGTGTGTGTGTGTGTGTTGGATTAATACATTCTTTCATTTTCTCCTGTATTGTCATAGCAAATATCTGAAATATTTGTGCTAAACCATAGACTCTGACATCTATGCTTTGTACATTTCATTGGCCTCAAGGTTCAAGATCTAATTGTCTCTTCATACTTTTGTGTCTGCATTTCTGTATATGAGTATATTAATGGAGTGCTAGGCATTTCACACCTAGGCCTTCAGTGATGTCCTACAGTACATGAATCAATTCACCTTTTAATAGCCTCATTATTATAGCACAGCTATAGAAACCATTATTATACAGAAACACAGAATAACAGAAAGCTGCATCACAGACAGGTATCTCATGCACTGAGAATGAATGCCATTACTAAAGTAAGTAACCCAATTAACACAAGTCAGTAATTTTCCTTTCACTGCAGCCACAACTGCAACACATACATCATCTCTAGCAAAAGCATCAATATTAAACCCATAAAATTACCCTAGGTTTTCAATGCATTTTGTGTGCTTTCATCGAAATGCTACAGGAAAGAAAAAACAAAAGCATTAAAGGTTAATGAAAAAGCTTAACAACTGTTTTGTAGTTTCCTCCTTTTCCTTAAGATGTCCAGCTTTTCTTGAAAAGTCTGTCTTGTAAATGTCCTTGTAAGTATTTGTAAGTTAATGCCATATGGCCTAACAAACGTGGCAACTGTATTCCAGGCCTTCATAAACTAAATTTTCTGGACCTACTTAACTCTTGCATCATATATATTGGCGACATCCTAGTATATTACAAAGCCTATGACCTTCATGTCTATCAGGTACGCACAGTACTAAGAAATATATTGCAGCACCAACTCTTGGTAAATGCAGAAAAAGTGCGAGTTCCTCAAGAGTTCTACCACCTTCCTGGGGTAAGTCATCAGCCGAGAGGGGGTGGAGATGGACAAAGGTAAAGTGAAAGCAGTCACAGCAGGGCCACAACCCTCAAGTATCAAGGAACATCAAAGGTTCCTAGGCTTTGCGAACTTCTATCGCCAATTCATCAGTAACTATAGCACCATGGCAGCTCCACTCACGGCCTTACTACAGGGAAAACCGAAAAAACTGCATTGGTCTTCTGACACTCATGCAACACCCAGAACCTAGCATCCCGATGTGAGGATGGGCCTCCAAACTCATGTACCGAAAGGGTCAAGCGCTCCGAACTCAACCACCAGCAGGTTGCGGAGGGACAGCACTAAGGCTTTCCAGTGCCTGTGTTCAGCGCAACGCAGCGCTACCACACCCTTTTAGTTAAGGTGGAATCCTGCAGCTGAAGTATTAAAGGTGTACTGTTCCAAATCATTGCAGTCCAGGTAAACTTTTCCAGTGTGCTTACTTTTCGCAGAAGTTAACACAGGCGGAAAGCAATTATGGGGAACCAGGAACTACTTTCCATTAAGGAGGCACTGGAGGAGTGGAGATATTGATTAGAGGTGGCTCAGCACCCATTCCAAGTGATCACCACCATCGAAACCTAGATTACAGTACATAAAGAGCACCAAAAGACTGAATCCCTGTTTATTTTTAACCAGATTCAACTTCACCATCACCTACAGCCAAGCACAAAGAACAGCAAAGCAGACAGACACCCTTTCACACCGCCATGAACCCATCTATAAGCCACTAACACCTAAACCGATCCTGCCACCCGCAGTAGTCATCGCACCAGTCAGTTGTGATCTCTTCTGCTTCCTAGCGCATATTGAGACATTTCTCTATTGTCATTCTTTGCCTTATTGTCCACTGACCTTGCTATTGTTTATGATCAAAGTTTTTTCTGCTCTTTATCGGACTACACAACGACAAGTCAGACCAACTGGAAAAGCTAGGTATAGTTTGTGAATGGAACACTTACCGCTCATTGGACGAAACACCTGTCATTCAAGATATACAAGAAGTATAAAATCGTATAAATTTGTTTGTTTCTTGTACATGTGTAATGTTCTCTGTTTACTTCAAACTATTTATTATTTCGATTAGTGCACCTTTAAATATAAGTTAAGTTAACACTGGAAAGCAAGGAGAAACTGGAATTAATTCAAATCTTCTTTGAGGAAGGACATTCATATGCAGTGATTTTGGAGCTGCTGCAGTATATCATGACATAAACATTCCAACTTTCTCCTGCCGCAGACTGTTGTACTTCAGACGCTTTAGAGTTTAGGCCAGAGAAGTAGAAAAGGCCTTGCTGGCCCTGACAGCCTGCTACTGGAGTATATTAATATGACTCAAATATATGCAAAATACAATGACTGTCAAAGATTTGGAAACGCCAAGAGAGACACGTGCATGTTTCTTTTGTTTATATGCAACAACTCAGTTATTTCACTGTATATAGATTTACTTTGACCAAACACATGCACATTTACACATGCTAAACTTAATTTTAATTGAAAAATCTTTCATTAGCATGAAAAACAGCTTCACACATTTTTGGCATTTGGACAAATGAAATACTTTGGCATGTTCTTCGCTAGTTGGATATTTCTGTCTGACCTTGCAATCCAGTTAATCCTAGAGCAATTTCATAGGATTTAGGTCCAGTAAGCGACCATTTCATGATGGATAACATGGCAGCCGACTGTTTGCTTTCTAATCAATGCATTGTCTTGTTGTGTGGTGAAGTTGGGTCCAATTAGCCACAATCCACATAGAATTGCATGGTGAAAAACTATATTAAAACTTAAGTGTTTCCATACTTTTGATAGACACTGTACTTTACATTTCTAGAACAGTACTTCCTTTAAAATAGACTTTAGAATTAATAATTGAAAGTAGTGAACTTAGAAAACTATATTTGAATCATTGATGCAATTCACTGTTCCATTGTCCTGCACATTAGCCTTTTTAAGGAGAGAGTTTTCTATGGTAACACACAATGAGAATACCATTACTTTGCACGTCTCCCCAGAATACGCTTGTGTTTCTTTTTCATAGGTTTACTCGATGCAGTGTCAGTAGCTGAGGCTGAGGGGAATATCTCTGGTGTCACAAGTGTCTAATGCCTATTTTCAACCTTGCCGCTGACTGATGACGAATAACATATATGCACGCTACGTTACCAGCACCAAAAAAGGCCGTCTGCGTCATCACATCCCCAGATTTTTCTCCTTTAGTAAGATGATAATCGGTAGCAAAACCGAGAATGACATTAGATAGTGTGCAAAATCTCCTTGTTTCATTATGGGCAAATACATATCTTGGGGTGCGAGGGAAATTCTGATTGCATGCACTGTGGAAATTTCAGAAATAAAGTGCTTTAGCTTATCTTTTTTATTGAGAGAAGGATGCAAAGCTGCTGCTACAAATTATTCAGTATTTGAGATTGTTCATGAATTGAAATCATGGGGATCACACCATTGTTGCCATCATCATGGAATGGAAGGTCATTCCTGTCATTCCATAAAAAGTTACATTAAGTTTAGTTGTAAGACTTATACAGTGGATGGCCAGGCTTGTGCACCACTCTTTGGCGGTGCTGCAGGCTTACTAAGCTAAATTTTTCAAATAGATAACACCAAAATTAACACCTGTGGCAGTGAAGGATCATTCATTTAACTCTTTGTGCCACCAAGCTATTTCATCACCCTTTCAATGGCAGTAAATATGGCCATCTGTGATTAAACCTAAATGACTTTGAGAATAAAGAAAAATCATTTATGCTAAACATGTCGATCTGGCAGTTAGTAGACTTGGGCAACGCTGCTACTTTCATCATCTCTAAGTATTGGACTGTAACGCAACAGCTGGCAGCATTTTGGCAACTTATCCATTGCTAGGGCCATCAACCAGACCAAGCTTCATCCAGCTGCCAACTACCTACCCCTTCCCTTTGGCCATGAGAGGACCCCACGGACCTCATAAATCCTGTCTCACTAGCAACCCATGAGAAGGTTAGACTTGAGAACAGTTATTAGCTTTTCTCAGTTGCCAATAAGCAAAATCAGACGTGAAAGAGAATTCTTGGGCCAAGTAATCTCTTTTGGACAAAGAGGCTATAGAAAGGATTTCTCTTTTTCTAAGGGAATCTGGCTTTTACAATGATGTTTTTTTTGTTATTAAATGGGGATCTGATCTAACATCTCCAGTGTCTGAGTCTGTGAAGATTCAAGATGCAGTCAAGCAAAATATGTCACAAATCTGTTCACTACATTGCACCATCTGTCATGGTCCAGTGCTGGATCTCTGTCAAGAGCAGCTTTCATCAGGGATGGATATGTGACATAATGTGCGCAAGCCACGTACTTTGTCATTAGCCAACAAATTGTTTTAATTGTAAATAGTCTTCGAATTTTATAGTTTTACATATCAGGTTATATTATAAATCATCTGGTCCTAAGCAGGTCTAAAAAAATTAGGTAAATATAACCTCAGATAAACCACAACACATGGCATACCATGTCATTTTTTATTTTTCACAAAAATAAAGCCAAAATAGAGATCAGACTTAATGTTTACCTAGGATTTAAGAGGCTTGATTAATTGATCATTAAAAAGTGACCAACTTTATAAAAGCCCAGTTTCATCAGTTTGCTGGTCTAGAGCATTCAGATGTTTGTTAACACAATGCCAAGGAAAAACAATATCAGCAATAATCTTAGAGAAGCAACTGTTGCTACACATCAAATTGAAAAGGGTTATAAATCTATTTGTAAACCATTTATGACCATCATTCTGCAGTTAGGAACACTGGTCACAAGTGGAAAACATTTAAGGCAGTTTCCAATTTTCCTAGGAGTGGACAGATTTACTCCAAGGTCAGACCAAGCAATGTTCAGAGAAATTGCAAAAAAATCCAAGAATTAAATATCAGACTCTACAGGCCTCACTTAGTATGTGATATGACAGTACGATAAAAAAAGGAAGGGTTGCCAGGAGAAAGCCTCTACTTTCTAAAATGAACATGGCAGCATAGCTTAGGTTAGCAACTTGGACATTTAGACAAATGAGAACAAAGTGAATATGTTTGGTCTTAATGCACAGTGCCACATTTGGCAAAAACTAAATACAGCATATAAGTAAAAACACCTTATACCAACTGTATAAAATGATTTGGCCAAGTTTTGCAGGAAAAGGACTTGCGCAAATTGCAGTCATTGAGTTGGTCATGAATGTCTCTGTATACCAAAGTATTCTAGAATCAAATATGAGGCCATCTGTCCAACAGCTGAAGCATGGCAAAAATTGGGTCATGTAAAATGACATTGATCCCATACATACCAATAAATGTACAACAGAATAAATGAAAAAGAACAGAATGAAGCTTGTCGTGACCCAGTCAAAGTTCAGACCCAAACCCAAATGGAATACTGTATCAGGACCTTAGGAAAGCTGTGCATAAACAATAAACCTCAATGAACTAAAACAACATTATCATACAGAATATGGTTATTTCAATTTATTGCTGATAATGGTGGTTCTACAAGCTATTACATCATAAAGTGTACTTAGTTGTTAATGTTCTCTCAATTTTGGCTTGATTTTTGTAAAAATAAATAATGACACTGTTATATGTCATGTGTTGCTGTTCATATTCAGATGTATTTACTTGATTATATGATCTAATAAGGAGCAGATGACTTAAAACCATAGAATTCAAAGTGGGTCTACTTTCTTTTTCACACTGCTGGTTATATTCTACTAAAAACATCACATTGAGAGTCAATTTACATAAAATACTGGCTGTATATTTTGTTAATCCAGAACCTTTGCTCTTGGCCCTCACCCAAATCCATTCTTGACAATAGAACACTCACCTTCTAACTAACCTACTTCATGTTTACTTCCCAATAACATATGCCTAGTTTAACTGCTCATGCACACACACACACACACACACACACACACACACACACACACACACACACACACACACACACACACACACACACACACAAAATCACACTCACTTTCTCTCTTACTTTCTCTCTTTTGCACTCTCTCACTATCTTTTTAAAAAAAAAATTTTTCTGTGTCAGTTTCGGTTTTTGATTAAAAAAAACCTTTTTTTTTTTTTTTTTTTTTTTGCTTTTAACACATTAAATGAATAATCAACAGCTTGATTTCTGTGTTATACATGCAAGACTTTCACAGATACTATCTTAGTCCAGCTTCATCATTTTAATCATCCGAAAGTAGATTCAACCTTCATTACTTCACTCTGCGTCACACATCACACATTTGATCACACAAAATGTCCTCCATAAGTGACAGAAACTCCCACACTTCATTTAAAATGTTCATTCCTCTCTACTTTAACACAGCATTCCCAGGGAAGCAGAAGAGCTGGAATTTGGGCAGAGATATGGCCGCTGGCTTTTTCCTCCTGCCAATTCTTCTCACTCTGCTGTGGCTTTTTATTAATTTTATTTAATTATCCTGAGAACCTCTTTTTACACCGTGCCACGGCTGCCAGTGCCTGACTCCCAAAGTGTGCGCTGTGTAATTTAATAAAATCCCATTTAAGAGGGAATTTGATTAAAAAATTAAGCTGCCATGATTACCCCCTACTCCTCAGGACGAGATCTAATATTTCACATTATGAACATGTCGGGCAGAAATTATCACCGCAGGACAAATTAATAACTCCTATAGAAATGCTGTGATGGCAGGAGTCATGTGGAGTGAAAATATGAAGTGCAAACCTTGCTTTCTTTGCAGGGATTGCTTTAAAACACTTGTAATTTTGCATTTTAATTTTTAAAAAAAAACCTACATAGTAACGCAAATTGTAAACAGCAATATTATTATTAATCATTTTTAAATTAATTAATACAATTTTATATACTCAGTTAACGGACTTATTTGTAACTGCTTTGTGACAGTGGGCATTGTTAAAAGTGCTATACAAATAAAATGTAATTGAATTTTAATTTATTATATATGATATTTATTAAATATGTATATATATATATATATATATATATATATATATATATATATATATATATATATATATATATATATATATATAATTTTTTATATGATTTATTATCATTTATTTCTTTATTTTTTTAAGTTCATATTTATGTAACCACACATGTGTACATAAAGTTGTAACAAAATATAAAAGTGAAAGTTGGTGTATATGCAGTGATTGTAAGTGTTTCTGACCAATTTATATTTATTTCTATTTTTTTCATGACTGCATGTACATGCACAGTGATTTTTACTTCATATAGAATTTACAGTTCAATATAAATTATTTGTTTATACAATTAGAAAGGTACAGCATTAATAATTATGCAGGGATAGTTAGGAGTAATCAGATTTGTGTTTGTGTTTAGGTAAGTTTCCTTTATTGTTAAATGTAATATAACAACATCGAAACAAGACAATTGAAAATTAAACACTTATGGGATGATACCGTATATAAAAAAGAAAATAGAGAGCATAGATCACTTAATAGGAGTTCTATAGTATATCAAGAATATTCTGCTGCATGAATAGTTCCCAATAGTTGTGTCCCAAATGATATACTATGCACTATGCATGTACACACTGCACTATCGGGTGTCTATTTGAGTGTATGTCTAATATATAATGTTTAGAAGGACAGCATCATCTCAAGTAGAACACCAACATTTTCCTTTTTTTTTGTTCCAAATAAGTAAAAGTGTAAGTAATTTTTCTCAAGTCTATGGCTAACTAATGCACAAAATGTAATGCTGTTAGCTTGAGCAGAAACAAAAGAGTCAACCAAATTATATTACTTTTTACAGTTTGCTTCTCTTTATGCACAACATGACCACAGTCACTATCAGATGTAGGTGTATACTGCAGGTTAATTTGGCATTCAAGAATCAGACCCTTGTAACCTGGTAGCCTTGCAACCCATTACCTGTTTGACTACATAAGCAAAACTGCAATCTTTGAAGCATCCACACTTTGTTTTTCTGGGGATATTACTTACACTATACATACTGCAACATAGCACCGAATTGCATGAGTATGTGATTTGGAACTTACCTTTAGTCTGTATTTCTCATTAATCAGCATGACAGAGAATAGCACTTGATCCAGCACATTCTGCCAGCATTATGTTTATAATTTATTTCATCATGTTCCAACTGGTAATTGTCTGCACAACATGAGGTACTAAACCACAGTCATGAAATTATTGTGTGTTTGTGTGTGTGTTTGTGTGTGTGTGTGTGTGTGTGTGTGTGTGTGTGTGTGTGTGTGTGTGTGTGTGTGTGTGTGTGTGTGTGTGTGTGTGTGTTAGCCAGTTAAACGTCAGGGATATTAATGTGATTGTAAATCAGTTTCACCTGCTTTGGTGTAAATTAAAGAGACAGGGTTAGGTACACTGCAGATGCAAAGCAAGACAGCATCTATAAAGGGAATGGTTTTGCATGTGGTGGCCATAGACAATTGCTCCTTCTTTTTTCCTCCTTACGGATTTCTCTCTATGTTGTATTTTATTAAGATACTTGTCACTACTGCAGTACTGCATGAGGCAGTATACTGTATGCAGGTCGCACAAGTTGTCGTCCTCCAGAATGGCACATCCATATGTGCCACCACAGGAAGGTTTTGTGTTTTTTGCAAAATGGGGAAAATACTGGGAGATAGGGCCATTACAGAAGGGCAACAACCCAGTACAGGACTGGTGTCTGCTCCTTTTTGTAAGAAGCAACAGTTGACGCATTGCCAGAGCCCTACAAAATGACCTCTAGAAGGCTATTGGTGTGCATGTGTGCATATTTTTAACCAAACTGTCAAAAACCCTTGGGGTTGGCATGAGAGCCCAATATACTCTGGTGGGACCTTTGATCACAGCCCAGCACCATGCAGCTTGACTAGCATTTGCCAATCTGGGAAGAGATCCCCAAGGACACCATACACCATCTCACCAGGAGCATGCCCAGATGTTGTCGGGAGTACATACAGACACATGGGGCCATACACAATGCTGATTAACATGATGAGTTGCCAGGATGAAATTCATGAAATTAATTTGAGTTCTATCAACCTCAAAATGTAATTATTTTTTATTTTTATTTTCATTATAATGAGTTTTGCTTTCCACTTACCATTGTCACAAACAACACAATGTATATAAGTAAAGATTTTCAACTATTTAACTAATATTTTCACAAGTTTAAAAGACTGTCAGGGATCCACCAGCCACACCTCCACCTATCACTCCTAGCAGCTCGCTCACATACTAATCAGCTACACCTGGCCCTTATCAGATTGCACTCTATTTGAATCCCGTTCTCCCACCAGTTCTTTGTCCGTTCAACAGCTTAGGCTTCAGAACACTGTCGGACTACCTAACACTCTGTTTCTGGTACTTTGTTTATAGGACTCTGTGTGTTTTTGTTTGCTCATAGTTTTCACCAGGATTGTTGGACCTGGAGTTTCGTTGTGGGTTTTACCGTTTTCTGCCTTGCCCTTATTTCTTTTATTAAAAACCTTTGTGGATTGCACTTCGGTTTTCCGGCACATTCTTTCGCCTGACAAAGACTCACACTACCTGATGTTTTTTATTTTAGCCTTTAAGAACTAAAATCATTCCCTCCATATTACTGTCTCTAATTATGATGCTCAGACATTTCCTTTTTTGTGAAAAAACCCTCATGCATGTGGGATAATTTTTTTAATAAAACAATAATATCAAATTTATTGTAGGTTCTTTCTTCTGCCTTCACTTGTTTTACAGCATGACAGATAGTGGTGCTGGACAGAATTCTGTTGATATTGAGATGACATGACTCAAGAGTACAACATGCTTAAAGTCAAAGTCAGAACTGTAGGAAAATGAGTCACACCTCTGACACTATGTACATACTTCTATAAATCCTAGTGGTCTGTAGTCTAAATATGAATTATAATAGAGGTATTACAGACTCCAAATAGAACGGTAGGTAGGTAGGTAGGCAGGTAGGTAGGTAGGTAGGTAGGTTGGTATATAGGTAGGTAGGTTGGTAGATAGATAAGTAGGTAGGTTGTAAGGTTTGTTGGTCGGTCGGTCGGTCGGTCTTACATAAAAAAGAAAAATAAACATTTAAAAAGGCATTTTAACATTGTAAAATGTTATCCCATATCTTCTGTCCTGTCAGGTCTATCTGACGTTGAATCGTATGCTGTAAGTCACCCAATGCATCTAAGGTGGACAAAAAGGGATTTCAAATAAATACAAAGAAGCAAGCAAAATGGAATATGTACAGGTTAATACAATCCAACACCCCCTCACCCCTACATTTATTGGTGGTAGGGGGGATGGTTTGGCCTCATGATGTTTGTAGAAGAAAAGTAATCTGCACAATTAATGCCTGAAAATTATAGCCTGGATCTAGAGCAAGCGTTCTGAGGCATAAGTTATTGATTTGGAAATGAAAACCTGTATGCTTCAAGGTTAAATTCAGTCCAGCCTCATTACCACTCTGTCCTTGAGAGGCCCCACATTAGGGGCCGTGGCGAGCAGGAGACACGGGGCTGCTTTAATGAAGGTGAATTTAATGGGATTTAATGTAGCTGGGGGCAGTAGAGCAGCAGAGATAGGGTTTTAACAAAGAGCCAGGGAGCAAAGGTATAGAGATATAGCCTGGAGAGCAGCCATTTTCCATTCTTTTTATTTATTTCACCATTCAGACGGGATGAAAGCACACCGCGTATTAGATGTAAGTGGGTCCCGTGAGTCAGCACTTATGTTCTGGACTGGAGTCGAAAGACAGAAAGACCTGGGTTTTGAAACCCCTGCCATCCACACCGGCTATTGTGCAGTCCAACACAATATGATTTAGAGAAAGGGATAAAAAAAAATCTGCTCCACATATTTAACTTTTTAACTTCTGAGAACAATAGAAAGAAACACAAATCTCATGGTTTTATAAGGGGAAAAAGTTGTGAGAGGAAAAAATTTTAAAGTGTTTTCATATCTGTAGTGTTTTAAATTTTCAATAACTAACATTATAATCATAAAGATTATAATTAGAAGTCAAGTTTATATATATAGCGCTTTTCACAACAGACATTGTCTCAAAGCAGCTTCTTAGAATTTTAAAGTTAAAGTGAATGGTGTGCATTTTTTTCCTGATCAGCAGCCATGGCGACTGTGGCAAGGAAAAACTCCCTTAGATGTTATGAGGAAGAAACCTTGGGAGGAACTAGACACAAAAGGGGAACCCATCCTCATTTGGGTGACATCAAGAGTGTGATCATAAATCTTTAAACAAAGATATATATAGAGTATCTTTTATCCAAACCTGGATAAGTCAGAAAACAAGATGGCTATAAATAATGTCAACATCTAATGTCTAACGTGTTTGATTGGTGGACATTTCCACAATAAAATGCTCTATGTCTCAGATATATAGCCAAAAAATAATGGCACACATTCAGATATCGTTTAATATTGGAACATTTGAAGTTTACAATCCAGGGTTAATTCAGGGTAATCCAGATAAAGGGAACTTTTAAAACAATTAAGTTTAAAAACTTGTACTAATGAGATGCATAAGAATTGCTTCTTGGAAATAAACTAACTATAAGTTATGTGTAGGTTACTAATTAAAGTAATGGTAATCACAATCCAATTCATGTATATTTTAATCTTTAAATATAATGTATACACGTTATATTTGTGTTTTCATGACTCATGACTTTATATAATGTTATAAGTTAAGGTTTAGATTATGAAACTACGTTAAGTTTGTTGGTTTTTTAAATAACTTTTAATGAGTAGAGCAAAAAATATTTGTTTAGAATTGTACAGAATTGAAAAGTTTTTTTTATTTTTTAAATGCTTAATTTTTTTCCTAACTGGATCTATTAAATATCTATATATATTATAAACATCTAGTATCAAATTTAAATGAATAAATTTAATATTACATGATTAATAAATTATAAATAATTTATAACCAAAGTATCATTCTCACAAGTTCAGCATAAATACCTTGATCTGATTAAACATATGATCACATTTTTCTGGTGCAGCACATGAAAACAGTGCAGTAACAATCATTCCGTCTGAAGCGGTAGTGAACAACTCATACTCTCTGATATATAATGGAGAGATGTAGCTCAGTCTCTGATCTCTCTCTTTTTCTCTCTTCCTCTCTTTCTTTCTTCCCCTCTCTCTCTCTCTCTCTCGCTCTCTCTCTCTCTCTCTCTCTCTCTCTCTCTCTCTCTCTCTCTCACAGCTGTGCCCTCAATTTCTTGTGCACTTGATGCGAACAATGTGTGCTTTCTGCAAATAACATTAAATAGCCCACTGCTTCAGTAATGCCCCATAAATATGCCTAAACCTCCAAGAGCAAAAATAATTACTTTCATACCTTTTTCCAAGCCCACAGCACAGAATCATTTTTCTCTCCCTCTCCTATTCCTTCTCCTCATCTTCCTCCTCCTCATTCGATTTAATCAGTTCCTGCGCTTTATTCTTTGCTCTTCCACCTTTTTTCTATACATTTTCTTTACCTTTTCACAAATTATAATTTGTAATGCTGCAGTAACACAAACAGTCAACTCGTTAAAAAATGTCAATGCCACTGTGCCCCCTGTAGTAAACAGATACCTGTAAAAGTTCTTTTATAATAATTGAAGGAACCTAGGTGATTCACAGAGGGAAAAATTCCAGTTCTATTTTAAAAAATGTGTAAATCTGGAAATTAATATTTTATATTTGTTTGTTTGATTAATTGTTTGGGTTTTTTTGTTTGTTTGTTTGTTTGTTTGTGCAACATTTTTTAAATCTTAGGGAACTGATTTTTAGATTAAAATCTGCCAAAGCACTAATATAGAAAAAAATGGAAAAAACAACCTTATCTACTTACTCACCTTTGATTGTTAGTTTAATTGATTGATTGCTAATAATATAATTAGATTTTTTTATCATGCATGAGATGCAAAAAACATTTGTTTGTTTGTTTTATTTGTTTGTTTATGATATTTTATTTACCTTTCTGTTTTTATTAACACAAGTTCAGATTTCAGATTAATACCTGTTGATTGCAAATTGTTTTCGCAAAACTGTACAATTTCAAATGAATCTTATCAATGTTCCAGTTTTAATGTTTCTTTGGATATGGATGTATATATTTCTATATACTATGTATTTGATGTAGTAGAGGTTAAACAAAGGGCCTGTGAGACTACAGGAAGTGAAAGATGTGTAGGTTTGAAGGTGTAGTTACATACGCACAGGATTATAGACGCTTAAATGAATCGCATCAAAGCAAAGAAACAAAACCCATAACTCTTTTAACCCTGTACCTGTAGTTACACATCCTTTTCTTCTGTACACATGCTGCTGCACCACTTCATGTGGATCTTCACATGGATCTTTATGGATCTCTGAGGGATACCACCAAAGAAAAGAGAAACCACAACTGCGAGGTCAAAGTCCGGGTACATACTGTAATTAAAGACAGCGGTGAGTGTATACGTATGAGCAGCCTAATTAACATAGAGTCATGCTTCTTAAACCAACTGATCTTCTGCCAAGTTTGCCATGTGTGGATATGGAGCTCCAGCTGTGGGCAAACAGTAACAAGGGAGGGGTAAAAGTGTTCATGAAGCCTTACCTCTGCTGTCTTAAGAGGACTGGACAAAGGTAAAAGGTCAACCAAACTTGTTGAGAAGAGTATTGAGAAGAGGTGTTTGAAACATAATCATATAACTCATAACACAAAAAAAAACTTCCCCAACAAAACTGGTTCATTTATCATTTGTATTTTTGTGTGATGCTGTGACTTGTTTGAAATAGATTACTTTAGCACTTTCTTTGTAATCTCAATGTCACCAAAACTCATTTTCAGAAATGACTTTGCTAATCATGCATGGAGCATGAAAGGCAAAAAGAATCATTAAAAAATTACACATGTAATCAAACCAGAGTGGAAAGAAAACACATTTTCCTTGTTTAAAAAACAGAACTTTTGAACTCTCCAATGCCAGCTCTGGGTAAATCCATAAGGCAGAGTGACTCTGGGTGTCGCCTTTAATTGCGAAAAAAATTAGGAAAACCTTGTTTGATGCATTGAGTTTTTCATAATTACTAATCGAGCATGATGGCAATAAAACAATGCACATTGTTCACACATCTGTGTTTTCCATTCAATCCTCAACTTTCATTCGAGCTGTCTGTAATCCCTCAAACATGACTAATGGGAAACATTAAATACAAGTACAGGAACAAGTGGTTTTAATTAAAATGCTGTTTCACAGGGGTCCTTGAATCCAAAATGCTTTTCCTTCTTTCTTTCTTTCTTTCTTTCTTTCTTTCTTTCTTTCTTTCTGCACATGTTTTTCCTTTTATTAGCAGTTATGGATTTCTTCACATCGCTTTTCTAAAAAAAAAGTCTTGTATACTTTCTCCTGAATTCTAGTGCTAGGATCTGAACTACAGTACATTTATTTTTTTAACAAAAAAAAACAAAAACAATGTAAAACAACAATTACTCCCAGCAAATAGCAGGTTTAATGTCAGGTTTTATAAAATTGCAAAATGCCATGTTCTGTGTGAGTCAGATGATGGAGTGATTTGCTGGGGTGATCCTCAAATACTTAAATACAAAAAATGTTTAAGTAAATAAGAGGGACGGAGGGACTTTGACAGAAACAGACAGATGGATGGACAGGCAAAGGAAAGGTTGGATTATTAAATGATGTGATAAATTATATATATATATATATATATATATATATATATATATATATATATATATATATATATATATATATATATATATATATATATATACATACAAAAAGTAAATTCTTTTTATAAAGTCAGAAAGTAAATAAAACATTTGTGAATTTTATTTATACTCTCTGATAAAGAAACTTACAGAGGAACAAGATTGATCACCTACTTTAGATTAGACTTGACCTGTTTGTTTGTTTGTTTTTATTGTACCTCTTTTTACATTACGTAAGAATCAGAAGCACATTTTTCATGACAAAGCATTCCCTTTGATCATGAGGTCACAGTTTACAGTTAACAGTACACAGTTTAATAATGCTGAGTGGCATGAAAACGCATCCTGTAAGGACTGAAAGAGAAAACAGCAAGGGAACTGAACTCGGCTGGGTTCTTCATGGGAACTTTTCATGAACTGACTCTGACATCGCTCTGTTCCTCCCTCACGTACTGAACTGAGGTTTATAAGAGTTAATGAACAGTACATGCACACCAGTACTAAGCGTCAGGCTGTGACACTGTGACCTTTTAACTTTTTTAAGAGAGCTTGTGTATTACATATGGGCGCAATCAAACAATCCATTCAAACTCTCTCCGGCCCGGTCACGCTGCTCCTAAAGATCACACAGATCCCAGAGAACATGTGGCTGAAACTTTCACTTTCAATCAACTTTCTTGAGGAGGTTTTTTCTTTTTTCTGAACTGATGCTCCTGTACACAATACACCAACTCTTTTTGTGTGGAATGGGTGAAGAGTCAAGTTAAAATAAAATACACGTTTTAAAATGACATTTGAATTAAAACAGAACATGATAAAGCATTCTAAAAATGCTGTTTTACTCTTCTGTTTTCTTAATTAGCCAAATTAACACAATTCAAAAATCGAATAATTCTTTTTTTTTATGTAAAAGTGATTTCTCTACCTAAATGTACTTCTGTTAAAGCATTTTTGTGGAGATAAAGGTTCTAAAAAAGGGTTCTAACTGAAGCCATCTGTAATAAGGAAAGTATCTGAGGTAAAGTTCTACGTAAAAGTTTAAGGTTTTACATAGAGCATAGTGAAAGTACCTGACAAGGTTTCACATAAGATATTTTTTTATTTACACTGTTTGAAATCCAACTACTTGATGATGATGATGATAATGATGATGATGATGATGATGATGATGATGATAAATGCTAAATGATAATGACTAATACATTTATATAATTTCTTCTGTATAGTTTGTTTATTTGCTTTTGTTGTTGTAATTGTTGATACTGTTTTCAGGATTCTATGGTTTGGGTATTCCATGCAATTACCACAACAAAATTGATAGAATTTATTTAAAAAATATTTAAATCATTCAATGAAAAGCTTTTTAAATAGGTAATTAAGAGTGTGAGTGACTCAAAAGATCAGATTTTTTCTCATTTACAGGTTGTCAGATGATTTGTATTATTTTCTGCAAAACATTAAATAAAAATTTACTTCAAGCATCAGTATCATGCTAAAGCCATAAATGTAAAAAAATTTGAATCAGACGTAAAAAAATTTGAGTAAAGCAATCTTGCTAAACTCTCATGATGGTGTGTCAGTTTATCATGTTTTGTTTTTAATGTTGATTACATTTTTTTATTATATAATTCAGAATGTTTATAGATCACACACTGTGCTCCCAGGATGCACCTCAGCATCTGTGGGTGAGTATGAAAAATGTTTGGTCCGAGTCAGTTTTAGGGGTTAATTTTTTCATGTGTGTGTGTGTCTGTGTGTGTGTGTGTGTCTGTGTGTGTGTCTGTGTGTGTGTATATATGTGTGTGTGACAGACTCCTCTCCTGGTGAGCTCGCTTCCATGATGAATGGCCACCTTTCCATTCTTTATTGCGCCACTAAATCATAAGGCTGCCATGCTTTTATAACCATTCTTTGCTGTTTTTTTAATTCCTCTCCTCTTTTGGAATAATCCTACAAAGTCAGTTTCTTTTTTTTCTAATGAAGGGCAGTTTTTTTTTTTTTTTGGTGAATGTTTTTCATCTGTTGAAAAAAGCATCATCACATGCACAAAACATCTCAATTAGACACCCTCTGGTGGTCTTGTGGTCCTGTGGTCATCTAAACCTACTATAAAGGTTTAAAGTCAAAGCTTATAATGATAAAATCCATAAATTTTGTTGTGAAAAGGAAAAAGACCTGTGTCCTTGAATGATATGAAGCGATTTTCTGTCCTTCGTTTCCCCACCCTGCATTCTCAAGCCTGGATTTCTCCATTAGGCCTTTACAGAAGGAGTGATACAGAACGATACAGAGTGTAGAATGATTCTGTAATACTTTCACCCCTCATATCCTTTTGATATAATGATACTATCTACCACCTTATTACCTGTAACTATAGCAAGCCTTGCTGCGGGTGAAATGAGCAAATGAGTTTTCTTCTCTTCATCTCCTGTGATTCATGCCAGATCTACATTCGAGTCTCATCCGCAGCAGCAGTGCCTGCCGAGCAAACTTGCATCATGAGAAAATGAGCATCGTATGAGTGTTTACAATTATCACAGTGTTATGGTACATTACAGTATCACAAAAATCACCGTATTTTGCATCTAATGTTCACTCTGGTGCTTTAAAACCAGGGTTGCAAAAAAAGAGCAAAAAGGACAAAAATGCAAAAAAGGACAAAAGTGCAAAGAGGTTCCTAGAGGTCCTTTTAAAAGATTCTAAGCTTTGCTAAAACAATCTGAAGAACCTATAAACAGGGACATGGCATTTTGCATGTGCATCTTAGTTTGCATCATTTAAGCAATTTGCAAATATGAGGTATATAATATATATAATATAAGAGTAATGAACACAATAAGATTCATAAAGTTAATATACTGAGGATTAGAGCTGGACTAAATCTGGATTGGGATGTTCAACAGCATATGGATGTGATAGTCAGTTTTACACAGTAAATTGGCTATATATTTTATGTTAGGTCCAGGAGGTTAACTTGAGGCCACAATTAAGATACTGATACTAGGAGATAATATGTCAAGGTCATGAGACTACATTATTTTAAGACCATATGTTAATACATCAATATGACAAACTCTGAATCTCATGGGCACCAATTATGTTGTGTTGTGTTGTGTTGTGTTGTGTTGTGTTGTGTTGTGTTGTGTTGTGTTGTGTTGTTGTGTTGTGTTGTGTAATGTTATGACCATGAGACACCAAAGTTATGACCATAAATTGTGTAAATTGTAACTTAATATGTTGTGGAACCTCCTACTGAATACTGTAAGTGCCCTTTAGGTAATTATTTGGCAGGAACAGGTAAAAGAGTTTAATTTCTTTGAGGATTTGCTCAAGGTGATGTGAGCTAATGGTATATACATTACCATGGTAGATCATTCCAAGATTGAAATGCAATATTTTCTATCATCTGCATTCTTCTTTTTGCAACCACAGTGGTCTATTTCAAATGATTTCTCTGTCTCAGTCATTTTAAAACAATCATTGCAACAAGCTCATAGGAACAAAGTCAGCACAAACATGTTGCCAAGAGACACAACCAATCTATAATTTAATCCCTCTTTGTGCCAATTGGTTGAACTGACTGCTGTTGGCGATGGAATTTCAGACCAAACATAGATCCATGGATTTTCCCTTGTGTTGATCTGATATGAATTTGCTGGTAGTGGATTGAGTGCAACATCTCAAAACTTTGGTGTCAGTTGTTCTTATCAGTGACTGAGCAGTTATCTCTTCGCTTCTTATCCCTCTTCTCTTCTCTTCATTTCTCCCCTCTTCTCTTCTCTTCTCTTCTCTTCTCTTCTCTTCTCTTCTCTTCTCTTCTCTTCTCTTCTCTTCTCATTTCTTCTCTTTGACTTCCAGTAAATCCTTGGTATAGTATTTGTATCGGGAGTGATGCCATCATTAGCAATCAATAGGAATTTACTCATTGCCATCTTACATGTAGAAATATCAACAATATTAGAAAATGTATCTAAAATGTAAAAATATAAGACTACAATTAAAAAAATTCAATTTTTAAATAGTATTGACTAGTCTTATTTTATTAGTAGCTCATTTTCATTCTATGGGCTGATAATTTTATTTAACAGATAATTTTATTTTTATTAATTGACTTAGTTAAAATGCCAATTCTAAACTTGAATGCACATGTTTGATATAAGTTCTTTAATAACAATATAATTAAAACCATTACATAACCTCAGAACAATCACAACAGAACAAATGCAAGCAACTTGAAAACTTGTGTTTATTCATGAATTTCAATTTAACTCTGAGACTGTCCTCAGTTTTGCTTTTCTGATCTTCGCCTCTGAAAAATCCACTCGACCTTCAGCCATCGATTCCCACATCAGACAGACAGATAGAGAGACAGGTAGCTTCACCTCCACTGCACCTGTAATGAGTAAATTTAGCTTCCCTGACAGGTTCTTTGACCTCACAGAGGTCTTTTTTCTTTGAGCCAGATGTTACAGGTGTTTTATTAGAAAAAAAATCACACCGAAACACTCTTGCAGAGTCCTGACTCCTCAAACCTTTGTGTCAATCACGATTTACACGTTTTATTGTGTCTGCTTCAGGACACGTCCTTTGATATAGTGTGTTGTACTCGGAAAAAGTTAGAAAAGGGTGAAAGAAACAGTGTATATGCTGTATTATGTCTCCCCCTAGTGGCCATGTATAAAAACTAGCTTTTAAAGTTTTTAATACTTTAATCAATATTGGCAGGGACAAACATTAATGCTTTATGCAAACGTATGTTTATTATTAGTGAAACTATATTCAACATAGAACATGAAGACAAAATATTTTTTTAATGTTTTAATGTAATTATGTTGTTTTAAATTAGGTAAATAGTAAAAACACCAAACAGAACTTTTGCTATGTTTCCACGGACGGGTTTAATTGCCGGATGTTTGCACCACTGTAGATTTTGGTGCTTGATCTGATACTTGTTGCAAACAAAGGTTTTGTGAATAAAAATTATTTTTCGGTGTAGTTTATTTAGTTTTTTTATATCTGAGTAAAGAGATGATGTTGCGAATAAATCTGTGTTGGGTTGAAGGTTTTAAATTTGCCTCTTTGATATTTATTTTCTTTACATTTGTAATAAAATGTAAAAACAGAAATGCTCACTGCATTAATTGCGTGTTAATAAAATTACTTCTGTTAAAGTGAATTAGCGTCAACATCGCGTCATGTTGATTTTGACAGCTCTCTCTCTCTCTCTCTCTCTCTCTCTCTCTCTCTCTCTCTATATATATATATATATATATATATATATATATATATATATATATATATATATATATATATATATATATATATATATGTGTGTGTGTGTGTGTGTGTGTGTGTGTGTGTGTGTGTGAGCAGGTACACAGTAATTTGATGGGAGACTCTGGCACACGCTAAGCTATGAGCTGTGACGGACAGATTTTTATGAGCCATCAATCATTGAAAGTGTAACCCATGCACCAAGGATTTGAGTAAAGGGGGTGGAGTAAAGTGGGTGGGTGAGGATGTTAAAGTGTGGGGTCCTGACCCAAGGCCCGATGTGACATTCACAAAAGGAGTTGCCACTCTCTCTCTCTCACTCAGACCACTCTATTACACCAAAGCATGATGGATATTCCCTCTAAAATTGCTCACATGTGGCCTGACATGCAATTTGTTATCATTTAGAAAAATCATGTGGTTTCAAATTTATGTCTCACTTTTTTATAAACCTTAAAACAAAAATGTTAGTAATAAAATATAAAGAAATATAACTTTATTTTTATGTATTTATGTATGTAAATATCAGAGAAATGCTATATTGAGAACTGTAGTGTATAAACATTTGTGTTGTGTAATCAAGAAAAGGTACATCATGTTTTTTTGTTTTGTTTTTTACCAAGAATCAATATTGCTAATAGCAAACACAGGGCAAAGGTGATTGGAAAGCCCCTGCTGCTTCCTAGAAAAAAAAAAAAAAAAAAAAAAAAAGGTTGCCTGGTCACCATACCCAGGTTTCGTTGTTTCATAGAATTGTTTTACAAGGAAATACATTAAATGTTGTTGTAATTTTCATACCATTATTTTATTTGTGTAAATCTTTTTTATAAAACTCCTTTAATTTGTGCACATAAAAATGTATAACACTCCTATCATTTTCAAAAATAATTACTAAAATGGTCTGTTGGAGCATTTATAAAGGATCCCCGCTCTGCAGGAAAATATCACAACTGGCAATCCTGGGGTAATTGGTGTGTAATCTCGCTAACAGTGCCTCTAAAGGCAATAAGAGGAACTGCACCTTTACAAATGTCAAAAAACTTGTGGTTTGTAGTTGTGACTCCAACACCAGCAAAACTTACAATGTGTCACCAAGAATTGTGTACATGTAAGTATTGAACATATTTAATTTATTTTTATGTGGTGAAACATGGCTGGCCATGTGACAGTTTTCCTGAGCGAGTCGTGTTTACTTTTCAATGCCCTCCCCTTTATGATTCCCTGTCATCTGATAAGAGCAAACTCAGTGACAAGAGCAAATGCAATCTCTGCTTCTTCTTTCTTTACATGACTGTGGAAGGAGCAGTTTCATAAGAAGTCAAAGAACACTGAAAGCAAATCTCCAAAGAGTGAAGAAGTAGGCCATGCTGGTGAAAGTCAACGCCTACTGAATGATTGATGGCTTTTCTGCTTTGAGCTTTAATCTCCTGTGTAAAGAAGTAAAGAATTTGAAGTCATCCATCCAGTCTGACTTGGAATTACAGTACTATGAAGATCTCTGAAGGAGAACTGGACTTGGGCACCACGGATTACACAGTGGCCTTAGACCCGAGCTACACCATGCTGGAGTTTGACAGCCTAAGAGTTCTCCCAGTGGACACAGGTTTGTGTAACATGACCACAAACACACTTTGTTGTGGGTTAAAGTGATCAAAAATCAAAAAGAGTGAAACACTGGTTTGATTGATCCAATATATAGGAATATTTTTCTGATGGAGTGGAATTACTATAAGCATAATAAGGTTAATAATTTTCTTCATAACTAAATTCTTTTATTCCTCTTATTTCACTTACTCACTTCAAATTATCACACGTTTGTTTTTGTCCATTTATAGCTACAATAATATTTGTTGTTGTGGAACATCTGCAAAACAAGTTAGTCCCGTTTATTTAAAATATAGCAACTTTAAACACACTAAACTACACTAGGCTACACACCAAACTGCACACCATAACAATCACTTTACTACACATCAAACTGCACACTGGAGTACACGCTATAGCATTCATCACATCACACACCAGACTAAACTAAACACCAAACTACACACCATACTACGCACCATACAACACACCAAACAGCACACTCAACTACATACTATAGTACACACCACAATACACATCACTATACACTACACATTATATTGTACACCACACTACAAACCAAACTACTGTACACAACAAACCGCAAACTCAACTACACACCATAGTACACCAAAGTAAACTACAAACTATAAATTACCATAATACAGAGGAAACTGCACACTTAACTACACACAATATTACACACCACACTAAAATAGCTTTAAAATTTACACCAGCCTCTGTACCCAGTTAATAAGAATGAAGAATATATATATATATATATATATATATATATATATATATATATATATATATATATATATATATATATATATATATATTAGCAAAACAATAATAGTGTATCTATGTCCAAGAGGTACTGTTTCCTTTACTGGTTCCTGGTATGTGCTTCATGGCTTTACCATAGCTTTAGGCACAAGCTTGGAATAATTTTATTTTGCTCTTAGATAAGGTGATCAAGTGATAATAAACAAAACTCAGGGTTTCTGATTTTAAACCTGCGCTTGAGTTACTGTCTAGAAGTTTTTCATGTTCCCACTGTTTTTGGGTCCTGATGTGTTTTCCCTCAACCCAATTCGCCATGGCAGGAGGTGACTTGGTAACTCTAAACTACTCCTTCAGGTGAATGTGTGTGGTGTCCTGTGAGACACTGGTATCTCATCCAGGATGTATTCCAATTTCAGACTAAGTGGTCCTAAGATAGATCTACTTATTGAAAACAGTGAATGAAGCTCCAGAGTCCTGGTTTGATCCTGAGCTTTAGGTTTCTGATTGGAGTAAAGTTCCCTGCACCTTTTAAAAATGTGCCATTAGGCAGTCTAGTGACACTGGTGTGCATTATAGGATATTTCTTTATCTTGTTCCCATTGTTCCCAGAATTCCTGACTTCAGATTCACTCTGAAGTGATAGTTTATATGAATAAATGATTAAACAGATGCTCTTAGCTAAACCAGATGCAAGATGCTATTAGCTAAACCAAATGTCTTTGAAATATAGCACAAAAAACATTTAGTTGTTTATATGTGAAACTAAAGTAACTCTATACACTTGGAATTTACATGCAAGTTGGGGAACCATATTTTTTTCACAATAGAACATAGAATTTATATCAAATGTTTAAACTGAGAAACAAATAAGGTAATTTTGATAGCTGCAATACTTTTTAATAAAAAGTTGGAACAAAAGTCTGTAAAAAGTAAATATTTTTAAAAATTAAACAGTTGAAGGAATATTTAGCAATTAATTAGGATAATTGACAATAGATCAATAAGATAATTGGGTATAACTAGTGTATCTCAGAGAGGCAGAATTTCTCAGAACAAAACATGGGTAGAGCTTAACCAATTTGTAAAAGATACTTGGAAGATGTACATAAACAAAATAGTACTTCCTTACTGTCTACCACTAAGGTTTTTTCATATCCATACACATTCAGAGCCTCGTAACTCCTCTGGAATTGTTTTTATCTTGAATGAAAAAAATGTATCTGAACATTTAGTTAATATTATAAAGCTTTAGATTTCCATTTACAAAGACATTTGAAAACTTGTGGAGGCAAAAACATGCAGGTTTCTCAGTACAGACATTCAACAACTGACCTTGAAATTTATTGAGTTTAGATTAAGCCATGTCTCTTTTCTTTTCTCATTATGGATCTTAATATCTTTAAACTTGTTTAATGTCACAGAGCCATTCAGGTCCGAGTCGTCCCATGTAGCCACAGCTGGGATGCCCCAAGCTGCTGCCATGCTGTGCTCCATTTGTGCAGATAAAGCCACCGGGAAACACTATGGGGCATCCAGCTGCGATGGCTGCAAAGGCTTCTTTAGGCGGAGTGTGCGCAAGAACCACGCTTATACATGCAGGTGAGAGCAAGAGCACCATACAATAAAACAGTAAAACATCTTTGCTCTGTACACAAGAATCCAGAAACAAATAGTATCATGCAGCTATAAGAAAATAATCAATAACTGCAAGTCCTAAAGAGTGGATAAGCTATTTCCTTATATACAGTACTGTACAACAGCAACTTGCAAAAAAACTTAGCTTTTTGCAGAACCAAGAAACCAAAAAGCCTAAACTCTGGAAAACTTAGTTACATCTTTACCTCTGATTGTGACACAGCAATGATACTAGAGACTCTTTCCAGACTCATGACTATACACTTGAGATTTGAAGCTGTGCTACTGTCAGAGCTGCTGGAGTGGAAAATGAACAACTTCTGACTAATCAGAATGGACAATTTATAGAGCATTTTAGCCGTAGTCTCTAGAAATTCTTGTAGTGGTGGAATGGTAAGATTTTAGACTTTTTTTTATTTAGTTAAGAGCGTGTGTGTGTGTGTGTGTGTGTGTGTGTGTGTGTGTGTGTAGGTTTAGCAGGCAGTGTGTTGTGGACAAGGACAAGAGGAATCAATGTCGATACTGCAGACTACGGAAATGCTTCAGAGCAGGCATGAGGAAAGAAGGTAAGATGCCAATTATATGATTTTTTGCAAAAGTTTGTGTTTGACAAAGAAGGCAAGGAAATAAGTCTTAATTATAGCATTAGTTTTGAGTTTTACAAATGTCTCTTAATTATTACAAGTTACAAAAAAGATTAAAAAGTGTTTTAAGTATATATGTATAAACAGTGAATTTATTAATTCATTATTATTTTTGTTTTAATTTTCAAAAGACGAAATGATTAGATTGTGTATCATTGTGTGAATTATGTAGATTTGTTTTAAAAGCGCTTCCAAATAAAGATTTGACAATATACAGTTCAATTTTTATAATTTTGATTTTTGATTTTTGATTTTTATCTTCATTGTTCTATTTAAAACATGTAATGATTTTAGTGCAGTACCTGACAGATTTCAAATAATATGGCATTTGGCAAAATGTTGCAAATGAATAATAGTACTGTAAATATTTTTAAGTTTATAATAAATCCATGAGCAATATACTCCACTATACACTAGACTGTGTACTTAATGAATAATTCATGAATAATGATTAATATAACATTTAATTACAATCATAAACATGTAACAGGTAACATCAAATTAATATCTATTGGTTTATTTCTACTTTAAAATATCAACACCTTTTTGATAAAGGCTTACTTATTTGATGATACTTCAATTTATAATTTATTAATTGATGACTTCTTGGACTGGAAGTTTCATGATAAATGACTGAAGAAGAGGACGGCCTCTTTGTGTGAATGTAATTGTAGATGTACGTTATAATATATTATTTTAATTAAATGTACAAAAGGCACATGAATGACTTTTTTCCAACATGGCTGTGATCTAAGGTAGGAGAATCTAAACCAAGTCTTATCTCCTTTTGTAGTTACTGATAAATGAGAGGGATAAACTAATCATGGCAAGAAGGAGTGCCATGAATGGCTTTTCCTTAATGTCAATAATTAACACACCGGTGTATAGTCAAATATTTGCTAGGAATTATCTGAAAAAAAACCAGACATGGCTTGGTACATGAAAAAGATATTTGGTATTTATTTACTATAACTATGATCCACAGCATTATGATTGATTATGATTAATTTATCTTTTCTTTTTTTTTCATTCAGACAGAATGTACATTTGATCATAAGCCAAACTTTACAAGCATGTAAAGTGGGTCATAAACCAAACTAGTGTGTTGTATAATAATGAATAATCCATGAGAGGCGATGCACTACAATGATTTCATTACAAATGAGATGCTGATTAAAGCCCATCAGCAGCTAGTGAACATAGATTTTAGTTTAGATTACAAAAAAAAAGAAAAAAGACACCTTGCTCTATATAGGCTACTAGCTAGTGAGGTTTTTAGAATAACTTCATAATATGCAGTTGAGACACAGTAAAGTCTAACATTTAAAGTAACTTCAACTGTGTTTTGAGGATAATATTATTATAATTATCAAAACAGCTAGCCAGACTGTGTCTCAAAAACTGCACAAAACTAGAAACATCTAAGTATCAGAAAATTTAGATGTTTGTTATTTTTTTGGCTGAGATGTTTCAGACGTATGGACTTAACCAACTCTTTGATCCACTTTAAGCTTTTACCAATTGCAACAGAAACTTCTGTAAATCAAAGCAATATCTAAATTTATACTTTACCATTTTAAATGTCTGGTCCACTCCTCCTCCAGTTAAAATGTTTATATAGGACGTGTGGGGCAAAAAAAGTTACCATGAAAAAAAATTCCAAAAAATTATACTTTACTATGAAGCAGGGATGCTGTGCTGCTGCAAATGAAAATAGGGTCTATAAAGTGGTAAGACTTTCTTTTATGGTATAATTGTGATTATTTTGGGGTTAAGTAAAGCAGTGTTTTGGTGTACCTGGGTAAACAAGTGGGAAAAAAAATTGTAAACACTGAATAATATGTTTTGTTTTGTTTTTGCCTTAGCTGTACAGAATGAACGAGACAGGATCAGCTGCCGTCGAGAAGCTCAGGGAGTCGGGACTTTGACCATCAGCATCCTACTGAAGGCAGAAGAGAGCACACATCAGGTGGGCATCATAAGCACAAAAAATCTAATAATTGACAAGAATGTTAAAGTTATTTAGGCAAAAAATAAGGATATTCTGTAAAGGGTCAGAGCAAGGGCACCATTAAGGCAATCCTCAAAGTAAAGAAGATCAGTGATGCAGTTTTAGTCCCTTCAGTGATCAGCAGAACTGCCTGAGGACACTACTTGATCACAAGCTCAAAACCAGTGGGTTTATGTGTATAATAACAATCAGGCTTCCACGTGATGACACAAATGAGCTAATTGGATGATTGAATTATGAGGTGTGGGATATTTTTCCACCAAGGTCTTGCAATCTAAGATTGGAAGACCAATCCAGTGGTTCTTAATCTAAGAACCACTGGAATGAACTTATTTAACTTTATATGTGGAAATTAACCTTTTAATATTGTCTGTCTAAAGCACTGTACTGCTCTTCAGCTACGTTAAGCTTACTGTTTTGGTTCTTCATGCAGTTCTCTGTTCTGACTCCACCCATGAAGGAAGTAATTGCAAAGAAAATCGCTCGCCCAGCAGATGTTTGCGAATCCATTAAGCAGCAGCTCCTTCTCCTGGTGGAATGGGCAAAACGCATCCCAGAGTTCTGCGAGCTGCCGGTGGACGACAGGGTAGGGCATGTTTGTGTCATTTTTACCAGATGATTGATAAAACCTGTACATTTGTAAAGGCAACATATTAGCAAAATGTCTCTAATTAATGTGATGCATGTTTCATTACATTTGTAAACTTGCATTGATGGAGATTTGATGTGGTGTAGGAGGAATAAAACACTTTGTAACCTGGTGTTATAGGAAAATAATACATTTTGAAGTGGTAACAGTATAGCCACTTCATAACACCATCCTGTCACTAATTATTTTTACATTATTTTTCGTGTTTTGTCTTTAATATGTAAATGTAAATAAAATACACCATCTGTGTTGTGTTTATGTGCAGGTCAGCTTGTTGCGAGCTCACTCAGCTGAGCACCTCATCCTGGGTTTGGCTCGTCGTTCGCTTCCTTATAATGATGTCATCCTGCTAGGTAATGCACAGCTGTGGATTTTACCTTAAAGGTGTTTTCATGTGAGGACTGGCATCACTCATGATCTCTTCTATCAGGAAATGACTTCATCATCCCTGTGAATGGTCCAGAGCTGGAGATGTCCAAAGTGGCAGCACGTGTCTTGGAAGAGCTGGTCAGGCCTCTGAGAGACCTGGACATAACCGACACGGAGTTCGCCTGTCTCAGGGCCATCGTCTTTTTCGCCCCGGGTCAGTCTCACTAACATTCACACAGTATCTCACCTCACCACAATCCTTTTCCAAAACTGTCTCGCTCTGATTTTCACATTATGGTTTCATTGGAAAACTATTAATAACTTTGGAAACTTCTGGAATTTATTACCACCTGGATGGAGGGACTGATTATAATATCTGAGCCAAAATAACTGAGGACTGTCAGGTTCTGTCTGAGGGAAATGCATACCCAAAAACATTTCACTACATTTCAATACACAAAAAATCCCATCATGGTCAGGTTTTCCAGGGTTTTAGTCTTAAAAATATTCAAAAGATATTTATGGAATTTAAGGTCAAAAGATAAGTCTGAATATCAGTCATTAAGTTATTATAATGTGGTTATAATTCCACTTAATATATTTTAATAATATTTGTATCTTTTTATCTTTTTTTTTGTTGTTTGTTGTTTGAGGTTTGGCAGATTTAAATTGGATGAAAAATTAAGGGCAGTTGAAAAAAATATTGGACCACTTAGCAGGAGCAACCTGGATTGGCATTAAATGTGTAGAAAGTCTGATTCACAATAGAGACACAAAGTTTTGTCTGATAGAAACTTGTTTGTAAACATTGATCTGGTTTCTTTACTCAAAGTTGTACCTGAGCAAGACTGAATTTTTCTGGCTGTAATATGAACATCAGATATAAATTTAATTGCTCAATCTAATAATTTTTTTTTTCTACAGTAACAGCAAGTGCACTGTAAGTTGGATAGCAAATACACAAAACCTATAACTAATAATGAACTGAATTAAAAAAATGCATGGCTTGACATAGTGAAATATATAATCATTAGTACAGTGGGGTTTTTGTTAGGAAACTTAGGAGGAATTTTTTTTTGGGTGGCATCTCAGGTTTGTAATAGTTATGGTGCTTTATAACGTTTTACTGGAAACATTAGGGTTTTGTTTTCTGGCTTCTTGCTACAGTAATAGGTTATAAAGTTACAGAGAGAGGGAGATGGAAGATGATATTCTGGTAAGAAAATGTACAGTACATGAAAATAGAAACTCCCTGTTAAATCTTATCTATAAAATCATTATGATCATATGATGCTTGTTCATCAAGCATCATATTCTTGCAAAGCACCATGGTGTAATGCAGAATAACAAAATGTGAAAATTTAAAAATACAAATGTTACAAGTCAAGTCAAGTTACTTTTATTGTCTTTTCTACTATACACAGTGGCACACAGTAAAACGAAACAACGTTCCTCCAGAACCCTGGTGCTACACTAAACAACATAGAGCTACAACACAACACAAAGCTACATAAAGTGCATCGAGTGCAACCTAGTGCAAACAGTGCAGACGAAAAACAGTGCAGACAGACAACACAAGACAAAACACATAACCCAAGATAGCGCCGACCCGTAAACCGTCTGTATACTCTGATTATACAGTACTGTGCAAAGAATACATAAAAGGAAATTCACTTTGTCTAATACTGCAACACCCTAGATGAACCATATTTTCACTGGAGTTCTGGAATTATCTTACCATCTTAAGTTTTATAACAAGTTTCTTCTTCTTTGTGTCTAAGAGCTGAGGGAAAACTGCATGCTGTCAATGTCTTTTTTGTATGCACAAATCTTGCATAAAAAATAAGTCTGACCTTCTGCATCATTGCTCCTATAAAACATTTTTATTTTTTTTTTCTTTCAGACTGCCCTGGGCTGGAGTGTGCTCAGATGGTGCGCAGGCTGCGTTTTCAGGCCCATGTGTTGTTGGACGAAGCAACGTGTGAGCAGCGTGGACGGTTTGGAGAACTGCTGCTGCTGCTGCCACCACTGCAAAGCACTGCCTGGCACATGGTAGAACAGCTCCAGCTTGCCCGCCTGTTGGGAGAAGCCAGCATGGACAACCTACTGCAGGAGATGCTACTCGGAGAGTCAGCCACAGGTACCAGCTGCCAGTGCACATCTGGAGCAAGTTTAAAATGGTCAAATTGATAAAATTATTGTTTTAAGACCAACTCCTAGAAATGTAACCCATATGTTAAAGCCTGCAAAATCTTGATTTCTCTTCTGAGTGCCTAGTGGAAATGAATATATAGAAAATTGATGGATTTCTGTTTCTTCTCATTGATCTTTTACAGGCTCAAACCCAGAAGTGCTCAGTTTCAGCCCCCCTGTTGACCCGGTTCTGTCACGGAACCTACACCTGGAACAAGTGGCACTGCCAAACTTTACCTCGGTCATCCTCCCTGTACCATCCTGTGAGTCTCTTTTAAAAGTAAAGCTGAAAGTCAAACTAAAATCAACCGAACCTAGCTTAAGTGTGGCATATTGATTAGACTCATGAAAAAAGAATATGGGTCATTTATGTTAATTGTGATAGTTGGGTAACTAAATAAATAGTTTCTGAAATCTAAATAGATAGATATAATTTTTTTTAACCCAAATGAAACATTAAAAAATGTTTCCTATGAAACATTAAAAAAATCTAACAGAACCCTTCAAAATCACACAAACTCCAAATTATTAATAATTTTCTTCTTAGCCCATGAACCTGACAGTAGTTTAGCATGGAGACTTTGTACACCATAATACATTGGTTCTTTCAGAGTTCTTTAGCGGATAATAATGGGATGTTAACATCCAGGATGTTAACATCTGTACCATTACAGCTAACATTTCTGTCTCTCATTAGTTTCTACTGTATGTGTTTGGATTTTGTTCAAATTTAATTATTTATTTTGGCTGAGTGACAGCAAGGACAATGTTCAAAGATAAATCCTGTATCTCTACCTGTTTGGCAGCTCTAGCTGGAGTTCCTCTGCTTGCTGTCCAGTCTGGTGCTCAGCTCTACGCACACACACCTTCTGCAGAAATGACACTGGACATGGACAGCTGTCTCACCAAGTCTGCAGTCCACACATGTCTCTGAGCACACACAAACACACACATATGCACAAACATGCGCACAAGCACATCGTGTATACATACAAACACTCATACGCACTGCATAATGCTGTCTTATTCAGATACACATACACACTGTTAATGTTTGCTAATGTCCAGGTATAATAAGATGAATCTTTAGCTTTACATTCTCTCTTATACCAAAACCATTAAAAACACTTATTTCGAATTAGTTGTTAGCATTCATGCCTAGCAATAGCATTTAAGGAGCACAGACCGTAACCAAAAAACATCACCAAATCTTATTTGCCAACCAAAGGAATGTCATTTTTCATAAATGCATTTAAACTCATGTTCCTAAAATGTTTTTTACCGAAACCATAGACACCATGCTCCTGAGAATGGCACATTTTGTTGTTAATAATGTGAGAAAATTTGCCTAAAGGAAACATGAACTGATTTTGCTTGTCACAAACTAAACAGAGAGTATTTTATTTATCAGAGGGCACACAAGGTTATCAATAACACATTTGAATTTCACATTGCTGGATGTCTAGACATGATTTCATTTCCTATGTTTCATAAAATTACACTTTTGTTAGCGTTAGATTTTGATACTTATCTGATCTTGTGGTACTGGACATATAGCACATGTAAATTATTCAGTTATATTGTCAGAATATAATAAAATTTTAGCTGATTTTTTCGATCATATAACAAAGTGTGCATAGATATAAATCATCGCCAGCAGAGGGAGCTGATGGACCTAAATGGCTTTTCCAAAGTATAATTTTGTTCTGAATTAGCAAATGAGCTGCATGGAACAGTAATAAAATTGAATTTACACAATTACAAAACAAGATGGTTTTAATGGAATAAAGCATGTCCATCATGCTTGCAATTAAAGAAATCACTGACAGAGTTACTGTTAAAACAGCAAATAATTTTTTTTAAACAGCACACAAGTACACAATTTACATCACAAGATCTTATTTTTTTTCAGGATTATTCCTTTAAGAGCAGATTCCTTTTTTTGTGCCATCATTTCTAACGTCACATGTTTAGTTTATAATATCATACAATCTATATCACAATATAAGTTCAGTTTTTTAGTTGTGATTAGATTTTGCATTTTAACTTTAACTCTCTGTTTCAGACACTAATTTTGTGAATAGTGATTTGGGAACACTTTGAATACCTTAATATCATCTGTGTTTTTATAAATAAGACACTTCATTTGGCATTATATTATGTGTATATATAGACTTACACATGTGCTGTAATTATTCCATTTTACTTGTTGAATAAAGTTGTTTGTCTGCTTACATTGGGGGAACCTTCTGGTCTGTATCTGTCTGCCTCTCTTTTTGATTCTGTCTGCCTATCTTTATGTCTGTCGTCCACCCACCCGAACCCCCTCTCTCTCTCTCTCTCTCTCTCTCTATCTCTCTCTCTCTCTCTGTCTACCTGTTTTTCTTTTTCTCTGTCTGCCTTTTGCATTTGTTTCTGACTGTTCTTCTGTATCTCTGTAAATATCTCCCTGTCATTCTTTCTCTTTCTGTATCTGTTTGTAGCTAACTGTCTTTTTGCCTGTATATGCCTGTCTCTCTGTCTGTATCTACCAATCTTAAGCTTTCTTTATCTTTCACTGTCTATGTCTGCCTATTTGTATTATATCTTGCTCTGTTGTGTCTGTTTGTCTGTCTGTCTGTCTCTCTCCCTCTCTCTCTCTCTCATGCATGCACAAACACACACACACACACACACACACACACACACACACACACACACTTTATAGTCTCTCATTCTGTCTTAGTCTGTCAGCCTTTCAGTTTCTGCCTATTTCTTTCTTTTTGTCCATCTCTCTCTATCTATATCACTTTTTTTTTACTTGGCGATAAGTGATTGAATCTGTGAATGTAATAAAATGCAATAGCTGGTGAAATATTACCCAGTGATAAACACACAGCAGTAAATGATTGTGCTGTTTGTTGTGTTGGTGATTTGGCAGAATGAAAGGTTCAGGGTCCACACTCTTTTTTTTTTCTCACATATTGTATCTTTATTATCTATCTAAGTGCTGGATAGGAATAAATGTTATCAAAAATAGGATGGTGTGCATTTCTGTAATCTCTCTGGGAATGGTGCTGCTGTTTTGTAGCAGTTCCTTATTAAAAATTGTTAAGCTTCTATCAAGGAACTGTATTGAGTATAGTAGAAAAGCAAAAAATGCATGATGTAGAGCTTATATGAAGCAAAGGTGTGTGTCACATCAATCAGCTGATCCATTTTTGGTGCCTTTTGTTTTAAGAGATTTAAAGCTAAATTGTCTAATAAAAGCTAACAGCTAAAATTGTAGCAGCCTTATCTGCTGCATCTTAGGTAAAGAAGAAATTGTTTGCATTTTATATTTAGTATCTAAATAACAGTGGTGGACAGTAACAAAGTAAGCAGTGGTGGATTTAAGCATAGGCTAGCATGGGCTAGCACGTAATTCCAGGGATTTCAGAACAGCGTAACAGATATTGGGCAGGTGTGGCCTATTTGATTAATCTGTAACGATCATGTACAGTTTTGAGAAGAAAAGCTTTTTACTACAGATTCATGTCCAGGACTGCAGGAGTTTTGTGTTAAATTAAAGTCATGCTGTTACAACTTTATGTAATCTGTCACAAAACACTCAGCGTCGTGGAAATAACCTTCATACTGTTAACTTCAGATACCTGGCCTGATCACAAGTGTTTCGTGTCATATACCCTTTGCATACTGTTAACCTGATACTGATACTGATCTTGATTGCACGTGTTTCGCATCAGATTACATTTATACTGTTACAATTACATTCATATTGTTATAAGTCCAGACACCTATCCTGATTGTTCCATGTTCACAATATATTATTCAGTTATGGAGTACCTATTTCACTTTAATAAGCTTTACATCAGTACTATCATGTCTTCCATAACTAAAGGCAATCTTCAGTTAAAGATACATTTTTATATATCTCAGTTATTTCCACAGCCCATGCCTGTAATAATTCTCTTAAATATCCATAATTCAATACTCTATTTAATTAACACATAAAGAATAAGAGACATAAGATGTTTAAAGAACTGGTTGATTAAGGACTTACAGATTCTTCTCATGCACAATCTCCCAAACCATACATTTTTCGAATTCATCTAAAATACTTCTAATAGACTACTTGTCTATCCGAGGGTCGGCACGGAGCGTCCATGAAAAACAAATCTACTGGTTTATTTATTTATTTATTTATTTATTTATAACCACTCATTTGCACTCATTTTATATCATGTCACGGTCAATAAACCTGGTCGGGACTCGATTGTGCACCCACTGCCGAGAGAAGTTCCCTCACTCATACACTCAGGAAGGAGAGGCTGGGGTTGGAACAAAATCCACCATGGTGCACACAAATAACCATCTGGGGTTGACAAACGCACTGTCGCATTTTGTGGCATTTTTCCTTCAAAAGAATTGAGTCTTTTTTGATCATACAGAGGAGAGCAATACATCATTCAAATCTGTTAAGTGTATACTTTTATTTGTATACACTCATAATAACAACAAAATGCTGTGCTTTTGTAAAATAAAGAAAACAGACATTGGGCGCTTTCTGCCTTCTCTGTCATCTTTCTTCACAGTCATAAATAAAACAACCGGAATCTAAGTTAATACTCGCCTCACAGAGAATACATATATGTATGGAAAGCTCGAAATGCCTTTTTTTAAGTAAACCAATCACATTGAAAACAAATATATTCTCTGAAAATTTTCAGTTTCTCCAGTATGACCTGATTAAAATAATCACGATTAACGGCTACTTTTTACTTAACTTTACTTAAATACATGTCAGAGCCCAAACTTCTTTACTTAACTTGAGTAAAATATATATATATATATATATATATATATATATATATATATATATATATATATATATATATATATATATATATATATATATATATATATATATATATATATATATATATATATACTTTAATGTATGTTGAAAGCTCCTTAGATGTTGTGGTTACTTGTGTTATTCAGCCACGTCTTAAAATAGAAATCATTATTTTACATTTCTTCCTGTTGTTTCAAAGATTAAAGGCACAATTACTTTCCCATATACTCTGCAGTAACATGGTTAATGTTACAATGTGGGCTTTTAAAATGTTAGCATTCTGACACTTGGAATTTTAAGATATAGAATAGTAAATACCTGTTTGTATTGAATAAACAAACGTTTTTGTGTGGTATGTCTTATATTTCTTTTATTTTTGTTTGCAATGTCCAAGAACAGCTTCACATTTAAATGATTTTTACAGATGAAAATATGGCTATTGAATATACTATTTGTGAAAAATTGATTAAGTTAGAGGTTTGTTTATTTTTAGACAGAATTATGTGGAAAAAATGGAAAGGGGACAAAGTCAGGCAGCAATATATTCAAGAAGAAATCATGTCAGAGACAGGTAGATGCAGTACAGTGCATTTAAGAACAATTATTGTCTGTACAATAGTTTTTATTTATAAAAAGAGAGATGCGTTGTTCACTCACTTTTGCAGTGCCATTTTTATGTCATCAGACTTGTGTTGTGGCACATGACTTTTACAATAGGCCCCCTCTGACTGATTCTTGTCATGTCAAGAATATGAGCAATGGAGCTCAGAAATGTATCCAAATTTGTAAACTGCTCTGAGAATATGTTCTTACTTATCCAGTGATAGTAGCTGAAGCAGAGAGGAGCTTTTCAAAGATGAAACTAATCAATGGCGGAGATGTTGAGTCATGGCGTGGTTCACTCAGGGCATCACTCAATGTAGAACCACCTGGTTGGTGGTATCTACTTAGCATTAACATACAGTTTAACATCAGTTCAACATCAAGCAAAACATTTTGAGAGTAATAAATGATGGAAGAACCTCCTTACTCTAACTTGCCACAGAATCCATGGCCTTATTTACCCCATTTTTTTGATCAGTGTTTAACTCATTAATATCATTCTATTAATAGATTGGTGTGCTAAGAGTAACATTAGAGTTTTTTCACATAAACTGAGTTGATTAAGTCTTGTGATAAAAAATTATAATAGGACATTATAGCCATAATAAATCATGGTACTTGGATATTTAATTACATTTAAAGGCACATACTTTTGTACTTTTACCCAAGTGAAAGTTTAAAGGGAGCACTTTTACTAAAGTCCATGCTTTGTGTACTTCATCCACCACTGCCAAATAACCAACTAATTGCATTTGGATTTGTTAAATATCCTGGCTGTATTGCTAAGTCAGTTAGAGAAGATAAACAGCAGAGAGCGCCAAACACCACATCACATTCTCAATGTCTGCTGAAGTAGGTTCAAGTGTCATTTCTTCAAATTTTACCATAATATTAAATATGACAGTGATGTGTGTCAATTAAGATGTATAGTTTGCATATTGCATATTTGAGCAAGACTAAGCTGCATACTGCATCTATTACAATAGTATTACTTTGTAGTACAGGTGAGTCCAGGCGTTGAACTGGCCTGCCTGCAGTTTAGACCTTTTACTATTTGAAAACATTTGTCACATCATGAAATGAAAAATACAAATGAGGACACACAGAACTGTTTAGAATCCTAAATCAGATACATATGGAACAACATTTCTCTCCCAAAAGATTTCCAGATTTATACAACAGAACATGTGATGTTACACAGTGGTAAACATGGCTCTCTCCCAAAATATTAAGACCTGTTGTTTTTATTAAATTAAAAACAACCTTATATCTTTCCCTAAAATGGTACATTTCCTTAGTTCGAAGCTTTGATGTTTTCTATGTTTTATTGTGAATAAAATATTGGTTTATTAGATTTGCAAATCATTGCATTCTGATTTTATTAAGTATTGTACACAGTGTCCCAACTATTTTTAAACTGGGCTTGTAATGTTAAAGATGGAGCTAAAGTTTAAGATTCAAATTATAGTTAAAGGTGGTAGAGTTATAAGGCAGAGTTAAAGAGAGTAGGATAGCGATAAATAGAAATATTAACTCTAACGTTGCCTTAGACATCAACTTAAAGTTACAGTTCAAATTAAAGTAAGACAAATGTTTCAGTTAAAGTTATAGTTAACCTTAAAGATTGTGTTAGGTTTAGAGTGACTATTAAAAATAATGTTAAACTTACGTGTGAATTAAAGTTGAACGCTGTGTTAGAGTTAGAAGTAGATTTAACTTAAACTTAGACTTAATATTAAAGTTAGAGTTCAAGTTAGAGGTAGATGTAAAATGACAGAATTAATGTAAGATTTAAGATAAAGTCAAAGTAAGAGTTCAAGTTTATAATATTTATGACCTTGTTGAAAATTCTATCCATTTTTTTTATCTGATAATGGAGTTACTGTAAATGATAAAGTTTCCATTATTCCAATCACACATGAATAATTAGTTGCGAAAGAAATATAACTGTGTGTGTGTGTGTGTGTGTGTGTGTGTGTGTGTGTGTGTGTGTGTGTGTGTTCTCTTTGGAAATTTTATCTTTCTCCAAGCTCCAACAAATACACCCAAAACAATGAATCGTTTAGCGAGTTTTTTGCTTTATGTCCTGCAGAAATAATTTATTTTGTGTATTTCTTAGAATCATCCCTAGTTTAGTTCCAGGAAAGTATCATCCATTTCTACATTACTGAACAGAGCTTCCTGAAAGGCTGAAAGGCCATTTTTCAACATTCTGACCGAAGCACAGATCAGAAGCTCCACATCTGCCTACCTGTCACTGAATCTTTCTCCCCTCTCTTCAGCCTGGGTGCGCTGGGCTTTTCCATGCTCAGACCCTCCGGGGGTGTGGAGTGAAGTGGGGGCAGGGGTTGTTGAAGGGGAAACCGCACAGCCACAGGTAGCACAGACCAGGTCTTTCAGGCCTTTCTTTGCCCTCACTGACCCACAGCTGTGCCTCAGAACCAGGACGTGTAAAGCATTCCTTTTGAGCTAAGAAAGCTCAAAGTTTCGACATGCATTTAAGTTTCAGGTAACAAAATTAGTGCTGACTGAGATTTGGCTCCGAACAGAATGACAAGGTGCAACAAGGGGAGGCAAAGGGAGGTGTGGGGAGGTAACATGCAACATGTACTTTGCTTTTATGCTTTGTGGTACTTAGTAAAAAGACGATTTGTCTTTTTAAGGAGAAAAAGAGTGAGCCACTGTTTATAGCTGCTATAAGCTGTTTCACAGATTTTCCACATTAAATTAAACTTAAAATGCATAAAATGTATGCAAACATTTTTTAACATCTTTAAAAATGTTTAATTTGTTATTATCTCAAGTATCACGTTCGACAGTGTTGTTATAGAATTTTAACATCAGGACATGATATTATCACATTTAAAGAAATCACAGAAGCACATTTTTTTATTCTGCAAACCAAAATGTTTCACAGAAACCAGTTCCTATGCTGATCCCTGTCCACCACCAAATCCTCCTACAATGGGCATATATCCATCAGAACTGGACCATGAAAAAACACAAGAAGGTGGCTTGATATCAGAGGTTGCAATTATTAAGCTCCTCATTAAGAAACCTAATTTGTATCCAAACACACTATCAAATTACAGACCCATTTCAAATATTCAATTTATGTCTAAGATTTTAGAAAAGATTGTGTCTGCCCAGTTATGTTCCTACTTACAAGAGATTAATATCTTTGAAGAGTTTCAGTCAGGTTTTAGGCCCCATCATATGACAGAAACAGCTCTGGTTAAAATCACTAATGACCTTTTTTTAGCTTCCAGACCAAGGATACATCTCTCTGTTTTGCTATATCTTAGTGCTGCATTCGACACTATAGATCATTATCTTCTCCTGGATCGCTTATAAAATTACATCAGCATTTAGAGACAGGCATTAAGCTGGTTTAAATCCTACCTGTCTGATCATTACCATTTTGTAGACTTAAATGGAGAGCTATCCAGGTTAAGTAAATTATGGCGAGCCACAAGGTTCAGTTCTAGGACCCCTGCTTTTTACAATATACATGCTTCCCTTAGGACAATTATTAGAAGGCATGAGATTAGCTTCCACTGTTATGCTGATGATACCCAGCTATATATCATCAAAACCAGACGATACAGCTCAATTGTCTCAGATAACTGAGTGTGTCAAAGAATTAAAACTTTGGATGACACATAACTTTCTATTTTTACATTCTGATAAGATAGAGATTTTGCTTATCTGCCCTAAAACCAGAAAAGAAGCTCCAGCATTTTAACCTGCATTCAGAAGGATGTAGAGTACTGTAACTACTAGTTCAACAGTAAAAGACCTGGGAGTTATTTTAGACAGTAACCTGTCTTTTGAAAATCAACCATATTACAAAAAGAAGCTTTGGTCTTCTTCCACCGTAGAAATATTGCTAAGCTAAGAAACATGTTGTCTTTATCTGATGCAGAGAAGCTCGTCCATGCATTCATGACCTCCAGACTGGACTATTGTAATGCATTACTAGGTGGTTGATCTGGTCGAAAAAATATTACCAAAGAACCCCAATCTTATCATCCCTACACTGACTACCTGTTAAGTTTCGAATCGACTACAAACTACTGCTACTGCTACTGCTACTACTACAAAACACTAAATAGTTTGTCCCCCATGTATCTATCCAGTCTTCTAACATACTACAATCCGTCATGCTCCTGAGATTTCAAAACTCTGGACTTCTAGTAGCTCCTAAAATAGCGAAGTCTACTAAAGGTTCAGAGCTCAGACACACTCTCCCAGTTTAAGTGCAGATTAAAAACCTAAATCTTTTTAGCAAGGCCTACACATAACACATATCACGTATCATAACCTTGTGCTCCAGTACCACTGATAAAATGCACATTATCAACTTGTGCTTGTTAATAATATGAACAGCAGCTATGCTAATTCCTCTCCACTGCTGCTCTCTCTCTTTACCCATCCTGAGATTACGCCAGATTCAGTCAACCTTTAAAGAAGTAGATGCCGACCCCACAAACATCCCGAACCATCTAGAGACGTACCATTGCCATTTGGATTCCACCTCATGTAGTGTTTGGACATTGGACCTCTTTGAGTGTTTATAGACAAGGAGCAAGGAGTAGCTGATGTTGGATCTATGATTATCTCAAATGTTGAGCTATTTTATGAGTTGCTTAGTAGCTTCTGGTTCCATAACCTCAAAAGACTGTATAAGACTGTAGAAAGGAGATTACTCATATTCTTACATTCCAGGTGCTCATGTTAGTTCTCACTCTCTAGTGTTCTTTATACTATAGACTATAATCACACTCTTGATATCACCCAAATGAGGATGGTTCCCCTTTTGAGTCTGGTTCCCCTCAATGTTTCTTCCAAATAACATCTAAGGGAGTTTTTCCTTGCCATGTTCACCATGGCTTGCTTATCAGGAATAAACACACATCGTTCACCTTAACGCTTAAATTCTGTAAAGGCGCTTTGAGACAATGTCTGTTGTGAAAAGTGCTATAAAAATAAACTTGACTTGACTTGACTAGACATTTTAACGGCAGTAAAATTTTATTTACGCACTATCAATGCAGTGCGCATTTCTGTTTGACCATTTTTATAAAAAAAAATATAAATAAATAAATAAATAAATAAATAAACATAAAAGAGGCAAAATTAAAACCTTCAACGCAACATACATTTATTCACAAAGTCCTTTCTTTTTTCAGAAATAAAAATTAAATAATATGTTAAAATAAAATAAACAAAAAAATATTTGTAATCAGTAAACATTTGTTTTACTGATGCGCCAAGTCTAAATCAAACACCAAAATCCGTCATGATTCACAGAAATTACCCTCTGTTTTTTTTGTGGCATATTTCCTTCAAAAGAATTTTAATTACTGTCTTTTCTGATCATACAGAAGAGAGCAATACATCATTCGAATCTGTAAAGCGTCTACCTTTATTTGTATACACTCATTGTATCAAAATGATGTGCTTTTGTAAAATAAAGAAAACAAACAGGGGGCGCTCTCTGCCGTTGCTGTCATCTCCCTTTCACAAACACATTAATAAAACAACCTGAATCTAAGAGAATTTTTGCCTCACAGAAATAATAAAAATATGTATAGAAAGTTTAAAATGTCTTTTACACAAACCAGTTCACATTGAAAAACAAATATAGATTATGTAATTGGTATAAAAGTTAGGACAGGTACAGTTTTTTCTGGTTCCACCTCATTAACCAACCATGTGGAAACATAGCAAAAGTTTCGCTTGGTGTCCTGATGATAATTTACACTGCCATAATTACTTTAAAACATTTACAATTTTTTTTTTCTTCATGCTCTAAGTTGAGTTTGGTTTCACTAATAATAAACATACATTTGCATAAAACATCCATATTTCTGCATGTCCATGATGCTTAGAGTATTAAAAACATAAAGTATTAATATATAGTACACTTAGAACAAATAGAAATGTGCGATTAAGTTGTGATTAAATATTTGAAACGATTGACAGGCCTGATATTAATATGACCAGTTACCAGTGTAACACTAAAAAAGGTAGTAGTAATGGCTACTTTTTACTTAAGTACATGTCAGAGTACTTTACTTTAACTTGAGTAAAAGTATAGTAAGAACTTCAACTTTTACCAGAGTATTAAAAAAAAATGAGTTTTGAGAAGAAAAATTAGAGGAGGAAGATGTCTACAGAGACAAAAGGGAAAGGAGAAGTGTAGGAGAGTGGAGGTTAGGGTGGGTACTTAAAATGTTGGTACTATGACTGGTAAAGGGAGAGAGGGTGCTGATATGATGGAGAGGAGAAAGGTAAGTAAGTAAGGGAGTAAGGCCAGGAACATTGGAGAGGTGTTTAAACTGTTCTATCATGGTGTGGATGGAAAGAGAAATGGTGTAGGGGTGATTCTGAAGGAAGAGTTTAGTAAGAGTGTAGGGGAGGTGAAGAGAGTTTCTGATAGGGTGATAAACATGAATCTGGAAGTTAAAGGGGTGATGATAAATGTCATCAGTGCCTGTGCATCACAAGTAGGTTGTAAGATGGAGGAGAAGGAATGGAGTGAGTTAGATGAGGTGGTAGAAGATGTACCTAGGAATGAAAGATTGTTGATTGGGGCGGACTTTAATGGGCATGTTGGTAAAGGGAACAGAGGTGATGAGGAGGTGATGGGTGGGTATGGCCTTAAGGAGAGGAATGTGGAAGGGCAGATGGTGGTAGAGCACAGGGTGACATATAAGAGTGGAGAAGGTTCAAGGAACAAAGGTGGGCTATGTTCTATTCATTAGATGCAACCTGAAGGAGATTGGAGACTGTAAGGTGTTGGTGGGAGACAGTGTAGCTAGACAGCATCGGATAGTGGTCTGTAGGATGGTTTTGGAGGTGAAGAAGAAGAGGAGGAGTGTGAGGACTGAAAGAAGAATAAGATGGAGGAAACTGAAGGAGGACGACTGTAGTGTGAGATTCAGTGAAGAGGGCAGACAGGGGCTCGGTGGTGGTGAAGAGGTGCTGAACGCTTGGGCAATTACTGCAGAAGTGAGAGGGAGACAGCTAGAAAGGTACTTGGTGTGACATCTGGAAATAGAAAGTAAGATAGACAAAGAGACGTGGTGGAATATGGAAGTGCAGGAAAGCATAAGGAGAAAGAGGTTGGCAAAACAGAATTGGGATCGACAGAGTGAGGAGTACAGTAGGCAGGAGTACAAGGAGATGCCGCAGCAGGTAAAGAGGGATGTGGCGAAAGCCAAGGAAACGGCATATGAGGAGAGGTTTGAGAAGTTGGACACTAAGGAAGGAGAAAAGGATTTATACCTGAAATCAACAGTGCAAAGTAATGCAGAGTGTGTTAGAGAAGTGAAGAAAAGAGTGCAGGCAGGGTGGAGTGGGTGGAGAAAAGTGGCAGGATTGATTTGTGATAGGAAGGTATCTGCAAGAGTAAAAGGAAAAGTTTATAGGATTGTGGTATGTTTTATAGTTTAGAGACAGTGGCATTAGTAAAAGACAGGAATGGAGCTGGAGTTAGCAGAGCTGAAGATGTTGAGGTTTTCAGTGGGAGTGACGAGGATGGACAGGATTTGAAACGAGTTTATTAGTGGGACAGCACATGTAGGACGTTTTGGAGACGAGGTGAGGGAGGCGTGACTGAGATGATTTGGACATGTGCAGAGGAGGGACATGGGGTACATCGGTAGGAGAATGCTGAGGATGGAGCCACAAGGAAGAAGGAAAAGAGGAAGACCAAGGAGGAAATTTATGGATGTGGTGAGGGAAGACATGCAGGTAGTTGTTTTGAAAGATCTCTAATGGGATCAGCCAAAAGAAGAAGAAGAATTTTAAAACATGAGTATCTGTACTTCTACTTATGTGAAGGATGTGTGTACTTTTGCCAGCTCTGCCTGGTATGATGACTCACATTTTCTTTGAGATAATGTGGACAGTCAGGTGCGTGTGCATCATTTAACTAAGTAAGAGATAGCACTAGGATTCACTATGAAAAGAAAGCGGGTCGAGAAAAAAAGTGTGATGCATTGTGTGATGAACAAACGTATGCATGTTACTTTGGCACGTATCACCTACCAAAACACTGTTGTAAACCAAGTACACCTCTTCATTGTAATGATGTTTCCTACTGACCACAGCCTCTTTTAGCAGGATAACACTCCCTGCACATGCACACTGCAAAAAACTTGTTGAGGAATGGTTTCAGAAACATGGCTCAGGGTGTTGTCTCTGCCTCCAAATTCCGTTGATCTCAATACAGTTGAGCAACTGTGGGGACTTATCCGTGGGGACCCCATCTCACAACTTAAATTGCTATCTGTTGTTAATGCCTTGTTGTCAGATAGAAGTCATGTGGAGTTCAGCCCTCCTACCATTTTATGCAGGTAGTTTTAACATTATGGCTAAGCAATGTATATCATTGTGTTAAGATCATGGTTTCTGTCAAGTTTCTGTCTGGTAAGATTTCGGTAAATTTAACCGCAGACCATTACTTAGTAACATTACTCTGAGGAAAGAAAATTGTTCACTTTAAGAAACTTTGCACTTTCAGACAGTTACTCACTCGTCTCTGTTTATCATTTATCACAAAATCCATTTACTCCCTCAAGTCTGATAAAATGGATAAGGTATAAGAAAATGTGTCCACTGAGCAACAGTTGAACTTTTTGTTCGTTCATGACTTCTTGGCCAAATATATGCATCTTCTTTTTGAAAGTTAATCAATTTGAGCAACTCAAACTAAGATATTTCAAGTTTTTCCACTTATAAAGAACGGAGCAATTCCTATTATATTGTATGAAATAGAGTAAAGTATTTGATCACCTACTAAACAGCAAAAATTCTGTCTCTCACAGACCTGTTAGTTTGTCTTTAAGAAGCCCTTCTATCCTCAACTCATTACCTGTATTAATTGCACCTGTTTGAACTTGATACCTGTATAAAAAATACCTGTCCACACATTCAATCAATCAGACTCCAACCTTTCCACTTTGGTCAAGACCAAAGAGCTGTCTAAGGACACTAGGAACAAAATTGTAGATGGGCTACAGGTCAATTGGGATGGGCTACAGGTCAATAGGCAAACAGCTTGGTGAAAAGGCAACAACTGTTGGCACAATTATTAGAAAATGGAAGAAATTCAAGATGACTGTCAATCTCCCTTGGACTAGGGCTCCATGCAAGACCTCGTCTCGAGGAGTACCAATGATCCTGAGAAAGGTGAGGGATCAGCTTAGAACTACACAATAGGACCTGGTCAATGACCTGAAGAGAGCTGGGATCACAGTCTCAACAGTTACCATTAGTAACACACTTAAAAAATCATACAATGTGATTTTCTGTATTTTATTTATATTTTAGATTCTGTCTCTCACAGTTAAGGTGTACATATAATGAAAATTACAGATGTTTGTAAGTGGGAAAACTTGAAAAATCAGCAGCGTATCAAATACTTATTTGCCCCACTGTACATATGACAAAAATGGTCAAAAACAACAATTAGTAAACAAACATTATTGAAGATTATTCTTAAAAAAATATTTGAAAATTGATGACAATGATTAATTAACTTAAAGATTGTCAGAAGCATCTTAAACTGTACGTAATATTTTATCTCAACATATATGTTCAGATTTATGTTATGTTTTTAATTTCAATTAAATTAAATGTTCCTCACTTTTAATGAAAGTAGTTCATCTGCAAAGCTGTCTGAGGATGAATGAGTTGTTAGTAGTACCAAGGAATTCCATTGTAAGCTAAAAAGTCGGTGGTGAGAAAGAGAAAGATAGACATGAAATAATAGCTTTTTGATTACTACAGTACATTGTATTAGAACCAAATATAAACATAACACCACTCAGTGATGTTATGTGGCTGTATTTAAAAATATTATCTAATAACATGGCTGAGCAGACAGTCTAATTCTTTAACTAAAAAAAAACATAAAAAAAAATGTTGTGTGTGTAATATATATATATATATATATATATATATATATATATATATATATATATATATATATATATATATATCCCACAAACACAAAAAATTAAAGACTAGTTTTGTGGTAATGACGTCATAGTGCTGAGTGGTGAGTAACCCTCTCTGGAAGGAGGCAACAGATGACCAACGGGGAGACAAGAGAAACCATGTTGGATTTGGCATCAGTCCTGGTGTCTCTGGTGGTGAAGAAAAGCACACACACAAAACAACACAGATTAAAGAGCACCAGTCAAATTATTTAATTATAATATTATTATAAATATTATAAATATTATTTATAAATTCATTGTTCTCTTCTTGCCATTGTTTAAGATAGACAGAGCTATGTAGGGCATTATTTTAATGTAAGTTGTTATATATATATATTAGCTATGAAGTTACATCTCAAATCTTTTTAAAACCCAAAGTGCTACTTTCTTCACTTTTTCTGTACATCCAGCCTAATAACCTGTCAATTACTAGCACAAGTTTTCTAAGCAGTCATACAGGAAGTGGCCTTTGTTAGTACTTCCTGACAAATCAATTACCAATTGCTTTGGTATATGATATGCTGTTAAAAATTCATCATTTAGAAATCATAAATATTGTTTTTACTTGCTAAAATGGTGATTAATTGCTGTTTTAAAAAATATGAGTTCTGTTAATTGTAGTCATTTTTCATTTTAATTAAAAATGAAAGGAATTTTAGCGACCTGATCAGATGTCTCTGGTCCATTGTTCGTTATCTCTGGTCAGAATTCACAATTTCGCAATTCATGACCAATGATTGCATGAAGTGCAGAGTATACAGACCATTGTGTTTACTTCTGCTATGTGTTCTTACACCAGTTTCAGGCCATCCTCCTCGTACTCAATTCCAGGATGACAATCGGAATTTGGTTGTCATCCAGCCAGTGGTGTTTGTCTAGAGGATTTTTTGGTCATGACATACAATTTTAAACAGAGTAGGGTTGTGTAAGGACACAAAAGCAGCTGTGTTTGGTGCGTTGGAACGTGTCTTCACCCTCAAACTTATTCCCTTTCATATTCACTTAGTCAGAATCCTAAATTTCTTCTATTTATTAGAAGTGGATATGACAAACTAATTAAGGAGCTACTTTTGTTATGTACTTTATGTACATTACCAATCTGTCATTATACTCTGTATATTGTGTTCTTATTTTATCCTTATTGTCTAAATTTATAATATTGCCTGTATAGTCTGTATTCTTTTGTATAGTCTAAGCTAAATGAGTTAAATGTGTTATTTATACTTTCGAGAGTCACCAACATCTACAACCAAATTCCTTTTGTGTGTCAACACACTTGGCCATTAAACCTGATTCTGATTCTGACTTGTCATCAGCTTCAGTGATTTTTAAAAGATCTTTACACATCATTGTAATTATTGTTGTTCAGATTTTTGTTGAGGACAACATCTGTTTGAAATGCTTCATGTATCAATTTCAGGCATGTTCAATTCTTATTTAAAACCTATTTACACTAAACTTTGCATAATAAGCAATTATTTTAATTGTGATTATACTCTAAATAGTAAATACAAATCACATTGTTATAGTTTGATATTAAACTATTTTTTACATGTTACCTTCTCTGATTTCACATCAGTAACACACATGACGGCAGCATACTGTACAAGGTGACTTCATTAATTATCTGAAAGAAACAGAGGCAGCACAGCCAACGTAGATGTTACAAGAAATGTTAAATGTGTACAAGAGATGTAGGATACATGCTGCAACCATCTTGCCTGGATGTGTATTCAGGGGAAAAGGCAGCACAGGCTTACATCACACATTTTTATGCTTTATACAGTTGTCGTTTTCATTACCATGAAAAGGAAAAGATGTATTTTGAGCAATTTATGGCCCTTTTGGCATTCTTTTGTATTTTATGCGCACTTTTTTGAAAGTGTCTAACCACTAGATTCTACATCTGATTACATCAATTAACCAGAAAATCTCATTTTTGAGACTTCTACCTGGTGATATTTTTCATTACATTGTAACTTTGCAATAATCTGAAACATTATAACATCTATCAGAATGTATTTAATCATGTGGTTTAGGGTAAATTAGGAGTCCAATCACATTGTATTATTTAATTGAAATTTGTTTTTAACAATAAAGAGGTAAAAATCTTAAGAATAGATAGAGCACAAAAGTTTATAAAAATAATTATACAAATAAAAAGCATAAGCAAATAATAGACAATGTGCATTCTCTTTGCGTTGTCTATATCCTCGAACAATAGATCTACTATTTTAATGAGAATTGAACATGTATGTCAAGAAATTCATTTACTTTTATTTCACTTTAAAGGACAACAAACAATTAAAATCTCACAAATCTACCATCTGATCTACACCACTCAACACCTTTTTCCAGGCGTTTTCAATCCCAGGATTCTTAGACTTGCCTTTATGAACACACACACACACTGACACATGTGTGTGTACTGGCTCCAGGAGCCAGAGATGGATTGGGCTGAGGGATCACATGGGGGAACAGGGTTTTGGCAGCACCATGATGGTGGAGTCAGACAGAGACCTTGTGCACACCTGATCATATACAGAGACCCCTGGGGGACAAAGCCGCAAAAATGAAAGTGGGGCTCCATTCAGGACAGTACTTTTCCACTACTTTAAAGTGGTGTAATTTTAAAGGACTATGCTGCAATAATAATGCAGAAATAGAAGCAAATAAGCAAGGAGCAAATGAGCAAAAACAATTCATTATTTGTAAAATGATAAAAAAAAATCAGAAAAACCTTTAGTTAAAATATTTCCAAAAACATTACAGTACAAGGTCCTCATCACCATCATCTACTTTTTTTTCTGCTGTTTTTCTTCCTTTGTCCTAGGGTGTCTATCACAAAGCCCATAAAACCTGCCCAAAATTGGCAAGTTGGGAAGTTTATAGTCATTACTTTTGAACCTTTTATTTAAAAAAACTGGGTCAAGATGAGTTCAACAAAACCTAAGACATCAGGGTTTTTTCTTCTTCTCCTATAGATTTTATGTAATTGTCAAATTTAGCAAAATAATTTTGAAGGCTCTAAAACAATTGCGATAACAGGCCAATGAATCGGACAGCAATGCAACCAAACAGGAAGTGAGGCGCTTTTTTTGAGAACTTTTAATACTGCTAAAAAGCTTGCTATGCTTCATTTTGAGGCCTTGAGTTTAAAAAAACTGATCTCCTCTAATATGGTGACAAAAAAAATGTAAAAAAAAAACAAACAAACAAACAAACAAACAAAAAAAAAAGGCTGTGTGGGTGTATAGTATCTCGGCAATGTTTTTAGGTACTACTCCGAAATATAAAAAAAAAAAAAGTTCACTGACTATGCCAGTTTATTTTTCCCTACACTTTACATTTTTTTTTTTTACTAAATTGAAATCTTGAATTCATTTGCATTATAGCTCTGCTTTCTTGTTATTCATTCGGCAGCAATTTAGCGAGTCTGTGAATGTGTGTTTCATAGAATGTGGCTGCTTGGCCCTCAAAAATGTTGATTGCAACTGTAATTATTATCAAAAAGTTAATGATTTAAATTTTTAAGATTATTCCTCGTCTGGGTAATAGGTTTTTGTCTTACTATAGTATTTTAAAATTAAAGTATTCGACGAGTATTCACTGCTGGTGGCGAGGCATCGCCCTGAGTAGGTCTGGGACCAGCCCCGAGGGATTGGGGCTGTTAGCCCTGCCACAAGATGTGTTTTGGGGTGCAGCCACCCTCCAGCGGATGTCTCCTTTAATTTCCGCCCGAGAGATTGCGGCGGATGGAGAAGACCCGCCACCTCTCCGGAGGTTCCAACGGCTGCAGGGCATTGCTCCAGCCACTATGGAGGGTCAGATGCCAGCCATGAGTGGCTGCCATGCCAGCATCAAGATATCGTTCTCGACCAGCATGAAGGAGCTGGGGTTAAGACTGAACGCAGGAAAGAGTGTGCTTCTCCGTTGCTCCGTTGACCGTGTTGCGGGCAGAATTGTCTCTCGCCCAGATCGCAGCCATTCTCAAAGCAGTTGGGAAAGTGAGAGAAGGTCAACCACTTTCTGTGTGGCAGTTCCAGAGGCTGCTGGGTCTCATGGTGGTAGCGTCCAACGTGCTCTCACTTGGCCTCCTCCATATGAGACCCCTTCATTGGTGGGTCAGAGACAGAGGGTTCTCCCAAGGGGGCAGCCCACTCTGTACTATCAGGGTTTCGAAGCGATCTCTTCATACCTTAGATATATGGTGGGAACATGCGTTCCTGTCTCAAGGCCCCATCTTGGGAGCACCTTGTCATCGCATAACGCTAACCACAGATGCAACCCTCATGGGGTAAAAAGTGGTCATGAGTGGCCGCTCGGCCTAAGGTTGGTAGGACGAGCTACATCGTTCATAGCACATAATCTGCCTGGGGATGATGGCTGTGCTTATGGTGCGCCAACACTTCCTCTGAGACCTGAGAGGTCACCACGTGCTGGTCCGTGTGGACAACACGTTGGTGGTCTCATACATTAACCACCAGGAGGGTCTTCGGTCTCGCCCCCTGTACAGGCTGGTGCGCCGGATCCTCCTGTGGTCCGAAGGGATACTCCTCTCAATGAGAGCCATTCACATCCCGGGCTGGTTAAATTGGACCTCGCACTGTCCCCTCCGGTTCTCTCTTTCTCACCCGGCCCCACTGGGGCTGGATGCCATGGTGCAGACATAGCCATCTGTATGCCTTCAATCCCATCATGCTGCTCCCAGGAGTTCTAGATAGAATCTCCCAGGAGGGAGTACGTCTCCCCCTGGTGGCACCCCATTGGCTGGGCAGACCATGGTTTGTGGACCTGCTGTCCCTCCTTGAGGGACCTCCTTGGGAAATTCCTCCCAGGATGAATCTCCTCTCGCTGGCCGAGAGTTATGGAAGCTATGGCTATGGCCCCTGAGGGAGCGCGGTTTCTAGAGGCTGGTCTCTCTACTGAGGTAGTTGCTAGATGGCAGCTGTTCCCAGTTGGACCCAGTCAATTGCCCAGTTGGGTCAGTTCTGGAGTTCTTACATGGACAGTTTGCAAAAAAGTTGGCCATGTCCGCTATTACGGCTTATTGTACACCGCCAGCAAGGCAGTTCCTAGGGAAACACCCTCTTGTGACACGTTTCCTGCACAGCACTTGGAGGCTGAGGCCCAGGTTACGATCCAGAGTGCCTGTCTGGAATTTGGCCATCGTACTGGCGGTTCTGTCTGAGCCTTTTGCCGTGGTGGCCCTTAGGTACCTGTCAGATAAGATCGCCTTCCTTTTGGCTATATCCTCCCTTAAAAGATTCGGGGACCTACAGGCCCTGTACTGTGGCGCCTTCGCTCCTGGAGTTTACCCCTTGCAGGCATTCTGCCCACCTCCCTTTCTAGTTTGAGATAAAGAGAAGCAGAATCGCCTGTGTCCATTGCGAGCACTGGATTCGTACTTTCACAGGACAAGTCCTTGGAGGAGGTCGGAGCAACTGTTTGTCTGCTATGGGCCTCTGAGAGCAGACTCTCAGTAGATGGATTGTGGATGCGATTTAAAATGGTTACGAGTCCTCTGGTCTTCCTACTCCATTCGGAGTTAGGGCTCATTCGACCCGGAGTATGGTGCCCCTGCGGGACATATGTGACGCTGCAGGTTGGTCCACCCCGTTGACCTTTGTCAGGTTTTATGATCTCGACTTCAGAGCCACTCCTGGCTCCTCTGTCCTGCACGCTGGTGTTGCCCAGACACTCTAGGCAGGGACTGGTCAGTATGGTGCGATATACTTGTTCCCAAAGCGTTTCGACGCAGCGCGAGTTCCTGAAAGGTAACATCTCTGGGTGACGGATGTAACCCTAGATCCCTGATGGAACGAGACGCTGCGTCTCGGGCCATACTCCCTGCATCCCTGTAGGTGCTTACCTTCACCTTTCTCAGAAGCTAATGCCGCTACCACCGCTCCGCCGTTTTGTAGCTTCTTGGTTTGCGCAACGTTGCCCGCCGATGACGTCACAACTTGCCTATTGGCCGGATTTTAGATGTGATTCAGAGCATGGACAACACGGGGCATTTCCAAAGCATTTCGATGCAGCATCTCATTCCCTCAGGGAACTAGCGTTACATCCGTAACTTAGAGACGATTTGCTTTCAGTGAATTCAGGCTAGAACAGTCTCTTTTTTGTTGTTTCTTCAGCACTGTCCATGTTCTACTTCTTTGAATCTAGTTTTTTTGTGTCACTCATGGAGTACTGTTTTCTATGTCATATCTGTCTTTGTCAGTCGTTCTTTATTGTCTCTTTGTATGTGTTTTGATCATTAAAATGCAATAACAATACCTACAAACTCCTGCTCTACCTACTTATCTTTTCAGTCCAAACAAACCCACAACATTAAATCATTATTGTTCGTGCACTCCCCCTAGGCACTAGCCTTTTGTGAAAATGTAACAGTTCTAAATCTTTAAGCCAAAATAATGCAATTTACATTAAATTCATGATTTATTTAATTTAGCATTGATTGATATATCTGGATTGACCTTTAGAGATTTGAAAGTTGCCAAAAATCCTGGTTTTAACATTTAACCAAAAATATTGTTCTGTTTTTCTATTAATAAAATTTTCATCCTTTTCAAACAACATTCAAGGTTTTTTTTTTTCAAAGACCCTGTAATTTTTTCCCCACTGAATTAAATGTTAACTGATGGGCAGCAAACTTCAGAACTGTTGGCACAGTTATGCTGCCATGTACATGGACATATTTACACAGTCACACCTGACATGTCCATGTTGTTTCTATAAAATGGAATTAAAGCAAATAAATTGTAAATATTAAGTTATGGTGCCTGACATCTCACCTCAGGTGAGGCTAAAAACAGAGGCTGAGCCATTTGCTTTCAGACATAAACACAGCCATCATGTGGTAAAAGAGCCACAGCTCAGACACAGGGAGTCCTTTAAGTTTTTTAACATTAATAAGTTATGTGGAGTGTGAGCAGTGTCCAAGTCTTAAAGGCAAAAAGATCAACAGGAAAAAGTCAGGCAATGTCCCAGCAGGTTCAAGTGATTTGCAACTCTATAAACTCTTGTAACAGAATTTCTAATCGTTCCACCTGCATAACATTTAAAGAGGTTCAAAAAGTTGTCCACATTTGATGAAGCTCCTGAGCAAATGGAAATATTTGTAGAAAGTGACAAACTCTGCTACGTACATGGATCCGAAAACAGAGACATACTAATCATGCTAGCAGATCATTAAGCTTGCCAAAACCAACTAATCAACTAATAACAAAGAAAAAAGAAAACCATTAAAAAAACATCTTATAAAAGGGAATTTATCAAAAATTCTAGAGTATCCCAAGTAATTGTATTCATTATAAATTATTTATCTCAAGTAACTATCCCTGTCAACTTATTTAAAAAAAAACTTATCTTGATATTTCAAGAAACATATGAAAAACTATTCAGACAGTCCAACAAAAACCTCAACATATCCCAAGGAGATTAAGATAAGATTATCCTAAGTAACATAAAAAGCAACTTAATCCAAAAGATTTATAAAAGACAAACATCTTCTGAGCAATGTAAAAAAAAAATAAAAATAAAAAAAAACCCCACTCATTCCAAGCAATCTATAACAGAAAAAATATATACCTTATCCCAAGTTATCTTAACTCATCCAAAGCAAAATATAAAAAATAAACATCAAATGCAAAAGCAAATATTATTTTTCTTTAATGTACTGCAAATAATTTAGCAAAAAAAATTAAAGAAGGAGCCACCCAGCAGAGGCATCTGTGGCTCTTGATTTGATTTGATTTGTGCCACTCATGATCGCCCCCCCAACCCATGAGGGAGGTATCCGTCATTAACGTTAGGTGACAGTCAATTATTGTCAAGCTGTTCCAGAGACTGCTGGGCCTGATGGCAGCAGTGTCCAATGTGGTTCCACTTGGCGTCCTGTACATGAGACCCCTTCAGTAATGGCTCAGGACCCGAGTGTTCTTTCAGAGGGGCAATCCACTCCGTACAATCAATGTCACGTGGCGAGCCCTACGCTTGTTCGATATGTGAAAAGATCCCGGGTTCCTGTCCCAGGGCCCCGTGCTGAAAGTTCCCGGTTGTCACATAACACTAACAATGGATGCTTCCCTCAAAGGCTAGGGAGCGGTCATGGGTGGCCGCTTCACCCAAGGTCTTCGGGGAGTGCCCTATCTGCTGTGGGCATCAATTGCCTAGAGATGCTGCCCGTGCTGCTAGCTCTGAAGCACTTCCTTCTAGACCTCAGAGGCCATCATGTGTTGGTCCATTCAGACAACACCTCTGTGGTCTGTTATGTCAACCATCAGGGGGGTCTGTGCTCTCGCCTTCTGTACATGCTCTAAACAAGGGAGCAGACGCCCTCTTTGAGGCAAGAGCTGAGGCCCGGGGAATGGCAACTCCACCCCCAAGTGGTGGAGCAGATCTGGGAGAAATTTTACACAGCTCAAGTGGACCTGTTTGAAAGTCAAGAAACGCCACACTGTCTTCTCTGGTTCTCCCTTATTCCCCCAGCCCCTCTAGGGCTGGATGCCATGTACAGGCATGGCCAAAGCTGCACCTGTATGCCTTCCCTTCTGTCACGCTACTCCTGGGAGTTCTGGACAGGCAGCCAGGGGGCACAATAGTCCACCCCGGAGCTGGGGAGCCCATGGAAAAAGTCATGTGCCCCAACAAGGGGGACGACATAAAAATGGCACCGCACAAGTGCTTGGACAACGCATCTCTCTTTTATAAATAAAAAACACTGAACAGAATAATGCACTGTACTGCATCTACCCATCTCTGACATGGTTACTTTTTGAAGAAACCTCCAATGTAATGCTGCTGTGCCTGACTTTGTCCCCTTTCCATTTTTTTCCCCACAAATTTCTGTCTAAAAATAAACAAACCTCTAACTTAATCATCAATTTTACACAAATAGTATATTTAATAGCCATATTTTTATCTAATTAAAGACAAAATCATTTAAATGTGAAGCTGTTCTTGGACATTACAAACAAACAAAAAAAAAAAAATGTAAGACTACCATGCAAAAATAAACGTCTGTTTATTTAATACAAAAAGGTATTTACTATTCTACATCTTAAAATTCCAAGTGGCAGAATGCTAACATTACATTATTATTACTGCATGCTATTTTGGAAAGTAATTGCGCCTTTAATCTTAAAAACAACAGGAAGAAATGTAACATAACGACTTATTTTTTAAGTGATGCTGAATAACACAACTAAGCACAAAATAAAGTGTGTGTGTGTATATATAGATAAAATCAGTTTTATATATATATATATATATATATATATATATATATATATATATATATATATATATATATATATATATATATATATAAAACTGATTTTATTATCTTAAATGTGTGCAGATTATGATGTTTCAACATGGGGAAAATGATACACAACCACCCTGAGCAAAGGGACAAGATCTTTTTCAGTAGGAGTCCTTGTGTTCTTAATATGCTTGCAAAAAAACAATAAACGTAGGCTTTAAATATTTTTTCTTGATTGTATTAAAGGACAGTGAGCACTGTATATCAGACTGCACATTTTGCACTGCATCTTTTTATGCTCTTTTTGCTTTAAGCATCTGTTCCAGGAACAGGTTTTTGGCAGCAAGTGGATAGCCTGGTTTCCTTTCTGCCAATGTACGTCATGGGTCCATAGCAACAGATCAGAACTTGTGTCGTGACTGTTTCTCTTGAACAAAATAAATGTTCAACAAGGGTATGCCACTACAAGTCTAACCTCAAAGAGCAAACAGTTGCCACAGTAAACACCACAGCAGGTCCAGACGTCAAGAGAAACCACGAGCAAGAAATGTAATTTATGGGTTTTAAGTGGAGACAGTTGGAAACTGGTTTCATCTCATGTATCCACTTTCCTAGGTCTGATTAAAAAAAAAAAAGCACTGATTGATTTCTGATAGACAATAAATAAAATGTTGATAACACTGTCCTTAAGGGGTCCTTTCTGAATGGATATTTGGCTTTTAAATTTGTATGTTCTTTGAACAAATTCTTAGAAATCTGGTTATATAAAAGGTCTTATCGACCAACAGGCAGATTTCTTTGATCAAAAGCATATTTAGCTAGGAATTATTATTATTCTTTATTGAAAAACATCATGAAGAAAGCTTTCCACAACATGGATGCAAGTGAAACTGACATGACATGAGACAGTCTCATACATCATGTCTAAAAAATTATAAAATTCCTACATGACATTTCCAATCTCTATGCAGAGCCATGTGGTCTACTGGTTTATCCAGAGATCCATCTCTAAATTATCTTTAGAGTCAAGAATCTGCAGTCACAATTTACTATCAGCCTTTGTGAAAATAACATTTTAATTCAACAACACAAGCAGGGAGTGATATGGGGAGGATTTTTTTCCAAGCAGGAAAATCCATTGTTTAGAGGATGTTGTTCTATTTAAAGCAATGCTACACAAGAAAAATAAAAACTACATGCAAACATATTTTTAAAAATCTGAAAAACTTGAATAAGGATGCATAAGAAGTCAGCATCAATACTTAATGCAAGGGACTTTAGTGAAACTGGATTAATTGACATAGGACTCAAATGGACTACCCCATGTTTAGGAGCTGCTTTTAGAACTAAATTGTTTTGTAGATCTAAAATGTTTTTAAAAAAAATATTTATTGTGTTTTTTTTCAGTTTATTCACTACCAAACTTTTTGACCTTTCACTGTTCATTTTAAAGCATTATATTCCTTATGTCCTGTGTCTTTTTCTTCTGCCTTTTATTTTCATTGCACATTATGTAGTATATAGTCAAATATTTGTGGATGCTTGACTGTCACACCTGCTGTGTAAGTGCATGTTGAACGTCCGATTCCAGTTTAAGTCCCCTCTTTAATGTTATAATGACCTGTACACTTCAGGGAAAACTTTCCACTAGATTTTGTTGTGTGGCTGTGTGGATTTCTATTTATTAAGGTACAAAAGTATTAGTTAGGTTAAGCATTGATGTCAGGTGTGAAGGGCTGGAATGCAGTTGGGGTTCCAGTTAATCCATCAGTATGCAGATTGGGCACCTCACAACATAGTGCATCTTTAAAGTTCTCTGTGAAAACATCCCTACTTCTCTTTTCATTTTAAATAAATACAGCTTGTGCTTGAGAGAATGAAAAAGTTTAGATTTGGTGTTGTGGAAGATTTCAATACACATTCCCTTTCTCTTGAAAAGGTGCCAAAATTTCTGGACTAGACTGTACTCCCAGTTATGGGACTCAAAAAACTTTTTCTCTCTCTGAGCTCAGTGGTCTGGGAACGAAAGCTTTCCCAGGGCAGCACTATGAGGACACACCGCACCACCCAAGCAGGACTAATCAGGGCTGCACACAAACCATCATTCACATCAGAGAATATATGAAAATATTACACACTGACTGACGTGTGTGTTCGTGAAGGTTCTGAGTGACGACAACTTTGAGGCAACTTTACAAAAGCTGAGTAATATGGGAAATGAGTGTTAGACATTTCGTACTTTGATGATCTTCATCAGCCATAAAAGCAGTGAGAACCTTCCTGTGATAAAGTAAGACATTTCCCATGAGTCACCGGGTTCATGAAACGTAATTTCTTTAACAGTGAAGTTTCTCAAGCTAGGTCAGTTTATTTGCTGAATGTGTAATGCATAAACATTTAAAAAAGGAGTGCAGAAAAACAGCAAAGTGTAATGGGCATGATTGTGATAAAGCACTTTCTAAAAACCTTTGCAAGAAGCAAAACAACTTTACAGATGTGGAAAATACCAGAATTTTGAATTATGATCTGATGACCGTTTATGCAGTCACCCAAATGCAAATGTGATTAATGAGTCATCATGAACCAACATTTTCATAGATGCAGATGGTCTGGCCTGCATCGGAGACCCGGATTTCTCTTCAATATTCTCATTTCTCATTTCACATATTCTCTTTTATTTTTCCATGTTTAATCTGCTGTACTTTACAGGGTTAGTCCTGGCTCAATGACATAGTTATTATGTTATAACATTTTTCTGTCAATGGTAATTTTTGCATTGCTTTTTATTTATGCATTTTAGAGTTTAAGAATTGTTGTGCTACGCATGCTATGGAGTTTGGCCAGGGGTCTGTGATAAAAAATTTTAAAATGTTGCAGTGTTGAAAAATTTTAACCAACATGATCAGAGTTTCTATATTTAGGGGACCAAGCACCAAAGTCAACTCGGATGTTCACAGTTAAAGGGCTTACTGGTTACAAAAAGGTTGCAAACCACTTCATTTATGTAAATGAATTACTTAAAATCAGAGACTAGAGATATTTAAAGAAGTTTGATTAGTGAAATGATATTGCTTGATTACAAAATGACAATGAAAACGTCTCTAGGTTAATCCTAGTTCCCTGAGGGAACGAGACGCTGTGTCGGAACGTTTTGGGTACGCGACTGCGTTATCCATGAGTCTAATCAGTCAGAATTGAAGGCAGGCTGTCACTGGCAGGGTGACGTCACAACCAGGAAGTATAAATGGCCAAGCTTCAGCTTTTGTAACCGAGAAGGAAGTGCTGAAGGGAGGACGGAGGTGTGTCATAGAAACACAGCATCTCATTCCCTTAGGGAACTAGGGTTACATACGTACCTAGAGACATTCCCTTACAGGAACTCGAGCTGTGTCGGAACACTTTGGGAACGAGAGTCCAAAAACATCTCACCGACCAGTCCCTGACTTGTGTGAATGAGTACAGCTAGGTCGAAGGACAGAGGTTCCAGGAGTGGCACAGAGGTCAAAGTTGTAAAAAGGTCTTGGAGGGACACTCCGGAGGACCAAGCCTTGGAGGCTGCCACACTCCGGGTCCATAAAAAGATGCTATAGCGTAAATAGTCCATCTGCTTATGAGCAGGAAGGCCTCTCCTCAGAGGGCCGTAGCAGATAAACAATTGTTCCGACTTCCTCCAGGGACTAATCCAGCAGACATAGCAATCCAGTGCTCAGACCAGGCACAGCCGGTTCAATCTCTCCTGGTCTGGGGTCTGGAATGGAGGAGGATTGTATGCCTGGAGTCCGAGGGCACCTTGGGGACGTAACCCGCTCTAGGGTGCAGAAAGGCAATGGTCATGTCTGGAGTAAACTCCACAGAAAGGGTCTGTAAATCACCTACTATCCTCAGAGAGCAGATAGCCAGCAAGAATAGCTTGGGGTAGAATCCCGGGATCTCCCCACGCATCTAAGGCAAGTAGACATCGCCATGTAACCTTGATCGTGCGGAGGGGATTGCCCTTCAGAGAGAACCCCGGTGCCCTCAGCCACCACTGAAGGGGTCTCATGTACAGGAGGCCAAGTGGAATGACATTGGACGCTGCTGCCTTGAGCCCGAGCAGTCTCTGGAACTGCCTGACAGTGATTGACTGCCCTTCTCTGACATCCTGAAGGATGGACGCAATGCGGGCAGAAGAAAGCTGCACGCACATAGTCATCGAATCCCACATGACGCCGGGATAGGTGGTTCTCCGTGATGGAGAAAGCACACTCTTCCCAGCATTCAGCCGAAACCCCAGCTCCTTCCTGTGAGGGAGAACAACAACTTGATGCTGGACCACTAACTGCTCTGCTCGAGCTAATATTAACCAATTGTCAATATAATTGAGGATACAGATGCCCTAAAGTCTCAGGGGAGCCAGAGCCACATCGACACACTACATTAAGGTGCGGGGTGACAAGGCAAGGCCGAACAGAAGGACCCGATATTGGTACACTTTGACCCCAAAGGCAAACCTCAGGAACTTCCTGTGAGAAGGGAGGATGGGTACTTGAAAGTACCCATCCTTTAGATCTACCGTAACAAACCAATCCACAGATCTGATCTGAGACACAACCTGCTTGAGGCTCAGCATTTTGAACCGGAGCCTCATCAAAGAGCGGTTAAGCTGACATAGCTCTTGGATAGGACGCAACCTACCGTCCTTTTTGGGAACTATGAAGTACCAGCTGTAGAACCCAGACTCTCTGTCTGACTGAGGGACCACCTCGGTGGCCTTCTTCCTCAGGAGAGTGTCTACTTCTCGTTCCAGGACCAGAGCCTGCTCACTTCTCACCAGAGTGGGGGAGAGCCCATTGAACCGGAGCGGGTGAGACCCGAACTAAATCGCATGTGCAGGACCCACTGAGACACGTCTGGCAAAGCCATCCAGGCTGCCAGGTTTTCCCTTAAGGGTATCAGTCTCTTGAGACTGACCTCCAGTGTGTCTAGAGTCTGGGCAGTGTCCAGATGTGGCTCTAGAAAAGTGACCTCCTGGTCCGCACCGATGCCAAGTGGAACCCAAGGAGGGAGCTTGTTGGAGCTGGCTGTGCCCTGAAAAACATTTTGTAGCAAAGTTAACAAACCAGGTAACTAAAGGGGCCGGAGGGAAACTAATACCGAAAGAACGCTCTCCGGTCATTACTCCACAGGTCAGGTCAGGACCTTTTGGCCAAAGCCCTCTTCCTGGAGATGACAGTCTCCAGATCTGTCACCTCATGGGGCTTTGAACCAGGGCGAGGCGCGGGATCCCGCATAGGGGGAGAGCGTTTTGCGATGCACCGTCTCTGCACTTGGCGGTGCAAAGTGCTGGCATGAGAGTGGCGTGGAAGATACCGCTTGTCTCTTGGACTCCTGGAACTTGTCGACTACCAAATCGACTACCAAAGGGTCTCCCGTATCCAGCTCCCGCAGCAGGTCGGCTTGGTATGCCTGTAGCACCGACATGGTGTGCAGACATCAAGCGGCCTAACCTGCTGAGGTGTAAAACTTACCCACCAGCGCTGAGGTAGTGCGCAGAGGCTTGGTGGGTAATGTCGGGGGTTTAAGGGAGGATGCCATACCCAGGGAGAGATAGCATCTCTTAAACCCGTGGCATGACACCATAGCCATGATCCCTAAGCCCCAGGTTGTTGGAATAAACCGGACAAAAATGGCAAGCCCCGACACGCAGGCTGTGATGCCAAGAACAAAAGAGGCTCATTAAGCTTTCCCGTTTTTGTTTTTTTTAGGGAGGGGCTTTATGCTTACCGGCTGGCCAAGCTATATCCAGCTCATTTTTTATGATCGGGGGAAAAGACATCGCCGAGAGCCATGCCTGTGAAGCCGAACAAGAGCTGGACCAAGCAAAGGAGGAAGGAGAAAGGGGGAAGCCCATCTCCGAACCTTCTGCGAGATCCATGAGCAAACACCAGGAACTGGAGCACCGCTCTGCCTCAGCGAGAGTGGGACCGGAACTGAAAGGAGTTGGGCGCCCTCCTCAAAGAGCGCCCCCCGGGAGCAAAGCAGCCACATATGGCAATCGGCTCTCGAGAGCCATATTCAGAGCATGGACAACGCAGTTGCGTTCCCAAATTGTTCCCAACGCAGCTCGAGTTCCTAAAGTTTAAATATGTACAGAGTTCCACCATAATTTAAAAATCACTGACTGATAAAGTTGATGTGTTGGAAATAGGAATGCTAGGCCAGTGTAGTGTAAGGATCTAAGCAACTTTGGCAATCTCAATGTTCTGCTGGGAAACTGCTGGTATCCTTGCATTTATGTGGATGTTACTCTGATACATACTCCCTATCTAAACACTGTTGCAGACCAAGTACACCCCTTCATAGCAACATTATTCATTAATGACAGTGGCTGCTTTCAACAGGATACTGCAGCATGCACATCCATAAAACAAAACATTTATCAAGAATGGTTTTAGGAACATCCTAATCCAATCAAGCATTTCCACCTCAAACTGAATATATTTAAATGATCTATTGCTAATGTTTTGGTGCCAGATACCAGAGCATACCATCAGATGTCTTGTGGAGTCCATCACAATGTGAGCTGTTTTGCTCACACAAGGTGATCCTACAGAGTATTAAACAGGTGGTTTAAAACTACTTTTTATTTCTACAAAGAGAATAAGGCTCTCATCTGTATCTGAAGTTCACCTGGACGATATTAGTTAAATCAGTTGTACAGATTGTAAACAAGGGTTTGAAACAATGGATAGCCCAAATGTGCAAAATACTAAGCTTAACAGCAAATCACTAGTCACAAAATGAGCAAGAATGAAACAAATGCACATTGTAGAATATTTAGCGTTACATAAAACACAAACTAACCAGGAAGCATTTTTCATTGACTCATCAACCATTTAAAGCCATCCATGTTAAACAGAACGATGAATGTCGAATGTTCTTTCTGTAAAAAAGCTGTTTAAAAGTTTATTTAAAACCTTAAATATATAAAGAAAAAAAAAGAAAAAAAAATATCTGAAAAAAAATATATCTGATACTAATTAATATATCTATTTGTTTAATTCTTTCTTATATTGCCTAAGTTTGTGGGTTTGGCAATTTTTTATGCCCATATTTATGTATGATGCTACAGTACTTCACATCCTTCAAGTTTTTTTTGTAATCCTCCAAATAGCTATACATAGTCACTATCATCACTATCATCGCTGGCTGACTACCAAAAGGCAATAAAATCTTTTTTTTTCTTTTTTAACATGATGCCTTTAAGGCAAACAAAATTCCAAGCCCCTGAAAAGAAAGTCAAGTTCTGAATCAGAGTATGTCCACTGTTAAGGGTCTCTATTCTCATGTCATCTCCAATTTGTTCTAAGCAAGAAAGTGTGTCACCAAGGATGAAAAAAACTAAGTTTAACTACGTTTAACTGCTCAACACAAGGGGAAATGATCACTCTCTATACATTAATTACTGTGCTAAAAGGAACTTATGCAACTCCTTTACAGGATTTTAACTTCTGCTTTCTGTACTGTGGGATACTATGAGAAGCAAGCCATGTCATTCTAACTGCTAGTAAAAACTCTAAAACATGTTAGATTAGATTAGATTAGATTAGATTAGATTAGATTAGATTAGATTCAACTTTATTGTCATTACACAAGTAAAAGGCAACGAAATGCAGTTTGGGTCTAACCAGAGTGCAATATCAGCAAGTGCAGGATATACAGTTTTTACATGATTTACATAAGTTAAATAGAATGGTAATATAGGACTATAAACAGTAATTTACAAATGTATATGTACTATGAATATAGTATACAGATGAATATATATGTATTATGAACATAATATACAGATGAATATATATGTACTATGAATATAATTACAGATGAATATATATGTACTGTGAATATAATTTACAGATGAATATGAATATATATGTACACCAACCCCAGCCACTCTTAGTGTCGGTCCCAAGCCCGGATAAATGGGGAGGGTTGCGTTAGGAAGGGCATCCAGCGTAAAAACATGTGCCAAATCAAACTTGCAGATGATCCGCTGTGGCGACCACGATGGGAGAAGCCGAAAGAAAGATGAATATATATGTACTATGAACAATAATATACAGATGAATATATATGTACTATGAACAATAATATACAGATGAATATATATGTACTGTGAACATGATATACAGATGCCTATTACTATACACAGAGATTTACAGAAGGATGTGAACGGTGAACATAATATATTGCTATTACTATAAACAGAAAATGGGTATATATATAATGGTAGTTAGGTAATGGTGAGCAGCAATACACAGAGGAGCAGTGTGCAAATGAGCATAATTTTGTGTAAACAGTCCGTCCAATAACAAAGTGAGAGGTGAGAATTAAGCAAGTGTCCAAGTGAGCATAAGTTTTTGTGTAGACAGACATTAGCAATATAACGAAGTGTGAGGTGTGGGGGGAAATGTGTTAGTGTATCAGCGAGGGGCAGAGTTCAGTAAAGAGACAGCTCTAGGAAAAAAGCTGTTCTTTAGTCGGCTGGTCCTGGTCCGGAGGCATCTGAAACGCCTGTCGGAGGGCAGCAGAGAGAACAGTCTATGGGCAGGATGAGAGGAGTCCTTAAGAATGCTGCGAGGTCGACACAGACAGTGTTTCTTTTGGATGTCCTCCATGGCTGGGAGTGGAGTCCCTGTGATGCGCTGTGCAGTTTTCACCACCCGCTGCAGTGCCTTGCGCTCTGCAACAGAGCAGCTTCCATACCAGACTGTGACACAGCTGGTCAGGATGCTTTCTATTGCACAGCGGTAGAAGTTCACCAGGATATCCGAGGAGAGCTGATTTTTCTTAAGTGTCCTCAGGAAAAAGAGGCCCTGGTGAGCCTTCTTGACCAGGCTGGAGGTGTTGATACCCCAGGACAGGTCCACCGAGATGTGGATCCCCAGGAACTTGAAACTGGAGACGCGCTCAACAGCCATCCCATTGATGTGGGTGGTGTCATGTGTGCCTCTTGTCTCCTACCTGAAGTCCACAATGAGCTCCTTTGTCTTGGAGGTGTTAAGGAGCAGGTTATTGTTATTGCACCATGTGGCTAGGTGCTGGATCTCCTCCCTGTAGGCAGTCTCGTCATTGTTGGTGATGAGACCGATCACGGTAGTGTCATCTGCAAACTTGATAATGGAGTTAGATCCATTCACAGGCCTGAAGTCAACAAACAGCATACGTACATAAGTATTCTTATTGTCCAAGTGTGTGAGCACAGAGTGCAGTGCCATGGAAACTGCATCTTCTGTTCTCCTTTTGCTGTGGTAGGCAAATTGGTGAGAGTCTAATGTGGACCAGCCACTCAAAGCACTTCATGACAATGGGTGTCAGTGCTACAGGGCGGTAGCCGTTCAGGCACGTTGGGTTGGAGTGTTTTGGCACTGGCACAATAGAGGTGCATTTAAAGCAAGTGGGAACAGCTGCTTGGGCAAGAGACAGGTTGAAGATGTCAGTAAAGACCCCAGCGAGCTGCTCAGCACATGCCCTGAGTACGCGTCCAGGGATGTTGTCTGGTCCAGCGGCTTTGTGTGCGCTCAGTGCATTGCAGACATCTGTGGAGGAGAGTGTGATTGGAGAGTGATCAGCTGAGAGTTTAAGCTTGGTGGCAGTTTCTTTGTTGTCTCTCTCAAAGCGAGCATAAAAGTCATTAAGCTCATTCAAGAAGAGGACATCAGTGGCAGATGGAGTGAGAGGATTTGTAATCACTGGTGGCCTGGATGCCTTGCCACATGCGTCGAGGGTCAGAGTTGGAAAAATGCTCCTCTATCTTTTGCTTGTAGCAGTGCTTGGCCTCTTTGATGCCCCTCTTCAGGTTAGCTCTGGATGTGCTGTAGGCCTGAGCGTCACCTGACCTGAAGGCAGTAGTGCGTGCCTTCAGCAGGAGGTGCACCTCCTTGTTCATCCATGGCTTCTGATTTGGGTATGTGCTGATCTGTTTCTCAGTAGTAACACTGTCTATGGTGGAACTGATGTAATCCAGTACAGAGGAGGTGTAGCAGTCGATGTCTGTGTGAGTGTCACTGGTGGCCTGAGAAGCAAATGTACTCCAGTCTGTGTGTAAAAACCTTTCCTGAAGTGTGAAATCTGCCTCTGCGGGCCACACCTTGATGGTTCTTACTGATGGATTCACCTGATTGATGAGGGGTGCATATTTGGGGTGAGAAACAAAGAAAGGTGACCTGACTGTCCCAGGTGGGGGAGGGGGGTCGCAATGTAAGCTCCAGCCATGTTTGGGTATACATGGTCTAATGTTTTGTTCCCTCTGGTGTGACATGAAACGTGCTGATTAAATTTTGGGAGCATTGCCTTTAAGTTTGAGTGAGTAAAATCCACCGCCTTTTGGTCTTACCGGAGCCATCTAATGTCCTATCTGCCCGGGGTGTGTGTCATCATGGGATGTCTGTATCTGAGTCTTACCTGATTTCCAGATGATCACAAGTTTGAATCCTGATGGTGACGCATCAGTATGTGGGAGTCTGAAGAGCAAAACTGGCCATGTTCCTAAAGTAGAATTAATGGAATTAATCACTTTTGCTTGTCAATCGTACACTCTGTGTCTGTAAGCTAATGCTGAAGAGGGCAGGATTTCTGCATGTGTTACACTGAGATGTGGCATACCATAAAAACTTTGAAATTATGTAAGTTTTTTAGGTGTTTAAGAGGAAGAACATTGTTAGCCTTTTTGCTCCCTGTTGGTGAGTAATAAAGTTTAAAAATACAACATATTCAATCTCTAATGTAATTTATATATAGTAATTAGGGGTGTCAAATCTAATTTGTTAATAACTCATTAACACAAATTAATTTTAACGGCACAAATTTTATGAACGTATGATTAAGGCGACGCGTATTTCTGTCTTACCATTTTTATTAAAAATATAAATGAATAAATATAAAAGAGCTCTATGTTGAGATTGGTTTCACTAATAAACATACATTTGCATAAAGCATCCATATTTGTCCATAGCTATGTTGATGAACAGTGGTTCCCAACACCCAGGCCACAGACCTATCTGGATCGATCGATCGATCGATCGATCTATCTATCTATCTATCTATCTATCTATCTATCTATCTATCTATCTATCTATCTATCTATTATTTTATCTATTCATCTTTCTGCCCATCTATCCATTTATCAATCCAGAATCTGCATCTGATTTCAAGGAAAGTTCAAGGATACATTGAACGATATCTGGATGGTCCTGAAGGTTCCCATGTAGTTCTCTGACTCATTTTATTCTTTTTAAAGAAGAGTGGAGGAGGATCTGATCTTTTATTAACCCTCACACTATTTCACTCAACCTTTCTATGGCCTCCTACAAACTTTTCTCTTTTAGTTCCTTCATACACACAGTTTATCCACAGCAAATCCTGCTCACTAAATAACTCAAAATTCAAATGGCCTTATGTTAATTCATCATCTAAATTTATTACTGCATCCTGGATTTTATTTTTGTATTAGCATTATGGTTTTACCTTCCCAACACATGTTCAGCCAAAATGCATACAAAATACGAACTCCCTCCCAGAAGAAAATCCAAACATAACTCACTAAATGTCTTCTGCACAACACAACACACGTGTGGCTTTGTTCTTCTTTACAGTTCAGGATATTGGCTTCTGTTTCACAACAGTTTTATCTTGAACGATATCCATTTTCCTGTATAACACAGTTATGAAATAATATTTCAAGCCAAAAAATGTTTGTCTGGTTTCTTTTGCAAAAAAATGGTTTTGAGGTTAAGACAGAAATGATGGTAGAGAGCAAACCTTTTTTCCACTATATGATACAATGAATGAGTCATTTTTTTTTCCTCATTGAGTGTCATGGATTTAGATTTACTGAGCGTGGTCCAAAATGAAGAAACAGATTGTGTTTGGATTAGGTTTGAGGGTTGGATTGAAATAAGGGGTCATCAAATAAAACTATTGGGTCTTGTAACAGATTATTAGTTTAAGAACAAAACCCTATTCATAAACGATAATGTTTTAAAATATATTGTTCTTGTCAAATTTTGTCAATTCAACTGAATTTATATAGAGAGCATTTTGTTAAATTAGTCAGTGTAAGGGTGAAGGATAGATCAAATAGGCCAGTTGATAGAAATGATTTCATGCTCCCATGTAAAAAGTATTTTTAGCATTTTAAAAATAGAAAAATACAGTACCGTAATTTCCGGACTATAAAGCACACCCATATATAAGCCGCACCCACTGAATTTGACAAAGATTTTTATTTTTAACATAAATAAGCCACACCTGTCTGTAAGCCGCAGGTGTCTACACTAAAACTAATGAACTTTACACAGGCTTTAACGAAAGACACTAAATGCAATATGTTGCGCTTCTATTAGGAGCATAGCGGTATTTTGGGAATAGCATGCCACTGCATTCTTCCAGTATTACTGCGTGTGTTCAAGACTGAGGATTATGTCCTTATTATTTTCTGATGCTCATTTCTAAGTTTCTTTGACTAACCCATAACGCTGTTGCCAAGAAAAATAAAAAAGCACGAGTTTTGGAAACCTGTCTGTGCTTATATGATTTCTGTTGCAACTGGAGTTACCGAGCTCTCCCTTCAGCCAGACTCAACGCGCTACAACGGCTTGTATCCAAACAGTAACCAACCAAGTAAGTCATTGTTCACTGTCTTCCTCCTTCCTTTCACAAATACATTGGTACCTTGACCTACGTGTACATTAATGTACGAGTTTTCCGAGGTACGAGCGGTCACTCTGTCGATTTTTTTGCTTTGTTACACAAGCAAAGAATTGAGGTACGAGCTCGAGACGCCGCTGCTAGATGGCGAAGCAAAGCCAGAAAGCGAAGACTGTGACGAAAATTAAGATAAGCAAAGAAAAAAAATTTTAAATTGTAAAGTTTAGGGATACGTAGTGTACAGGAGTGATAGTAAAAAACTAGTCTTCCCTCCGCCTCTGCTTATCCCCTCTACCCATGCTCCACACACACACACACACACACCCCACTGGCGTTTTCGTTAGCTCAAGTCATCTTATCTCCAAGGAAAATACACTGGATAAAACCTTATTATATCTTTACGTACTTTTTCTATTATGTTTTTTATACAAGATTTGTTATTTAGAAATGAATTTTCCAATTTAATAACATAAGACAAAATCGGGGTGTCATTTTGAGGGTTGGAATGGGTTAATGCCATTTTAAGTATTTCCAATATGGAAAACTTATTTGATGTGCGAGCAAATTGAGATACGAGCTCGTTTACGGAACGAATTAAACTCGTAGGTCAAGGTACCACTGTATTTCTCTGGGGAGTTTATCTTTTGTCATCGTCGTGCGCGTGTGGAAGTTTTTTCTCCTGAAGCTGTGCAGCTCAGAACACAGGTGAGGTGCGTTTTTTCGTTTCTGTTCGGAAATTTAATTGGTCTAATGTTATGTCGCTCAGTTTTTTTGGTTGAAGTTTGTGAAACCGGGAAAAACCCAGGAAAAATCCACAAATAAGCCGCTTCATTGCTTATAGTCCGAAAAATACGGTAGTTTATTTTGATACATGGTGTGGCTGCTGTTTTTTGTAGTTTATTTTGATACACATAAAGTTAAGGTATTTATTATTTTATTTTAATATACATTTTGATGTATCTTTGCTCAACCCTGAGCACTGTCATACTTGTTTCAGTGTAATATCGATGGTTTCCATAGCTATAGTGTCATAATGTTGCTATTGTCAGGATTGATTCAGGTAAGAAACAACTGAGGGCCTAGGTGTGAAATGCATTGCCTGCCAATACTTGTAAATGACAAATTTGCATTTGCAGAATACCTGGTTTGTTATTGGTATGTGAAATATATGTCTGCTTAATCGTATTGTGCATACATTTTGTTCATTTGGCTGATGTTTTTAATACAAGGAGGCTTATTATTGAGAGTATACCTCCGTGAGGGTTAATAATCTTGCTCAGTAACACAGACAAGGCAGCTTAGTGCTGGTGGGATTACACGTTTCCCTTTCTGTTCAGTACACTGAAGTATTAAATCACTGGGCCACCATTCCCAAGAATACTATATTTCATAACATTGTAAGGATTTGAAGAAAATATGTGTAACACTACAATGAGCAATTTCATTATGATGCAGTACTATTTATTAGATAAGGCTTTATTCATGAATCTCTAATAGAGTTATGTGTAAACTATTTGCAAATATTCTCTACAAAAAAGTACTCTTTCATCTCTCCCGACACTGACTTTTTTTCCTCTCTACTCTTGGACTTTGCCACTAACTCCTTCCTCTCCTTTCTTTCCTCAACCATGGACCTCCTCTGCCCCATGACTACAAAACCCAAGAAGACTTCTTGTCCCACACCCTGGCTGTCAGAAATCGGCTATAAGTCAGATCAGCAGAGAGGAAGTGGAAAAATTCACAACTTGATGCAGACAATCGTACCGTGCACTCCTGACCACATTTTCTTTGGATGTGACTTCAGCTAAGACTGCCTTCTAGGAAAATCTCAAGGCCTCTGCACTAGATCCTCGTAAACTCCACAACATCTTCTCTTCATTACTCAACCCCCCTACTCCACCTGCTCCATCCTCCCTGACTGCTGATGACTTTGCCTCCTTCGATGATATGAGATTAAGGAAATCTGCCAGACCTTCACTTCCTCCCCAACAATGACTACACAACACAGCCAGTAATCCTCTACTCCTTCATTGTCAATCTTCCAAACCATAACAGGAAATGAGATACTGCAACTCATCCATTTCTGCAATCCCACCACCTGCCCTCTTGATCCAATCCCTTTAATTATGCTTCAGATCATCTCACAAGATCTCCTGCCCTTCATCTCCACAATTATCAATGGGTTCCTTACATCTGGCTATGTGCCAACTACCTTCAAGCAAGCAAGGGTCATTACCATCTTGAATAAACCTGCTCTGGTCCATCAGACATCCACAACTACAGACCGGTATCACTTCTCTCCTTTCTTTCTAAATCTCTGGAACGCACTGTTTTTAACCACCTGTCTGTCTACCTCTCAAAAAACAACCTCCGTGATCGAAACCAGTCTGGCTTCAAAGCAGCACATTTCACAGAAACGGCCCTTTTGACTGTTTCCGAGGAACTGCATGCTGCTCGATCAGCCAAGCTGTCATCTGTCCTCATCCTTTTTTATCTTTTAGCAGCATTCAACACAGTCAACCACAAGACTCTCTTAAGAGCCTCAGTATCTGCGGAACAGCATGGGAATGGTTTCCTTTTCACCTGGAAGGTTGCTTACACCAGGTAACATGGAGGGGGTCTATATCTGCCCCACGGAGACTCACCACTTGTGTCCCACAAGGCTCGGTACTTGGTCCCCTCCTTTTCTCCCTCTATAACCACTCTATTGTTAAAGTTATAGCCTCAAATGGGTTTTCTTAACTCTTCATGACTTTCTGCTCTCCCCTTCAGTCACTGCTTGCAACCTTGGGGTAACTATTCTTGTCGAATTCTTCTCTACAATATCTGAAGGATTTGACCATATCTGTCCACACAGGCTGCCCTGGTGCTTGTTCAGTCTCTTGTCATTTTACTGCTGGCCGGTCTTCCTCTGACCGCTATTTGTCCACTGCAAATAATCCAAAATGCAGCTTCATGACTTGTGTTCATTCTGCCCAAGTTCTCCAACACCACCTCACTGCTGCACTCCCTTCACTGGCTTCCAGTAGCTGCACAAATCAAATTCAAACACTGATGCTTGCTTACAAGGTGAAAAATGGACCAACACCATCTTACCTTCAGTGACACACCTCGCACTGCACCACGCTGTCTAAAATCCTCCAGCACTGCTCGACTGTTACCGCCTTCTCTCAGGGGAAGATGTACGTATCCTTCAAGGCTCTTCTCTGTTCTGGCACCAAGGTGGTGGAATGAACTTCCCCTAGAAGTCCGAACAACAGAGTCCCTGTCTGTCTTTAAAAGACGGTTGAAGACCTACCTCTTCCTGAAACAATTAAATTAGCATTTTCCAAGTTTGCTTTGTAAAAATCAAGAGTTTTAGTTATCTTAAGTTTGTAATCTAGCATACCAGTGTAGATGTATTCATTGCTAGAGACTCAAAGCACTTGTACTTCTGCTAAATACCGCAAATGTAAATGTAAATGTACTTCTCCTTCCCAATAAAGACATTTGGTGTGCATTATCCTGCAGTGTGCATGATGTAATGTTAGCTACTTGTAATGCTAAGGCATAAATAACACAACTGCTGTGGTTATGGTAATGTGTTCCTTTTTGAAACTAACTGAGATTTTAATTAAAACTGAGATTTTCAATAATTTGAGGTATATGGGGGCTCTTGTAAAGAACCATTTTCTAATCTGCTATGGAAATGAATTTATTTCGGCTGATGTAAACACAGCTGCATGTTTTCATGTTTGAGCCGGATGAGCAAATGTCACAGCAGTTCTTCCATTCTGAAGACAAACACACACGTGAGAATTTGTTTTATGAAGTGTTCACAGCAGTGTGGCCTCATTAACTCATGGACATAATGCTGGCATGACAGCTAACATGCCCAGAGGGGCTTTGATTTTCACTGTCAACTTCATCATATAACAAGCCAACAGTGTGCTCTGTAAATTACTAACAGCATGGATACACGTTAATTAATAACAATCTAACATAAAGTGCCTTATGGTGAAAAAGCTTTATTTTTTAGCACACCCCTGTCATCTTTTCCTCCCTAAAGGCTGAAGATTTTTGAGAGATTAACAAGAAAACCATGTTTTTATCCATAAATGATTGTGCAACTACCTTCATTCAGCAATCTCAGCACCCACACCCCTTCTTTTGTCCCCTAAATCCTTTCTACAACATTTTAGACTATCTTTGTAGATAGTCTCAAACCTCTCAACTAACTCTCAAGGTCTTCTCACATTTATCACTTGCATTGTGAAATTGTCTATAACATCTTGTCATGTACAAACTGCTGTCAGGACAGCACAGGTTAAATCATCAAGGTATGTAGTGTTCATCTTGAACACTACATACCTTGACAATTAGCAAATACTGTCTGGGAGTGAAATAAAAATGGTAAACATGCCGGTTTTAATTAGTTGTCAATCCACCTCATCCAGAATGACCTTCAAGAACCTAAACAGTTTTTATTAAAACATAGAAAAACGAGTTCGTAGCTGATACTAAGAAAGACTTATGCCATGTGATCAGACAAACTATTAACATTTCTAATACCTTCTGATACCAGATCCTTCAGTTGCTGTTACAAATGGGCTCACCTATCTATATTTAGCCAGTTATCCCTTGCCACTTTTCTTGTTGAACTTCATAACATGGCTGATATCCTAGAGCATTCTATCTTCAAATTGAAAACAACCTAATTTTTTTATCCTTTAAAAGGTGCATATCGAACTGTAGTTACCAGTAAATATTCTTTGCTCTTAGAGGCCAACTAATTCTAAATCAAAACCTAATTACAAAATTGCATGCTAATATACAATTTTGGAGAGCACTCCCAATTTCTCTGTTTAAATTGAATGAATGCAATTCAAATGATATTCTTACCTCAGATATTGTATGTATTCAATAAAGTTACAATCTTTCTACCTGAATCCTTATTTTAACAATTAGATTAGATAATTCTCACGTTCTTGTGAGGATATAAAAATCACAGTATCAAAAAGGCACATCTTTGTAAACCTAAACAGGAGGGAGGCTTTACACTTCCAGATTTATGTCTTTATTACTGGGCGTCTTACATAATTCTAATTTTAGTGTGGTTGCATGATCAGGATAATCCACCAATTTCTCTCCAAATAGTCTGTGACCAGTGTTATCCATACAATTTGGGAGCAGTGATTCTGTTCCCTGTAACACTGCATCATTCTAACTTCAATAACAGTATCATAATTCAAAATATACTTTAAAGCTGAAAACAGATTAAAAAAATAAACACTTTTTTTAATTCCTCTAGAGTCAACTGTTTTCAGATTATTTGATTATGTACTTGCTCATACACCTTCATTGGATAATATATCACTTTCAATTATTGATAAGTGTCTTGATCTGTGTAAAGGAAGTAGTACTTATAATCTATGATCTGCTACAATCCTTTGCTTCTCCTTCAACAAGTTTTCTTAAGGAAGAATAGGAGAAAGAACTAGGAGTGGCAATGTATGAGGAGATTTGGTAGACAAGTTTAAAGAATATTAATCGCTGCCTCATTCAGTTTAAAGTCATCCACAGACTACAATATTCTATAAAGAAACTACAGTTTTTAGAATTTTACAGAATGCCTCACCTCTTTGTGAAAAATGTAATTCAGTAGATGCTGATTTGTCACATAATTAAATTTTTTGCTCCATTTCTTGATGTAGAATGGAATTTTTTTATGTGCTTTCAAAGATTTTTAGGGTGCAATTGCAGCTGGATCAGAACTTTTTGTTATGGGATTTTCTGAAAGTATGCATTCATTATCAGGAGCTTTTGCTCAGACATATTAGGCAGGTACTGCTCAGTATGGAGTGATTAGACACATGTTCCCAAAGCGTTTTCGACGCAGCTCAAGTTCCTGAAAGGGAACATCACTAGTTTCCTGAGGGAACAAGAGCTGCGTCAATGGGCCATACATAGATAAAAAATTTCCATAACCTAAACATTTTATTAATGTGACCTAAATGCCTTTGGAACATTTGGTTTCTAGAACTCTGGTAGATTGCACTTTTTACATCTAACCATTTCTTTTTAAATTTATTGCAATTTCTTTGGCTCCAAAGTTCTTTCATCCAACATGTTTGTTTATTAAAATTTTCCAAGACAGACCGTATATTTTGCATTGGAATATTATAATATAATAGTTTCCTGGGACAGTCAGTAAATCAGCAAAATTCCTCCAAAGATCCAGACTGGATTTTGAAAAATGTATTTTAGGGTTTTTTTTGCAGATCATCAGTCTGTAATATCTTGCAAGTGATACTTTTATACTGACATTTCAGTAATTATTCTGTTGAATTCTTATCTACAGACATTAATTTTTAAGATTGCAAACACGTGCTGTCTCTGTAAAATCTACATCTTTAATGCCAAATGAAATATCCACTCAGCCAAGTTAATATCACTTTGCTCTTGATTACAGATATGTGGAAACACGGTAGTTTTTGAATAACTCTGAAGAGTGTAGTAATTATTTTGCAGCACTAATCTCACATTATTATTTTTTTTAAATAAATTTGATATCAAAACCATTACTGTACTCCGTTCACATGTCTTTTCATTCAGAATTCTGTTGTTAAGAGGCCTCATTTTTATTGCAGTACTGCTGTTGTGACTCAGGCCAATGTGGACATTTGTTTTAATATGCACTGTTCCATGCTATATCCACAGCAAGAAAAAAAGTGTATTCTTGGATTATGAGTGGTGTTCAAGGTTAGCCATCTTTGCTTGGGTGGTCCTGAATGTACAGTGTTTTCCATACTTGGGTTTAGGATACCCCAATCCTGCATATAGTATTATTTGTCTGCTTTAATACATCGTCATGATATGAGTCAGTGACCATTTGAAAGAGGAGTTATCTATGTTTTAAATGGCTGCCACAGGGGCGATGTAGACCCGTCGTTCTTCCGAAAAAGGTTCAGTTGTTATATTGCGTAATGTATAGAAAATTCTTCTGCTCTATATTTTATTTTTATTCTTTATTTATTCTTCATGTTTTATTCTCTAACGTTTAATTTTTGCCATATAAAATTTGGTTACATATTATTTTATGTAACAGAGCTGTGTACTCTGTGTAATTATGTATGTGACCGATAAAATCTGAATTTGAACAAGCTTGTTGTGAGTTTCATTGTGGCATGGTGTTGTTGCAAAAAAATCGACCAAGACTATCGTTAAACTTTATTGTATTTTTTTTTATTATTTTGTGCAAAAATAGCTTTCACTATTTGCGGCAAGTGATGCCAAGTGAAAAAAAATAATCTGGAGTTAAGCACCCAAATCCAACTCCAACACAACCCATGGAGTTGCTTCATTAATGAATGTACAAGGTTCTGATGCAGCTTTTTCATTAAAAATCAAAAGATTATATGCAAAGAAATCTAAATTTGCCACTTATGTTTTTTAACATTAAAATGAAAAAAAAAAAAAACAAAACAGAAAGTAATAATAAAAAAGATACAAAAGCATAAAAACATACTTTCATAGAAAACATACCTTCGCATCCACAACTATTTTTAAAAAAACAGTCATAAATCAAAAAAAAAAAATATTTACACAGTTTAAAAATCTGTACAAATAGTTTCCCCCAAAATACTTAAAAACCCCACATAAGACTTGGGCTGTAGCAAAGGACTGAGGTAGCACATGAAGACAGAGAACAAAATAAGAAACATAGAGAACAAAAGTATCTACTTTTAAACTACTTTTAAATCTTAAATTTGGATTGCAACAAAATCCAGCTAAAAGCTCTGTTATATTAGTATCAGTTTCGCAGTCAGTATGCTTTTGAATTCCAAGTATTTCAATACATTTCTTTAAATATCATGTAGGAAAAACATAATTTTGGGGGCATTGTGAAAGCAGGAATTTGATTAAAAACTGACATGATTGGGGTTTTTTTTCTGATTTTCTAAGGTGCATTGCTATTCAACAGCTTAAGCAAATCATGGCATTCGCTGTGTTTTGGACATATTGGCCAAAGAGATGTTTTTTTACACAGGCAGATGCAAAAGAAACTTTAAAGCTTTCAATAAAAGCATTTTGACTAAGAATAATATTTATGGTTATTTAAAGTTGAGGTGTAAATAGTGTTTATTGAAGGATTTCTAAAACATTGTTTTACAAACATTTCAACAAAGGTAATGCAACAAGTATTTTAATTGTAGTAAGGTAATCAGAAATTTATTGTTGATTCATTTTAGGATTTGATTTTAATGATACATTATTTGATGTTATATATGATATCAGATACTTCGGGGCATGTGGTTGTAATAAAATATTGAACATTACAGCTGGTGTAATATGATAAGACAGTATAATATTGCAAGCACATTAATATTAATCAAAACCTGTAATTACTGTCAAAGCTGCTGTAATAGAAAATAAATCAACACCTTACGACCAATCAGAATGGACAGTTCAATGTTAGCTGGGATGCTACCAAGCCAGATATCCGGCTCACATGAGCTTGTGTTTACTTTTCTCCACTGACTTCTCGAAGGCTTCTTCATTGTTTTTGTACCTTGGGTGAAACTTTTTAAATGTTATTGATTCTGGAAAGCTTTAAGACAAGCCTAGAGGAAAGGTCTCTTTTTTTTGGAGTGTTGCCTTTTTGCCTTCTTCCTTTCCAGTTCTTACATAGAGAATCTGTCTTCCCCACAGTTCACGAAGGTTCCTCTGGCCATAAGAACAAAGCTAACGGTGATGTGCTTTTCCCCCAGATGCTGAGCCCCGCTGCCTGCTCGCCTGCCACCCTGCACTATATAAATTGAGCGGAGTCATGAAAAAAAACCCAGAATGCAAGCAAGGAGTGGAAAAGTGCAGCAAAAATAAAATCACAACGAAAGTACAAAAAAAATGTTGATTAAATACAGTGTGATCAATATATTTAAATTCTTTTTGTAAAATATCATAAAATTACTGACTATATATTAAAAAACCAGCACTGCTGGCAAACCGTCTTTTCAGCCACATGCGTGTAAAAAACATTTAAAAAAGATTAAGAAGATATGGGGAATGATCTGAATGGAAGATGACGATGGAGGTGATGTGAGTCCCCTCACTCTCACACTGAGAGAGAATTCCAGAAAAAGTTGGTAGACAAATGTTTTTGTCCTGATGAGAAGACTGTTTGTCCTCTTTGAAAAGTATGAAAGACCCTTTGTCTATCATCACATCACTCTCGTACGGTGAAGACACGGAATGCCCTGCCCTGTGCCTGGGATTTACTGGAAAAGAAACAGTTAACACTTAGCTACTATGGTGAAAAAAAGCTGCTCAGGTTATTTGCACAGAGTAACCATGACAATGTTCTTACCAGTCTGGCTGAAACTGGCTAACTAGCAGTGGTGAACAGCAAGGAAGTATTTACTTCCTATTACTGTAACTGTATTTAAGTACATTTTTATAAATGTGTTTATTTAGAGTATTTTCATTTTAGGAACCCTTTACTTCACTACACTTTAATGTGGAATATCCATGTTTTTTTAACATGCGATAGAACCCATAGCCCAGCACTATTGAAGTTAATAAAGTTTACAATATTTCAGATTAAACCAAAACAGATGGAACATTTGGAATGAAAAAAATACTTACTTGTTTGAATAATGAAAACATTTTAAATAAGCGGCACTTATTTTTGTTCATTTATATGGGAGAACCATTGATATAGATTATGCATTGTTTTGACACAAATGTAATTAAAAAATGTTTAAAAAAAATGATCATCCTTCTTGACACTTTCTTTGACTTTCTATCCTTTATGTAACAAGTTAAGATGTTTAGAATTTGAATGATTAACTCTGCTTTAATAAGAAGTGTCTGTGAAGTTGACAGCAGAATTATTTCTTCAAGGAGATGCATGATTCCTGTGATATACAGCATGTGGTAAGGTATATTTCTATACTGTTTATTTTGATATACTTGCAGTGTAATCATGTTACAATCTTGTTTAAACCGACAGACCCTTTTTATTCCAACATGCCTTATTGACTATTGAGCTTGGCGTGATTGCTTTGTTATGAAATCATTAGTGGAGTGGCCTTCAAGCTGCACCACTTTGCAAAAACAAGGCGTTCAGTTTCAGATTGGCTGTAATTATCCAGTGAGTCCGGCCATGACAGGAGACTGGGCAGGTAACAAGAGAGCATGTGATTATTTTCCTGTTAATGAGGCAGAGTTCATGCAAGCGGTGGCTAGCATCATGTGAGAAAGAGGTTGGGGTCCACCCTCAATTCCACAAAGTTGGAGTCAGTTTTGCTAGGTGCAGCATTTTGAAGACATTATAGAATTGCTAGAGTGAGCTAAAGATGTGTGTGTGGTCCATCCACATGTTACTTTAAGCCCCACTAATGTGTTATGGATAGTAGCACATACACTCATTCCAGCAAAACCCATAAAATTAAAGAAATGAGCAGGTACCTTTCAGACTGGACGCCATTCTTCAGGCTGCCTGTGTAGCTGTTCTTCTTCTCCATAGCCAAGATATCCACATATCCTCCTGAAGCTTTGATCACACCAGCATGGAGAGCGGCACGGCAGATACTAGAGCTCTGTAAAGAATACAATTGGAGGATCTTACAGCTGTACCATTTACTCAGAGTCGGCTCAATACTCAATTTTTCAAGCTGAATGCAAACTTGTCATTCACAAAATTCCTGTAAGTTCATAAAAAACTCTCATCCTACCCATGATTCTGATTGTTTATATTTTCCCAGTTTTGGAGTCAAAGCATTTTCTTTTCATTTGCATATCTAATTTACCTTTGTCTAAGATTTTGTTTCCCGTTCTGGTGATGTTATATAATAGATTTTTTTTGCATAGGTACAGTCATAATATCTTTTCAGGTAAGTGAGTCAAAGGTTTTGCCTGCATAATTAAAAGGAAATCGTTCCAGTCTTTTGTAAATGCAGCAAAAAATAATAAACTGCCTGCTGAATACAGCTTGTATATTTTAACATTGACATGTGAGGTCATATCTGATTGCCTCCCATATTCACAGGAGGTCTCTAAAGATCTAACCGTTTAAAAGTCTAATTTAGTCTCCTCTGATTCGTACCCGAAAGCTGAGTCATCACCAGTTCATTACACCCGCTGATGTTCACGATGACCTTCAGGCCGACAGTTTAATATCTCCACACTTGCTGCTGGTCTTCACACTTTCCTGACTTTGAGTGCATATAAAATCCAGCAAAATATATCCTTTGTGTTTGTGCAATGGAAACAAAAGACCATATCCATAGATACTGAAAGACCAGTTCAGTTCAACTTGACCTTCTAAAGGCAAATAGATGATCTCAGTGTGTCAGAACGCAGACAGATGACATCATATGACCAGCTAAACAGGGGTGAGGGCAATGCTAGACCAGTCAAGAACATACACTTCTTGTCTGGAGTCTAAAGCAACACTCATCTGAGTACCTTCCAAGTGGAGGTGGTGAAGGCTGCTGGGTCTAAATTCACCGTATAAGCAGGTAAAACAGTCTTTAAGTAGCCTCCTTTTCCCCACCAAGGCACAGGTGGCCCACATATGAATGCAATAATTTTTTATATATATATATTTAGGACATAAGATGTAATTTAACGTTTAGAAGGTTTATAGGAAAAAATCAAATCCAGTTTTTAAATATATATGATGAGGCAAGACAATAATATGTTATTTGCAGCATATCTAAATAACAGATCTTTTACACAGATATATAGAGATTTTTTTTATACAGAGACCCTGAAGTTTTTCTTGTTTTCCTGATGCTTACTGAAAATAAATGAGTGCTAGTTGCAGATGAATAATTGAATGTATGAACATTAGAATTCTCTTTTACACTGCTATTTCATTTTGTATACTTTTATCCCTAATATTTTTTATATAATGGATGCATATCATAAGCATGTGGATGGTTATCTTTCCTTCATTTAACTACTCAGTCATTCTCCTGCATGTCCAAAACTGTAGATCATATTTATGGACAGCAAAATCCTATACAAGCTTATTCCACCCCAAATCAGGCTTCTACTGTAGCACTGTGTTTAAAAAAAAAATGTGCCCAATATGTACACCATGAACCAGCATCCAAGAGAAATATATCATTTAAACATGGCATTTAAAGTGTAAAGTAGCATAAAGAAACTAAAGAGTGAGAGTTTCATTTGTGTCCCAGTCCCAGAAGAGAGCTCTGATCTGTGGCCAGCTGGAAAGACCCAGGGCTTTGACAGAGGAATGTGATAAACAGGCCAAAATGCAGCAGAGAGTGTGTCCAAGTTCAGTTCCAGCAAATGTGAATGTCTCAGACAAGCATAAGTCTATTAGAGCTTTATCCCTTTCAGACAACGAGGATCAGCGAGTCAGGGAAGGATGCAGGGCAGCTGAGGACAATCTCCAGAGCAGCTACGAATCATCAAACACTTCATTCAGTCCAGACATTTTTACTGACAGCTACTGATTTGATTTGATATGATTTGATTGCTATATAAGCTGTTCCTGATGAAAAACAAAAATCGTATATAATACTATATAATAAAATCTGATATCATAAAGAGAAATTTCTTATCAATAAATAATTATTGACAAATGTAACTAATGAGTAAATAATTAACTAATATATATATATATATATATATATATATATATATATATATATATATATATATATATATATATATATATATATATATATAGCATCTGTAGCATTTTTTAATGCTTTTAAAGGATCACCTGGTCTACACCTTAAAGCAACAGCTGATCTGTTTACTGTGATTGTATCAGAAGATGATTGAAAATTAAATAATGATATAAAGAACATATGGCAAGGAATTGCAAGCCCTACATATTTGCTGAGTGAACTGGCATGGTAAACAGTGTCTGTTTCATCTCAGGCAGTAGAGACAGTCAGTTTGACTCTTTGGCATGGCTTTAGAGTTTGAGCTCATGAACGATTGAATGGAATTCACTTTGAAACTAATGGCAACATTTAAACCATATTATACACATTTTAACCATATTCACGTTTGGTATGAAGGTGAAAATATAACAGCATTCAAGTCTTATTTAGTAAGAAATTAGTACGTTTTATTAAGTCTTTTATATAATTCTTTTTCCCAATTATGTCTATAATGTTCATCATCATTTATTATATTTTTTAAGGTCTGCATTAAATGAACCCTCCTTTTAACCCCCAAACACAGAGAGAAGCTACTTACGTCAGCATAGACACCACTGCCAATCACTGGAGCCCAGTATGAAGGTTGAGTCTTACAGCTGGCTGGGCATTGAACCCTGAATTGGCATAAAAAAGTCAATTAATAAACAAAAATATTTTTGTTCTGAAATGTGTACCGTAATTTCCGGACTATAAAGCGTACCCATATATAAGCCGCACCCACTGAATTTGACAAAGATTTTTATTTTAAACATAAATAAGCCGCACCTGTCTATAAGCCGTTTCTACACTGAAACTAATGAACTTTATACAGGCTTTAACAAAAGACAGTGTCTGTTACACGGTGTAACGGGTGTAATATTTTGTGGCTCCTTTAAGAGCAGAGCGGCATTTTGGGAATAGCATGCCACCGCATTTCCGGTATTACTGCGTGTGTGCAAGACCGAGGAATATGTCCTTATTATTTTCTGATGCTCATTTCAAAATTTCTTTGACTAACCCGTAACACTGTTGCCAAGAAAAATAAAAAAGCACGAGTTTTGGAAACCTGTCTGTGCTTATATGATTTCTGTTGCAACTGCAGTTAGGGAGCTCTCCCTTGACCCAGACTCAACGCGTTTCAACGGCTTGTATCTAAACAGTAGTCTACCAAGAAAGTCATTGTTCACTGTCTTCCTCCTTCCTTTCACAACTATTTCTCTCGAGAGTTTATCTTTTGGCATCGTTGTGCGTTTAAAAAAACGTTTTTCCTCTCGATGCCGTGCAGCTCAGAGGTGAGGTGCGGTTTTTCATTCCGTTTGGTCTAATGTTATGGGGTTCAGTTTTTTGGCTTGAAGTTTGTGAAACCGGGAAAATCCCAGGAAAAATTCATAAATAAGCCTCTTCGTTGTTTAAGCCGCGGGGTTCAAAACGTGGGAAAAAAGTAGCGGCTTATAGTCCAAAAAATACAGTATGTGTTTTGTTGTGTATAAGAACAAAATGGGTGTGGACTCTAAATCTCCTGTGTGACCAAGACTGGATTCAGCTTAAAATAAATGCAAAAAAAAGTAATTTTACCACTGAAATTACTTCAAACTTGACCTCTAAAAAAATAGAAAACCCTCTAAATTATTGAAAAAAACGCAAGGAAGCGTGAACTCCTCTGTCCTAGAGATCAAAATCTTTGACACTGGAAACTCCTGCCATAAATACTTCAAGAAAACTTCCCATTTTAAAACTTCAAGAATCAGCAACTTCTGACCAATTACATTCCAGAAATCATACAGAATCTAAAATTGAATGTACTATAACTATTTTGCTTGTGTTTAATAATAAGTTACATATGCTGACTTGCTTATAACTTGGAATTACAAATGCTTTTACCTAATGTACAATAACAATATATTCAGAAAAAATATTTATATATATATATATATATATATATATATATATATATATATATATATATATATATATATATATATATATATATATATAAACAGCAGAATAGAGATCTGTTACCTTGGGCAGGTGGAATGGTGGCTGCTGATGGGGCAAATATCAGCCACCCTGGTGTAGCAGTCAACTGACTTTACTGTGAAGCAGCATAAACAGTGCTTAAGTTACATTTCTGCATGCAGAACAGACAAATAATACACAATATCTAACTAATAAAAAATGCTGTTCACTTACCTTCCACTTGTGCTACCACAAATGCATTGGCAATTTTATATTTGCTGTGGAAAAGAAAATGGAGCAATTTATTTAAGACATCACTTCAAACAGTTAAGCATAAACTTTAATTGTATTGATTTGTGCAATGGCTTTAAATTGTATACTAGTGTGATGGGATCATGTGAATCACTTGTACCTGAAAGACTCAATGCCATTCTTTGTGGCTTTAACAAAAAACGGGACGTTGTCTTTCCTTGTGACCTCAACCAGGCCTCCGTTATTATCAATAACCCCGTAATGTATCGCAGCACGGCAAATACTGGATTGCTGGAAGAATCAAAGAAGAAAAAAATGTTTAGATTGAAAAAGAATGCAAGATTTATGGAAAAAAAGCTTAATGTGCAATAAGAAGGCCCCGAGAGACTTACCACATCATAGTACATTGTGCCCCAGACTTTAGCATTGCTGTATAAACAGTTAACAGGGCAGTTGAACCTGCAGAAAGTGCACACAGGGTTTAATTGGTGGATTTAGACAGTTCTGATTATTAAAAACATTTGAGGATAGATCATATAACGGACCTGTTACAGGTTGCGCCTTTGCACTTATCCCTCATCTTTGTCTCACACTTGATGTTTTGAGCTGCAGTGCATAAAAAAGAACATGTTAGGCCCACCCACAAAAAGTTGCATAACAAAGATATGAAATATCCCTTGGAGCACATAGGGTTAAGGGCCTTGCTGTTAGGGCCCAAGAATGGCAGCTTGGTAATACTGGGTCTTGAACCCCTAATCAGTAACCCGGCACCTTAACCACTGAGCTACCACTCTCCTATTTGTATAACATTATAAATAAATTAGCAGGTCTTACTCAGGAAGCGATTGCTCTTAGGTGTTGTTGACATTTTAGGTGTAGAAGGTTTAGGTTTACTCCTGGTAACAGGTTTGGATTGAGTAATCTCCACCTGCACAGGAACCTGAGGCTTCTCCACCTCATTCATGTCTGGAGTCTCAGGGCGTTGAGGGGTTCCTGGAAGAAGCATGTTAATTAGAACCACTGAGTAGTAAATAAACTGAAGTATCTTATGGTGCACAAATATTCATATAACATGTTTACACATTTTCATCGTACAAGATGAAGCTGAGTTTCACCGGTGTATTTTTTATTTTTTTTTTGCAGCAAGTATGATGATAGAACGTGTTTTGATTTTTTTTATTCACTGTGAATTACTTTTGGTTTCTAATCAAATATTTGTTAATTAGACCACTCTGATCAAAAATAAAACTTTATTGTATATCTCTGTCTTTTTAAAGAATGAAATTGTAGCATTTTTGTAGCAAATTGCAAGCTGTCTTTAAATATCCAACATCAGGCTCTTGGATTAAACCCGTTCCTTAGAGTAGGATGATTTATGGAGCATTTCTGACTTGCATATATATACAAAAATTACCCTTGTAGCATAGATTGTCTTTGCATACTCCTCCGTAGCTGGGAGGACACTGAGAACATGGACGTCCATGCTGGTAGGGCGCCTCCCCAATCCAGTTTCCCCTGATGGAGACAGCACAGTCGGGTCAAAACCATAGGTCAGATCATGAAACTCTTTTATAATTTGCTTGTGAATTGCATTTAATGTTCATTCAGAAAGTCTGGTTCTCAAGAATCCAAATAGCAACCAGCAATTAAATGCTCACAAAAGTCTGGAAATAATCATCTTTAAACATTTTTTTCTTACTGAAGCCACTTTTCTGTTTTCCCACTACGTGGATTAATTGTGATTAGAAATCTTCAACCTTTTTTGCCTAAAGAGCCCAGGAATATGTGATCTATTTTATACAATTATGCTTTTGTGGACAGATGAAATGTCAGTGGAAATAGTTAAAGAGTGAACATTCGACTTACTTTGGTGAGTAGTTGCACACAAGGTAGACAGCGTTTTCCCACGTCTCCCCCCACACGTTCATGCTTGGACACACATGCACAGCACAACCCACACGGTTGCTGGTGGCCCAGACAAGCTGCAAGCAACCAGAGACATCTATAAACACAACAATCTACACAATACAAAACACAGGCGTTTTGCTGCCATCAAAAATGGCCTAGTGCTATTTTTCAGCTGGCTTTCTAGCAGATATCAAGGCTGCTTTTGTCTATTACAGATAACAATCAGCGAGTGGAAGTAAAACTTTTATGTTTTGATCGCAATCTAGAGTAAGGCATGAAACATTATGTAGAACTGAAGTACACACTACATTGTGTTAAATCTGTAGGGCTGAGAATGTCCTCATATGATTCTTTCAGTCTTTAAAATATTGCCTGAGCACTGAGAGTGATAATGAACCTCACATCTACAAAAAATGCTGCACCTCACCAAAATAAGAACTCATTGTTTTCTCTAAAGGGTTCACTTGTTCATATTAAAACAAAGTATTATAAGTATTTTATTGAATAAATTATTTAAATTGTTTAGGCATTCTGCTATGTTATGTCAGTGAATGTTTATTTGTATATATTTTTATTAACAAGCTACTCCTTTTTACTTTTAAGAGGTCTTTCTGGTCACATAAGGGAGTGAAAATGCACAGTCATGTAATAAACCACGAGAGTAAAAGAAAAAGTATGTTGCCCTTGAAACTAATCTGCAAAAATATTTTACTATACTTCAAATGTGAAAGTTTATCAATGAATGTGTAATATCAACATTATTTGGATACCATTTCCCAGTCAATGTACAGAGTGAGAAAGGTTTGTTGACTTCTTTCCTTGCATTTTAGGTCCTTCCCCCAACCCTGTTTAAGTCAAACACATCTGGATCAGTGGGTATGCAGGGGGCTCTAAAAAGAGACTGCTCTTTCATTCAGAGCAGACGTGTGTGACCAGTATCCGCTACCTGTGAGCTGTAAGCCCAAACAATCTTTTTCATCTTCCACACACAAAAAAACCTTGGTGAATGAAGCACTGACTTAGATCTTAAAACTTTTTTCTGCTAAACACACGATGCACAAAGGAGTTCATCCAGTGCAACCAAACTGCTTGGGCCAGGACTGTTTTACTAGTAAATGAATGGAGTTTCTGACTCAGCGCTTTCTCACTCATGTACAGTTAAAACTACACAGTGGGTTTGTGTGCAGTCCAACAGAGCAGTGGTTAAAAAGAGAGAGAGAAAAAGAGAGAGATTCTCTCCCTCTCTGTTTTAGTACTTCCTTTAACAGGGACAGAGAGAGCACATTTAACCCAGTCAAGCCCCACATTTTTTAGCAAAACATCAAGCTCAAATACCATAGCACCCCCAAGAAACCTACAAAATGCAGCAATTAAACTTCGTTGTTATCTCCTAAAATGACTAAATAGAAGAGTACAAGCTCTATAACCACAAATATGACAGAAGATTATTAATGTTTACAGCTCTTTTTTACGGCTCAGATCAGTGGCATCATGATTAACTACTGAGTACCGACTACTAAAGTATTTTCACCCAGAATCTGGGTGCCTCTGCCAAGAGGTTACAACTTAACCATAAGTGGATCTTTAAACATGATAATGTTTAATTATGTATCTTTAATAATAAGAGAAACAGAGAAATGGATGAGTGTTATGTTTAATTCTGAGGATATCTATGTGCACAGTACAACAAGCAAACAGTACTAGCCATAATGAATGGGAAAATAACTAATAAAAGGTCTTTAGACAACCCTGATTAATTAGCACAAAACACATTATTTATTTCTGTACCATTAATACTGGCACTGTACAGCATGTTATTATTATGATAACGGGATTTATTGACATTTTCCAATTTTAGAGCTGACTAACATACTGATAAAACAACAAAAGAGAACAGTAGCTGTATGAGAAGGTAAGAAAGCGATAGGGCAGGGTGTTTTATTTAAATTATTTAAATCTTCACATGTTTTCAGGTCAAATAAAAAAATCGCTCCAGGATTCAGAAAAGAGTTTCCAGATGTTTGTGACCCAATTTCAGTGGGAGACTGTTTTCACAAATCCATCACAGCTGCTAAGTAAAGTCTGAGAAGATACAGTGCCAGTGCTCATTCTGTCCTTCTGTAAAGATTTCAGCCTCTCTGTCGTTTCCTGTAATTCATTCATTACAAAGATAAAGTTTTTTTTTCACTTTCTCTATATCTCTATGCTGAGTTGAAAAAAAGGACTTCAGGATAGTTTAAAATTTAGCATGAGAAATCACAATTTATAAAGGTGAAATATATTTAAATCCCAGATGTCAAAGAAGCACATTTCCTTATCCTTTCCCTTGACATTTCAGTTAGTGTGTTCATGTATTAAGACATTTAATATCCTAGTAAAAAAATGTTGTCCTTTAAATATAACCTCCTTCAATCTGTTTCCTGCACCATCCCAACAGGGGCCTTCTTTCTCTCACAGCAGCTGCCAATCTATGCAACATTAGCTCTTTGTTGTGTCTGATAAACCTTAATGTCTGTCTAGTGTCACTGTGACAGATAGGAGAGAGAATCTATGTGACTCCTCCCAATCTTACTGTCTTAAACTTCTGGCAATAATTGGCTGTGATATATTCAGGATTTGAACTTGTGATCTCTGGTTAACCTACTTGGGAGCTCCCAAGACTCCTCATTTAATAAAACCTCCTGTAACATTCCCTATGTAATATCTCTTTTGAAACAGTCTTTCAAATGACATCATGTCCCTCAATTAATGTCATTAATAACAAAAAATTTAGCTTACATCTCTCAGGCAAAATCCTCAGAAATGTATTCTTTCACTACTATACCTATTTGTGCCATCATTTAAGAAATATTACACTGGTTCACTTCTTACACTCAGAGCACAGATTTCAAATAGAAATGGGAATGCAAGAAAAAAAAATTACCTAGTGATGATTGGTTCATTCTGTCTCTCCTTAATAAAATTCAATTAAACAAAATAGGGAAGGTTGTTTGTAATAGAGGAGTTACCATAGGAATATTCCTGAAGTGATCTTATAACAATGTTACTAAGGCAGGCTGTTACTAGCGAGCATTTTATTTCACACATATTTAGCATTATAATAGGATTCGTTTACAGAAGATTCTGAACATCAAAACCGTTTCTAATGCTTGACAACCACCCAGAATGCATGAGGAGCATTACATTTATCGATTTAATCTGTTGAATTGAATGACTACTCACACATAAATGCACTTAAATCAACACTTCAAGCTGATTAATGTGTAATTTGACAATTCACAAAATTGTTCTGCTTTCAAGAAGAAATGTTGTTCTGATGAACAATGACTCATTTTTCCCAGCAGGATCTAATCAGCTCAGGATTTGCTGCTGTAATATTTCAATGTCATGCCTTTGCACCAGATGATGAAATATTTTGGTAAAACAATATTGACATATTTTTAAAAAGAAGTTCAGTAATTCAGATGGGTTTGTACTCAAGTGTTGATAATCAGACAACAGTTTTGCAATGGTTGAAACTTCACTTGCATAATGACATCAATAACACTCTCTAACACTCTCTAACAATCTCTCTAACATTTCTTACATTTCACGATGAACATAGAAAGTTTGCAAAGTTGCACTTCCCTAATGAAAATGTTCTGTGTTTTTCCAGTTATTTATGGACCTCAAAGAAACCCTGTGTTTATCCCCAATCCCCCTCACCTGTGTGTAGTGAGTACACATTGGTCCAGAGCAGCGTTCAGGGCACCAGGGGTTGCACTCATGGGCATATGGGTACGTGTAGTCCTTCACCTCATCATACCAGGCCTGGACATGGTAGGCAGGGGAACGGTACCTAAAGGACAGGACACTAAATCAGTAAAGAACCCCCTAATAGAACCCTGCCAAGAACTTATTTCCTAACCTCATTTCTTTTGCAGAACACAACCACACCCAGGTCCTCTATCTGTTCTTATTTCTCACTCCAAGGTAAATAACTGTCACTCCCCTGAACAGTTATTCAACTCCACACACTGTAAACATTACTTTATATGGTACTAAGGAAATCACTGACAGTGTGTGTGTGTGTGTGTGTGTGTGTGTGTGTGTGTGTGTGTGTGTGTGTGTATATGTGTGTATATGTGTGTGTGGGAGGGTGTTTGGTGGTGGAGTTCACAAACTACAGGTTTTGTAGTGTGAAGCTCTCATATTTTGCATAAGAAAACTAAAAAAAAATGAAAGTGTAGACTCTTTCTATTAATGTAACAAAAATAAATGTAACATTAATAATTATACATTTTTATTATATTACTTTATTAGTGCAGTCCCTGTGTGCAAGCTGTTACTTTAGAAACAATAACACCTGGAGTTTGCAACTACTACCAGAGCTGCTGAAAATTAATCAACACCTTCTGACCAATCACAATCCAAAACTCAGCAGCGGTATAAATACAAACCCAATTATTTCGAAACTTTGTCACTGCAGAGCCAAATGTCAGTGAAGTGAATCATTCTCTTTGCAAACAGTTTGTATTACACACTCTCTCTGTGTGTGTGTGTGTGTGTGTGTGTGTGTGTGTGTGTGTGTGTGTGTGTGTGTGTGTGTGTACACAGACCTGCCCCAGTGCACTGCCAGATTCTGTCCAATAGACTTAAGCAGGTCATGGGGTCCGTGCTCCCATATACACTGTTCAGCCCAGTGTGTAGCAGAACGTTCCAGTTCATCATCCCATATCTTCACACACAAACACACACACACATACACACAGAGTAAATAATTAATGCAAAAGCACATATTTGTACAAAATATAAGTTAAATAATAACAATAAAGTAAAAATAAAAAGTCCAAAAGATAAAGTTTGTACACCCTCTTGATTAAATTAAATTAAAATAATATATATTTATATATAATGTGATTTGACAGATGGTTGTTCATTAGCATATATAAATAATAATAATAATAAAACAATCTAAAGGATCTAAAAAAAAAAAAAAACTACGTTTAAAAGCAATTCACAACAAATAACTGATTAGCATTATATAAAAATAATCCCCCGCTTTACAGCGGTTCGAATCTCGTGCCCTCAGTTTATTGCAGAATTGCATACATAACTAATTTGTTTAACTGATTTTTCCGGTCCCGGATAGCACGATAGACCCAAAAACGTATATGTAATTGTTTTTATGGAGCTTTATGTTGAAATAATGAAATTTATTAATAAAAATATAATTATTAATTATAAAATGAAGTAAAAGGTTAATACAGTACATTACTGTATACATAAAATAGCCTTTTTAGGGTGGCGTCCGTTTATCACGTTTTTTTGTTTATCTCTGGCAGTTTTGGAACGTAACCACCGCGATAAATGGGGGATTACTGTAATATATTAGAATGTTAATTTAATATGCATAAAATATTCATAAGAATGGGACACAAATTTCAAGTGCAAGTCATATTGTAATGAAATAGTTAGACTTCAAATATGCCAATTTTATTCTTGATAAAATAAAAATTCAAACATTGCTAGGCCTACAACAATACAGATACACAAAGGATGTGTAAATACACTTGAGTTTTTGACCAAATCATTGATTTCATTCTGCTGTTTCACGAAAGCTAACACCATAATGTGAAGGGAAATGAGAACGAAAAAGGAAAACATACAGACTACAAGCAACACAAACATCAGAGTCTGGCTCAGGTCCACTATAAACACTCTGCAATTGAGGATAAATGAAACACATTTCTCTGGCTTATTTCTTCACATGAGAAGAACGGGGAGGAGGTTTCCATCTCTTCCATGGATACACACAAACACACACACACACACACACACACACACACACACACAGTGGAAGAAGTCTCATATACACATACATTTGTTCATCTGAGGAAAGCTGTGCAGGACTCAGTAAATTTCCAGTGTGGTGTTAAACACACACACACACTCCATAACCCCTGTATAGTGTCCAGGTGTTGGTGCACTTCTTACAGTTATTCACCAGAACCTGGCAAAACCATGCACTCTAAAAGTGCTAAACCAAGCACACCAGAATAAGAACAGTAATTCATTTAGGCAGCATTTGCAATACATTTCTTCCATTAACCAATTAACTTAAGCTAAATGTAGTATCAAAGCAGTGCTAAATTACACTTAATTACACCAGAACTGTTACATGCTTAAAACCAAGCACTCATTTTAATTTAAATCGATGTGCTTGCAAAACCGTGCTTGCATGTTAATGTTAGCGGTGTAGACTAAACTTTAAAGGCTAATATAAATGGATATTCTTTATAATGTATTGCTAGCATTTGCAGTTCCATTTTCTTAGCATATAATGTAAAAAAACTTATTATTTTCTTCTCATTGTTTTGCTAATAGTAATCACACACTATTATACAGATCTACTAGATAGAAATTAGGTTAATTTGAAAGGAATTATTCCTGTAATGCCAATTCTTTAGCATCCACCGTTTTGCAATGGAGCTGTCTTCACAATGACTACTGGACCAAACATTTATAACCTTTATATCATGTAAAACCCTCAAGAGATTTTCCTCAGAAAGTTGACTGCGTCAGAGGCCCAACTCTGGCAGCCAGCATGAGACTATTTTAGCTCTGTTTATAATTCAGTGCTGATGTTTAGAAAAGTCGACTTGAATCGAATGTCTGACGTCTAAACTACATTGGATACCATCCATGTACATGCTGCAGTTTGTGTTCATCTTAAGTTATTACACATACTATACATCATGTCAATATAAATCACTGTATTTGCGTCTTTACCATGTATTCCATGTTAGAGGCAGTTGGATAGACACCACCTCTCAGTTTGTTATGCAGGAGAAGGATCTCTTCACGATCTGACCAGGGAATGGCACGGCGTACACGTGAGCCTGATGTTGATGCTGTGACGTTGGCCTCCAGCTCATTCTCAAAGCGGTTCAAGAGTCGGTGAAGCTCAGGAGAGTCAGGCAGGAAGAGGCTGGAGGACAAATGGGTGGCTGATAGCAGCAGGACGAGATACAGCAGTCTGAACATGGCGGTGGAGATAGAGGTGGAGATGATGATGATGATGATAGTAGAGGTGGTGATGGTGGTGGTAGAGCACAGATAGGGCTCACAAAATTCTAGATGGAGAGTGATCTGAAAACAGAGCAGGGATTCTGTAAAGAGTAGACCTATCGGTGAAAAATGCAATTAATTTATCAATCACATTCTTTTCAAATGCAAACACAAACTCTGCTTTTATACAGTAGCTGTGTTTTGATAGATAGATAGATAGATAGATAGATAGATAGATAGATAGATAGATAGATAGATAGATAGATAGATAGATAGATAGATAGATAGATAGATAGATAGATAGAATTATACATTATTAATAGAAAATTCAGTTTAGAAACAGTAAACATTATTCTTACTCTCTTCCCCTTTAACCTGTAACATTTCATCAATCCAAACTTTAAGTCGTTTGCCAGTCTCTGCCATTATTTCATGTTCCTTCACTATCTTTTATACTTTAAGCCTGTTTTAATCTCTGGAGCTATTTAGGCACTGACACTTGATACACACTCTCTAATTAGAAGACTACTGCTAATGCATTATCCAATGCTATGACTGGCACAAACTCTTGAACTCACTAAATAATCCCTTGGGTACAGTTTGAGACGTTAGTGCTAGACAAGATCCAAAGAAAAAGAAAGCCTGAATAAAATCTTTTAAAAGAGCTTGTAAAGAAAAAGAATCATGTCACGTAATATGTGGTTGCTAGTCAAACAGCACTCAATCAGTATGCAGACCAGCATACAGAGGAGAGAGGAAAGAGACAGAACGGAGCCAAAGTCCTAGCTTCATCTTTCTCTTTCCTTCTCTCGCCTCTCTCTTTCCCTCCCTCCCTCTCTCTCACTTTCCACAGGTTTGAGGTCTGACACCTCAGCTGTGTGAATACACTGTCACCGCTCCAACTACAGTCCTCTGTGAAAACCAGACCACCACACCCCTTTCCCTCACTGTCCTCTCCTGACTCACACTCACACACATACACAAACACACATATATATACACACACACCCACCCACGTCTTACTATCCATCAGAAGATCTTTTACAGTTATAATTAATGCTAGGCTACACTAAAATCTAACCCCAATCTAAACCTCAGTAACCAAAAAAAACATTTTGTCCAACAGCCAAATGTTTCCACAATTTCCAGATGTTCCTGTCCTTATCAGGAACCATGATATGAAAGACATGCACTCAAATACACAAAATCTTACAAACATATATACAAACACTTATATGCACCCAGAGTTTAATCTGTAAAAAAACACTTGACAATGCACCCTATAGAAAGAAAGAAAGAAAGAAAGAAAGAAAGAAAGAAAGAAAGAAAGAAAGAAAGAAAGAAAGAAAGAAAAAGGCAGACTCACACTCATACTTAAATATTTTATCAGTGTTCCACACAGGTGTTCTAGAGACCAGGGATAAGTGATGCATAATCAAAAGCGTCCAAGTGTTTATCATCATCTTCATCATCATCAAAGCTATCATTAATTATTCTGATAAAAATATCTATAGCTCTATTAAATAACAAAAACTTTGACCTTGAACACACACACACACACACACACACACACACACACACACAGAAATAACCGGTAATTGTTCCTGCATGTGCTTGAACGGCATGGGGCGAGTGCTGACACTGAAATACCTGAGAGTTTTATTACATGTCTAACCACACAACCAGCAAGCGAGTGCAGCTTTTCTTCATCTCTCTTGCTTTTTTGGCTAAGAACTCAGAAAGTGCAAAATTCCAGCCTTATTCATGTGTACACCCTATGCAGCATCACACAGTTCACCTGATGTGAATATGGTACTTAGAGGCATCATGCATACATTAAAGCACTTCACTCACACTCACACACACACACACGCATGTCTGAACTGCAAAAAAGAAATTAACATTTGAATAAAGTCTAGTGCATGGACATTACCAAGTTGGTTTATCCGTACAGGAATTCCAGGTTTTCTTCTCTGATGTTTGAATTTGAGCCTTGTGTCCTGTTTGAAATCCTCCTTCTCAGCTCTTTACTCCAGCAGGCTTGAGGAGCTCTACACACTGCAGCGCTTTCTTATTCCCACTGACTATGTCCTCAGCATTCAGCACCTTTTATAGAGAAACAGACCCCGAGAAAAGAGTGAAAAAAAAGAAAAAACTGCGGACGGGGGAAAAAAAAACATGGAGTTGCTGAGCTACGCATGCCATCGTCTGTGCACGCCCCCTCAGGTCCTTCTGAGGAAGGCTATGTTCTTGGAAAGCCTCTGCATCTGACGAATGATGTGCACAGTGCGTAAATTAACGTAGGCCCCGTCCATCCCATCTCAGCTGCTCTCAGCTCCTCCTGGACCCTGGTCTAAACTCCATTTAGCTCTAAATCTGGAAATCTGCCATCAAGATTTACTGGATCATTTGTACGTCAATAACTGATCACAATCATTTTTGCCCGGCTTGTCATTATGGGTCAGGGTATAAAAAATAGCTGTGAGGACGTCATGTTCTCAGCCAAGCGCTCAGTGTTCCGTCACTTCGACGATCATTCCCATAGTTTTTTTTTGTTTTTTTCCAAAATAGCTGTAAAACACTTTCAGGGCCTTTATTTCTAAAGGTGCAGATATTATATTTATATATTGGGTTCCAGAAATCAAAGATTTTAAATATAAAATAAATGCAAATTAATAGAAAGCTTTATCAGTTTAAAAGACTGCAAAAAAACGAAATGAAGTGTTCTTAAATATAATGTTTTTCTAATATTACTGTAATATCTTTAATATTTATTATTCCAGATTTTGCTTTCTAATAATTAGTACATGTATTTATGCCTCATATGTGTTCATTTTATCCCACTGTTTCTGTTTAAAAGCAACTGTGTTCTGAGCTGGTTTGTGGATTACTGAGTTCACAGTAATGTATTGTTGAAGATTTTATATAATCCCAGATTTTTCGGTTTGTCAAAATTGTTGGCCTCCATGTTACCACCATCACCCAAAAGCTGTGGGTGCAGGAATGGCTTACTTAACACAAATGAGATTAATTGTGGTATTTAGAGGCATTGTGCGCAATGTGAGTCTATCTTTAGCCATTATAGTGATAAAGAAAAGCGTTCAGTGAGTTCATTGTGATATTGCTTAGACCTGCTAAGAATAAAGCCACAAAAATGGAGACACACAATGTGGGCTCCATAAAGACATGGGTTGGAGTGGAAGATCATGAGTGGCCTGCTATATAGATTATTCAACTCTATTGAACACCTTTTGGATAAATTGAAATAGTGACTGCACCCCAGGCCTCCACACCCTACATCAGTAGCTGAATTTACTAACTCCCTTGTAGCTGAATGAGCACAAATCTAAACAAAAACACTCCAAGATCCAGTGGAACATCTTCCCAGAAGTTTGGACGTTATTAAAAACAGCAAATGAAGACTAAATGTAAAAAGGGATGATCAAAAAAAAAAAACATACACATCTTATGACCAGGTGTCAACAAACAAAGTGTGTGTTGAAAGTATATCTAAAATAAAACTCCAGCTGCATACATTAATCAGCTGAGCTCCATTTCAATCTATCAGCATGTTGGATGATATTAAAGCCAGATAAATTAACAGGTAGCAGGAGCTTAACCTGGTATGCTCTGGACTTAAAGATTTTTTCTAGCCCTGAATAATTCTTAAATTCTCTCCAGTGGTTTGTCACAATGACACTGAATGACATTAAAGAAAAATGGCAGTGTTTGTAATTTTACATCTTCAGTAAATGGAGTCTTATTGGCTGAGAGATCTCAATTCTTCCGAACGCTCAGAAAGAAACTGTAACACTAAACTGTTCTCAAGGTGTGTAAATAAATGTCTATTTAAGCTCCAAATTATGTAAACATCATATGAGTGGAGCATAGGGATAATATCATTTACAGCTAACATACTTTACATGCTACTGTAGAGTTAGATTTGATATTTATATTCTTGATCATGTAGGCTAAACAATAGTGCTATTAGGTATCTGATATGATGCTGGTTTGAGATGTTTCAGTGGCTTAAATATTCATGTGCAGATTATAGGATAAATCAAATCTCCAAACTATTACACATGGTAATTGATTGCATAAAAAAAAAAAAAAAAAAAAGGAAAACCTAAGGCCATTCGGGGGAGTGGTATCTCAGTGGTTAAGGTGCTGGGTCACTGATCAGAAGGTCTGGGATTCAACTCCAGGTATCAACAAGCTGCAATTCTTAGGCCCTTTACCCCTTGTGCTCTAAAGGGCTGAGCCTATTCATCGAACAAGCTGGGATATATGAAGAAAAGATTTTCACTGTACTTTAATGTATATGTGACAAATAAAGGCTATTCTTTTTCTATAGAACAGTCTTGCTTCTGTTTTTCTTTGCTTTTAATTCTTAACACGGAACCAGTGTTGTTTGGAATGTTGGGACTCAAAAAATACGTTTCTGAGTGGTAAGTACAATGTTTTGGCAATAACTGCATTCTTTCAAACAGCTTTGTAATTGCAGTCATTGGGAGCACTCGAACGATCTGTTTTAAGTTTTAAGCTCTTTGTGAACAGTAGAGGATAGTTAAAAGTTTTTTTGCCAAAAGAACAAACATACCATGCTAAACAATTAAACACACATTTGTTTTCTATAGTCTGTATTCATTTATTTAACTTATCATATCACTTTAGGCAAGTAGGCAAAAAAATTCACATTGACACATAAATGATTTGACGGTTGAAGGTAAAGAGAAGTTTAAACACATTTAATGAAGAAATAATGTTGTGTAATCTATTCAATTAGTTGTTTTATTCATATTTATTTATTAATTAATATAAATGTATTTGCTTGTTTTTTGCTTAAAAATTATTGATAGGAAACCTTGAAAATGTCCCATTCTTGTGCACAGGAAAAAAGTGAATCGATTTGAACAAGAAATTAAATTTATTTTAACATATTGTGTGATCTTTATTCTGAATGAAGATGTGTTATATTAAAAATAGAAGCTCAAACTTATGACAAACCTTATGTTAAGCATGAGCAATTTTTTTTCCCAAAAAAATTAATGCACTGGCATTTTAAAAAATGAGGTGTAGTGAACCAAAAAAATGTAGCATTAATGGTAACCAGTAAACTTTAGGCTCGTACAGAACAGCTGCATTCACTGGAGAGGAGAACCTCTAATCCAGAGATTTATCTTTCCTAGTTAGAAGCTGAGCTGCGTTCTTCCAAAGCTTTTAAACTTATCTCCAGAGAAATGTCCAGTAAAATCCTGCAGCTCAAGCACACAAAGGCAGAGAAACCTAGCTGCATGGGAACGACCCTGGGGGTCTCAATTCTAAAAGGGTCCCCCTCCTCTTCTTCTCCAGGGTTTGTCCAAGAATTTTCACATTCTGGGAATTCCAGCTGGGAATCATCAACATCTATCAGCACAGGAACAAATTTATCCAACAGGATATTCAGCGATTTGATTGCAGTAACAAGGAAATTCATTTTGGACCTGAGCCGTATTCGATCGGTGTAACCTATGAGATTATTTTATTTTGGTCAAAATGCGACTGAGCCAGAGCACCGTGGTCGATCAGTCAGTCAAAGAATTTGGTGTTTTGGCATTGTAACATGTAGGAAAATTCCGTATTGGGAAAAGAAGATGCAGTCGTAAGCACTAGATGGCGCTTGTCTCCGAGTCCTCAAACTGAGTTATTACAGAGACAAACAGAAACACACACCCAAAATACATTAATATCTCAGCAGCTTAACATCGATTTATACAAAAGCAAAATAACGAGACGTAGCATTGCAAAGCTGATGAAGTCATCTTACAGGCAAAGGAAAATACAAGTGTTACAGTAGCTAGGAACCATATATTGTTTATTATAGTCCAGAGATGGCAAGTACAAATACTTAGTTACTGTACTTAAGTAGATTTTTCTCGTATCATTACTCTTCTTCACTATATATTTTATGGACAACTTTTTTCTTTCACTCATTACATTTTTTACACAAATATCTGTAACTTTTACTTCTTACATTTTCAAACCAGACTCATTACTTTAGTTTTAATCTATTTGGTGATATGATCAATATTTCTCTTTTAGTTGTGCGCCATTTTCAGCCCATCAACCAATTTCCGGTGATTGCACAGCTTTTTTAATCAATCACTGGTGTATCATTTCCTGGCTCTCACACACCACATATGTAGGCTAGTTTTCAAAACTCACAATGAGCCGGCAGAAGGCAACAAGGATATGGGGTTAATGTGGATGAGACAAAGGGGAATCAACGATATAAACATGACTGAAAACTGAGACATTCCTGATCACCTGATTATCATTTTTTTCTCAGCTTGTGTTCTATATGGTGGTTGTTCAGCCTGGATACGTTCATTAAGTAACCAAATTGTTATATATTGTATCAATTTATTAATAAGGGTTGTCAAAATTAATGTGTAGATTATCTTCTTTCGGCTGCTCCCATTAGGGGTCACCACAGCGGATCATCCGTCTCCATACCCCTCTGTCCTTTACATCTGCCTCTTTCAAACGAACTACCTGCATGTCTTCCCTCCCGATATACCCCATGTACCTCCTCTTCACATGTCCAAACCATCTCAATCACTCCTCCCTCACTTTGTCTCCAAAACATCCTACATGCAATCCTCAAATGAAGCACAAAAATCCTCCATGATGCACACAATGAACACTCTGATGTCAACAAATGCATTTTGTAGCATTTTTTCCTCATAATGCCGAAAAGAACTTTTTTCGGATTATAACTTTTTCCCACGTTTTGAACGTCTTAAACAACGAAGTGGCTTATTTATGAATTTTTCCTGGGTTTTTCCCGGTTTCACAAACTTCAAGCTTCAAAAAACTGAACCCCATAACATTAGACCAATGAAATTTCCGAACGGAAACGAAAAAACGCACCTCACCTGTGTTCTGAGCTGCACGGCATCGGGAGAAAAAACGTTTTTTTTAAACGCACGACGATGCCAAAAGATAAACTCCCGAAAGAAATAGTTGTGAAAGGAAGGAGGAAGAGAGTGAACAATGACTTGGTCGGCTACTGTTTAGATGCAAGCCGTTGTAACGTGAGTCTGGGTGAAGGGAGAGCTCGCTACTCCAGTTGCAACAGAAATCATATAAGCACAGACAGGTTTCCAAAACTCATGCTTTTTTATTTTTTGTGGCAAAGAAACTTAGAAATGAGCATCAGAAAATAATAAGGACATAATCCTCGTCTTGCACACATGCAGTAATAGCGGAAAAATGCAGTGGCAGGCTATTCCCAAAATACCGCTATGCTCCTAAAGGAAGTGCAACATATTTCACCCATTACACCATGTGTAATGTGTCTTTCGATAAAGCCTGTGTAAAGTACACTAGTGTAGACACCTGCGGCTTATAGACAGGTGAGGCTTATTTATGTTAAAAATAAAAATATTTGTAAAATTCAGTGGGTGCGGCTTATATATGGGTGCGCGTTATAGTCCCGGAAATGACGATAAACTACTGTGTTTTTTGATTGTAAAAATAAGAATGATACATCATTTACTTTTATTTTATACACTTATAACAACAACTAAAAGCTGTGCTTTTGTAAAATAAAGAAAACAGGCAGGGGGCGCTCTCTGCCATCGCTGTCATCTCTCTTCACAGACACAAATAAAACAACCTGAATCTCAGTGAGAATTTACCTCACAGACAATAAATATATGTATATAAAGCTTGATATGTCAACTTTTAAATAAACAGATTCACATCGAAAACAAATATTCTCTGATTATAAAAATTAGAAGAGGTACAGTTTCTTCAGGATCAACTCATTAACCATCTGTGTGGAAACATAGCAAAGGTTCTGTTTGGCATACTGATGATTTACATAATTTAAAACACTACAATTACTTTAAAACATTTACAATATTTTCTCTTCATTCATGTTGAGAATGGTTTCATTAATAATAAACATAGATTTGCACAAAGCATCCATATTTGTCTATGCCCATGTTGATGAGTATTAAAAACATTTAACAAAAAACTAAGTATTAAGGTACATTTAGAACAGATAAAAATGTGTGAATAAGTCACGGATAATCAGGGTTAACTCAACCATGACAATCGTGATTAATCATTATTAAATATTTTATTCGATTGACAGCCCTAACAATATGATGTAAGATCCAGTTACCAGAGTGACACTAAAACAGGTAGTAGTAAAGGCTACTTTTTACTTAAGTACAAAATCAAACAAACTTCTTTAACTTGAGTAAAAAAAGTATAGTAAGTACTTTAGTAAAACTTGTATGTGTCTGTACCTCTACTTAAGTGAAGGATGTGTGTAGGGATGCAACCAACAGTTATTTTCATAATCGATTAATCTTTTTATTTCTTTTTATTTTAACTATATAAAACCCTAATTTGGGTATTTATGTATAAAAGTGTTATTGAAAAAATGCAAACGCCATATATTGAGTTTTACTATCTTTACTTTTGACATTTCAAAGCTTATAATGGCTGCTTGTTGAGGAGCATTTGGGGGATTTCTCCTTTGCACAAATTAATTCATGCTGGGTTTTTTTCTGTAAAAAACAAAACAAAAAATACAAACAGATATTTTGTTCATTTGTGGAGATATAAGCATCTAGAATTTATCATTAATTACATTTTGTATTATAATTAAATTATATATGGATAAATAAAATATACAAACATTGAAAACAAGCATTTGAGTAAATCACGTTTGAAAACACAAAAGTGTAGTAGACAAATGCTATAAAAACAGAATGGAAAGGAGAAACGCAGAAGCTAACAGGCTTAATTAAAAAAAAAAAGTGCATTGGTGTCCAAATGCATAACTTTTCGGTGAAAACCACAAACGTGATTAACAATGTAATTGTTTGCTGCTGCTGTTACTTGCTGCCTTTAGATTGTGTTTGTTCGCATAGTTTTAATTGAATTCATCACTGTTTACACAATAGAACTTCATTAAACTATGCCATTTTCACATGATGAGGATTATATTTGAGGAGTATACAATATTTGATCAGAATCCAGAAGTCTTGCACAGTGGGGTGCAACACAAGATAAAGTACATTTCTGTCAACGTCCAGCACTTCTCCATTACTCTGTTCCTCTGGGCCCATCTCACCCACCACCATCTTTATTTCTGTGCAAAATCCAGCCTTGAACAGAATCAGTTGCTTTTCAACTGGTCTGAATTGAAATCCTTTGTGGTTTCTCTTATGTTCTGGTTTTGGGTCTCTGCAGATCAGCAGAGCTTTACCCCAATGCCGAATTGTGGTGGGTAGAAAGGCAGAGTTTATTTAGAGAGGCCCATGGGGGTCCGCGGCTCAACATGGGTTTCCCTTAGCAAATCTGAAACGAGGAACCGAGTGGAGAAAAGGTTCTGGGTATGATGAAAACAAAATGGAAACATTTTAAATGACCCACTGTTTCCCCCAACCGGTGGTTATTATTTCTATGGCTCATCGTACCATAATGGAACCAAGAAATGTTAGCTGTGCTAGAAACAGAGCAGACTACCTATTGGTCACACAAAATGGCAGAATCAGATGATGTTCCTTGCTAAAACGTTTTTACCTCTTAATCGTTTAGCCAGTGATGTCATCTCCATGATATTCAACTTGTCATATAGAGTTTAACGATGCTCCTGGATTTCTGTATATGCTTGAAAATAGTGATTTTCACACTGCAGTCAAAGTTTTGGGTCCCTTGGATCCCTCTGGCCTGAGATTCAAACTTGTCATATCAAATAAGTCATATGCTCCAAAGATTTTAAATTTTCTAGTTTTATGCAGTTTGTAAATGTGAATTATCATTTGTAAAAGTGCTGCTTTATGCCAAAGAACAGTGAGCTGAAACTCAACCAGGGTTCAGCTAGATGTGGATTGGGGTTAGTAACCATATGCCAGTTTGTCAAAGTGCTATAATTGAGAGCGTGAGTAATTCCGTAGGCAGGTGCTGGCAAAATGAGCACCACAGGCCATGGCCGATGTAGAGATTCCAGCGTCTACGCCAACACTTTGTTTAACTGAACACGTCTCAGGCGCCAACGGTCACCGAGGAAAGCGGGAAGCACTCCATGTCAGACAAACCCACATTACGGGACGGTCTGCACCGAGACAAAGTGCTGTTGTAAGGGAATCTAAACTATAACTCGTCCTTTCTCCTTTGAATGCACACAGGTCAGATGGAGCAGACACGCCATTCGCTCAACCATGCAATTCCATTCAATCGCACCCAGACCCACAAGCAGCTCACACGTTTAGGTTCCCCTGAGCTCTAAACGACCCAAACCCCAAGGCGTTTGTGTTTTTTTTTTTTTTCACCAATGAGAATCTGGCTCCTGGAAAATTAGTTTTTACTGAGTAACAGAAAAGTGTTTTTTCGTTTGAGGCTTGAGTTGGGTTTCTCCATGTGGTCATGACATTTTAAAGCATCCATCATCCTAATTACTTGTCTAGGAAGACACGCACTATCCCTATCATTTTCTGGATCGGGAAAGTCCCCCTCGAAGTGTTAAGAAAAGAAAAAAAACATTTTACGTAATTTGGTCATAAATGACGCAAAAGTTCATTTAAAACACGTTCACTGAAATACAAGAGTTTAAAAAGTGTAATTTTAAGGGGAAAAACCATATTTACAACAACTTTTAATTTTAAGACTGGAAAAAGCAGAGAAGGAGACATCAGGAACACGTCATGAGGCATGGACAACTAGAAATGATTTGTTAATTTTTCTTTTAAAGTCATGATTTCTAATCACGTTCGAATTTCCTGGAGACAAAAGCAATTAACAGTCAGATTATTACATTTTTTAGGTAGTGGTCTTGGACTCCGTAGGCTTATTATTCCACAACCACCCAAGGTCGTGGACCCAATTCATAGATCCACTCAAGGATATAAAAGCACTTTCAGTTTAAAGAGGAACATTCTCTAGCATTAGGTGGTCCTTCATAGGTGCGAGTTTTCTCTGCAAGTTGTCGGACAGCATGAAGGGAAACTCGCACCTCTGACAGGCCATCTAAACACGCCGAACGTTCCTTTATAACCAACAAGGAAACTGCTAGAAGGTGAATAACATGCAGCAGAACCTGGGAGAACCCGGGAGAATTCATTCAAGCAGAACCAAGGCTGCACCTCAAGAGCAGACAGCCAGCCGAGCCGCACGAACACACAACGTGGTCAGGTCAAAATCGGGGGAGAAGTATGTCAAGAACGTTAAACAGTGCAGCGAGTGCGTCCGCAATCCGATATCCTTACAACACATGCCAACACGGACAGAAAGGATCAGTTCCTCCTTTAATTCATGTTTGCTTTTTGGTTACAGTGCACATTCCTCGCCACAGGAGGCCCAGCGTGCCGAGGGGAGAAAAGACCACATTGTTCAAATACAGTAGCCTTTTTGTTGTTTATTTTTATTAAAACCTCGAACTAAACTACAGCCGAACAGCTTTGTTTTTTATTTTTTACATTTTAACAAGACATTTAGAAAACATTCTAATGAAAAAAGCTTCCACCCCCCCCATCCATAAAAAAAAAATATATATATATATATATATATATATATATATATATATATATATATATATATATATATATATATATATATATTAACTTGAAATCTGAAACGTGCACCGCTTAAGGATGGACAAATGACAACAAGATCAAGTTTGAGCAATTAGTTTTATTTTATTCAAACAAAAAAGGGGTGGGAAGGGACACCCTGCACCTAACAATGACTTTCGCAAAAAGAAAAAAAAAAAAGAAAATGTATTTGATATGCAGCTACTTTAAACACAAGACATTAGTTATAATCTCACCACCTGCTGCACTACACACACTGTCCATGGGCACTCTGGTGGAACAGAATTTATTTAAATGAACAATCTTTTCAAAGGTGTGAACATGCTGGAATGTGAAAACACTAATGCTGTAAGTGATCATTAATTCCCATTTGAAGTAACACCAATGTGTATTTTTATGTTCAATGGCTTGTATAATCATTTTAATCACTAGTGACTTCTCACTTCATGCAGTCACCTTTTCGTTACACAAAAGTAAAGATGCTAGCCCAATTTAATAACATTTTACAATTTTGGTCATAGTTAAAAACAATATGCTGCAAGAACATTGTCGTTTCTGCTCTCTTTACAGCACGTAGTTAGCTTGCTACGTCACTAGCTACAAAATTTATTTGTCCACACCAATTAGGACTGATGTTGAAATATATGCGACATATCACCTTGCAAAGGTTAATGGTTAACAATGCTCAGAAACTTCACTCGCAGACAAATTCATCATACAGATCTCAAAATCCATGACAATTTAAAATAAAAAAAAAAATAAATCTGCAATGCAACCATACATTGTGTTTGATGTCATGTGTGGGCCCCAGCTTAAAAATAATAAAAAAATATGTAAATGTAAAACTCATAACACCTTATATCAATCATAGAACTTTATTTGTTATTGTGCTTTATGCTGGGTCAAATTTCTTTTTCAATTTAAATCAATAAAAAAGAAAATTCAAGGGATATTGAAAGAAAAGGAAACAAAACAAAACAATATAATCAGTGTAGAAGCTTGATGAATGATTGATGAAAAAACAGACATTATTGTGTGTGTGTGTGGTGTGTGCATGCGCACTCATTAGGTGTTTATTAGCTTGTATAGCCATGCAGGACTACCAGCTGTTTACTGAAAAGTTGAAACAACTGATAATTTGTCACCAGAAACATGGTATGCAGAGGTGAGGCTGCCAAAATGCAGAGATTCCTCCTCTAAACACGGCCCAAAATTGGCTGAGCCTGAGACACACCCTATCCCTTAAACACACCTCTTAAATGATGTACAATTAAAAGAATTAAACAAGACATGAGTTGATTGTAAAAACGTAACTTTGCTCATCAATGCTTGGGCTCCAGCATACTCGCTTTTTCCAAGGCGTTTGTCCAAAAAAAGAAAAAAAAAAAAGGTGCATATATTTGGCTGCGCGTTTGTTTATTTAACTTTTATTGATCAAAATTCAAAGGGTATACGTGCACATAAGCTCTTTTGTTGTAAATCATTGTTTTTAGGTCCTAAAGCGCATTAAAATGGTTAAATCTGTAACACCCAGAAATCACAACCAGGGTTCTCGCAATCCCCCCCACCCCCTTCAAAAAAGCTTTTTTTTTTTTTTTTTAATTTATTTCATGCCTCCCACTGCAGCTCAGATTGCTCCGACAGTTCCTTGTAATCCAATGGCTCCAGTGTTTTTGCTTTTTTTTCCCCCTCAGCTAAGCCTGAGTGTCGAGATCATGAACAACTGACAAAAAAAAGGAGAGGGAGGGGGGTTTAGAAAGAGTAGGCGGCAGAGTGTCTTACGTAGTCCGGATTCGTAAAGAAACTGGTGCTCTGCGCAGTTTTTGTGTAAAATTTTGCTGGTGCAGGGCGTCAAAAAAAAGGAACAAAAAAAATGGACGAAAGAGTCTGTCAGAGCATCCGTTGAATCCCTCCAATAAAAGGCAACACACCTAAACTGTTCTCGTATACTATGCCTTTTAAAAAGTTGATTAAACAAGAAAACAAAAAGGAAAAAGCGCAGTCCCTCGGGTTCAGTCTTGAAGGAGGCCATGTGGGGGGTTAGCGTCTCCGTCCGTCGCCACGCTGCGACGACTGTCTAAATATCTCACCTCATGGAAGTCTTTAGATACCAGACTTGAAAATTTTCCCTCTTCCACAGAGATGAGGACAAAAACGTGGAAAAGCCAGTTGCGTGTGAAAGCGATGGATGATGCGAAGAGGAGGAAACTCACGTGAGAAGTTGTTGGGCAGTATTCCTGTTGAGGCGTGAGTGAGTGCGCCGTGTTAAGAGTGTGTGTGTGTGTGTGTGTGTGTGTGTGCATGTATAAGCAAATGTGGTGTGTATGGCTGTGTGAGTGAGTGCATGTATGTGGTTTCTACAGCAGGTCGACACGGCGGTAGTAAAGCAGGTAGGCGGTTCGCTCTGCAGTCTGCTTCACCACGTGGTACTGGTTGATTACCTTCACCGCCTGGTCATCAATACGCAGCCAGCCATTCAGCCCAATGTGGAAGACGTCCGTAGTGTAATGGCCACCTGTGGCGCTGTTCCCATGGTGATAGACAACTGGGATTACATAAAAAATAAAGTTATGATCATGATCGTTCGGACTGAAATTTTACGAGGGACATTCAAGTCAAACCAAGTATTTTGATTAAAAAAAAAAATTGTAAGAAGTGGAAACCGCATTTATTTTTGGACATGGTCCCCTGCTACATTTAACCAATGATGGGAAAGATTCAGCCTAGAAAGATTTGCAGTAAGCCTAAACTATCCTATGACAGCCTGCTTAACTTCAGGTTTTGAGGAGAGGTGGAAGTCTTACCAGAAAGCAAAAACTAGGTCTAGGGAGCAGAGTCTTGGGGGAAATGCATAGCATTGGCAAAAAAAAACACAGCTATGGGTTACAGAACAAACGAGTTTCTGACAAGCCGAGAAAAGTTTTTCCTTTTAAAAGGAAAATAAACAAGTGGAGGTAATGCACTTCCCTAGGCTGGGGAAAGATTAATAGAAGCCCCTGAGGGAATCTTGCATGTGTGCGTGTTTAAAGAGATCACTGAGCTGTGCAGGAAACAAAATGAACCACTGGAAGAAAAGCGAGAAACACGAGACAAATGGAATGAACAGTAGCTCAGTTTACACACTCGCTTGATATCCATTAATAAACTGGCTGCAAGTGAGGTTTTTTATTTTTTTGATTTGGCTCCTGCACCAGGCTTTGATTATTCCACCAAGGTAAATGATCGATCGATCTATCTATCTATCCATCTATCTATCTATATTTATATATATCTATATACACACACACCATAAATAACAAATAAGCCGCACCTGTCTATAAGCCGCAGAAACTAATGAACTTTACACAGGCTTTAACAAAAGACAGTGTCTGTTACACGACTTGTAACAAAACAGTAACCTACCAAGAAAGTCATGGTAAGCGTTCCTCACAACAAGAGTTTACTTGTGCCAACATGCTTGTGACAGAACTTTTCCGTATTCACCTCAAACCAGGGCTGACTCAAAACCCGGGCATTTAGTGATGACTTGAAACTTCTGGTTTGCTTCTTCTAGACTATCATATTACCCTGTGCACTTCACAAATTCGGAAGTAGTTTGTGGTAAGAATGCGAACATAAATACCTGCAAAGAGCCTGTATGTTCTTTGGCCTTTCAAGGTTTTGCTTCGCACACCCGGTGAGAGGAGATCTGCAAAGGAGAAGAGGAATGATATTGCATAAAACATGATGGTAGTAAACATCAGCTGGGTGACAAACTAGCCATTACACAGCAAAAGAAACATTTTACTTAAATCGACACCAGATTGGTTTTTTAACCAAGGATTAAAGTGCTTCCAAGTGATGGAAGTGTTTTTGCATTTCTAACTGGAATAAGTTTTTTTTTATCTGGCTGTAAGCAATATTCTGCTGTGTTCACCTAACAGCTTGCCTCACGCTACTCTGTTATTGCTGATATTTGGCAACATGTCATATTTCATCAGGACTGTGCAAAACCAACTCCAGATCTCAGCAGTCATTATTTCAAACACAAGAACCATGGTCTGTGTTGAGGAATGACAGGATTACAACTTGGCTATAAAGGTTCTGGTTTTTAAAATGAACCATCACTGCGTTTAAGGACACATCATGCACTGATAAGGTGCATATTTTCAAGCGGCTGAAAAATGGGGCCTCTGATAATTTTTGCCAATAAAGTCAAACTACTGTCTGACTGCTAAGACACAATCAAACAAACTGCTTCTCCCTGGGTGTTTTTAACTGATCTTTCCCTTCAGATCTCACACAAGATGGTTTTCATTATGTGTGGAGTCCTTTAAACAATAAACTAATAATATACTCCTTAAACGATGGATTTCATAGTAGAAGGTGAATTCATAGTACTTGCCTATTCTCACAAGGGGAACTAGACACAGAAAGGTTTGTTGCCAAAATGATAATCTAAGTTTTGGTTGGATAGTCATCTTGCATTATATTGTTTTGTATCTTATGTAGCAATAAGAAACCATTTCAGGATTTAGTTTCACCACTTTGGACAGGCTTGCTTGGGTAGATAGACAGGCTCACATAGATGCATGTGCCTCTTTGTTGGAAAAATGCGTTTTGAAAGATTGCTTTTGTTTGATAGATGGATAAGTTTGCTTGTTTAGAACCATAGACTTGTGTGGATGTTAGACAGACTTATGACTGGATAGGGAATGGCTAGACTGACAGACAAGCTTAACTGGTATGATCGGAAGATGGGCTGGATTAAGTAGATACTTGGATGGATGAGTGGGTTTACTTGGTTTGTTGTTCAGACAGATGTGCTTGGTTGCTTGGACAGAAGGGCAGCGAACAGCTTTGTATAGCCGATCAAATTAATAAGCTTATTGAAATGTATGGGTTTGGTCGGTTAGATTGTCTTGGATGCACGAATGGGAGGATGTGTACACATGCGCTTGAAACTTGAATTTTTAACACAGATTGCACAAAAATTAACAAAATTAAATATTTATACACAAACTGTATAATTGAAATTGAGCATGGCGAGAAAATATTCAAATTGCACATATTTATTAACAGGCGCACCCTTGCTAATCTCCAGGTCCACAGGGTAATCAATGTTCTTGATCAGCTTCTGACAGCCACCGGTCTTCTCAAAGACAAATCTCTTGAGGTGGAGCACGAGCACAGGAGGAAGTTCCTCCAGAGTCACTCTTCGGCTGATCTCAATCTAAGGCCAGAACAAAATAAAGAATAAGAGAAGAACAGAGTGTGCACAATGAGATAATGGAACAACAAAAACATTCCCTCAATCAAACCTGTACTCATTCTATATATTAAAAAATAAATAAAGGGGTACACACAGTGTCGATAAACAGAACTAAACAAACCATCATAAACGATCTGCTTGCTTTCAGCACCAAACTTGCTCAAACAAAACCACAACACGTGTCCTGGGAATATGGCAAGAACACAAAGCGAAGAGAAGTACACATGTGCAACAGATGTTCCTCTTCAACAGCATGTGAGTCATTACACTGACAATGTTTAATGAGTGTGTGGAGCATCTATTATCTTTTGTTTGGGAGCTAAAGTGCTTCAACAGGAACTAACAGTCAATAAAATTACAAACAAGGCCACGCAGACCACATGTATACAGCAGTGGTGTATCCTGGAGGCCAGGGGGTTAGGTGATCCATCACACACTGACTTAAGAAAGTGTGTTTATGTGCAAAAGTCAATCAGGAAAACATTTTGCGTTACAGGAAAATAATCAACAACAGGACAGTGTGCACTCCTGTCTTTTGAAATTAAGATGCTGGCAGTTGTTCCAGCTCACTGTTACAAAGAACTGGCACTGAAGACTCCTTCCACAAATGTTGAACATTTAAACAAACAAATATTCTCTTATCAGAAAAAAATTATAAATAAAAAAAAAAAATGTAAGAATGACTCATTTCCTCTGTACACTACAGAATGACCTGCTACAATTGAAAACTATAATAAATTAAATGAACATATTTTGAAAAATCAAATGAAATTATTTAACAGCACTATTGTACCACACCTCCTGCTTGGTTTTAGTGGTGTAGCCCTGGACAGACTCTCGTGCCACCATGGTCTCCAATGCTTCCTGCACAGTGCGGATCTTCTCTGACTGGATGTCCAACTGCAGGGTGAAAAACGGCTGGAGCGTAGCAGACTCTTTCGAGCTCTGCTGGTACACTACCGATCTACACACACAAACGCAAATCATGCAGACAAACACAAGAGCACATGCATAACTATCCACAACAGATGTTTCGTATTTGCGAGAGAAATGTGGTATCTTTATTCATGAGCCTTTCTGGTTTGCTTCAAGAGCGCTCTGCTTTGACAGGAGGAAAAAACAGACTGCGTGTCCTTTAGATTTAAAAGCTTTTTTCACAAAAAATGACCGCGATAGTGATTATACAACATACAGGATGCATTCCCGTGTGCTTAAAGCACAGTGAGCAGATTTGCAAGGATTTAAAATATTGGTTTATGTGATAAAAGATTTGTATAAACTTATCACCCAAGTAATGCTAAAAGTTTAATTTTATGCAAATATAGAGCAACCTGGTGCAGTGCAGACAGTACAGCAGACTCGGACCCTCTTCTGATTTGTTGCCAAAAGCAACCAGTAGTAGCAACAACTCCTGATCACTTCGAAATATAGCGATTAGTCAAATTAAGGCTTGCAGTGATAACATCTCCATGTGTGAAGGTAGCATTACGCCAATCTTTAGCTGATCCTAGTCAGAACTGGAATCAAGACAATTCAATTTGTAGTTGTATAGAATCATTACCTTTACTTACGTTTACACAATCTTCAAGCATGTAATCATCACTAATATGTAGCTGTACCAGTTGTAATAAATATTTCTAAATAATTACAGAAATAAGGATCCTAAACTGCTTCTAAACTGCTAAAGTTTTTCTAATTAAAAAAAATCAGCTTTAAACGCAAAGCATCGCCTGTTTTCTGCAAATGCTCAAAAACATTTATCTGGAGAAAACAAACTGAAAAAAATGTATTGCTTCAGAAAAGCAAAAAGTATTATCTTTTTCCAGGAATATGAAAACTAGGCAAAAACACTACATTAGTTAAGACTTTCAAAAGCATAAAAAAACAATCCTCTTTCATAATGATTTCAGATCGTAACCCGGTTACCCAAACATCACCTCCTCGGGCAATTTGTCTCCAAATTTAGTCATGAATGATGCCAAGCTGTAACCTCATGCACAATGTGAGATGAGGTTCATGTAAGACTTCTGGCTCGGACGGGTTTTGCTTTTCATAAGCACAGCTGGAGAAGCAGCCAGGCTGTGCACAAAGTCGGCTCTACTACTACACACCATATTAAACACTGAGCAGAACCAACTCTGAGAAGAGCTCAGGTTTAACCCCTGCCAAATATGGCAGGAGGAAAAATATGCTCATGGAAAAGAGCAGAAGGTCGATTAGTGTACACGGATGCACCATCATCAGATTATACATTGGAAGAGAACTTTGAGCCAGAAATAAGGAAAAATGAGCCATTCAATACATCACAACACACTTCAGATTTTCTGCTGTTTTCCATGATTTTAGCCAAACAGCTATCTGTATTAAGAGGGAAACACTAAAGGTGTGAAATAGAGTGGTGGACAAGACAGAAGAAAAGATAGATGATGCCATTTAAGCAAGATGAATAAACAAATTATAGCAGGGTCATGAAAATGAAAAGTGTTCTGTAATGTAAAATAGGATCATGTCCTACCTGATGTGCCCCCCAAATATGTCTGTGATGGGGGTGCGAATAAAATCGGCTTGTCGGGTGATTGAGGTTTTGTTTCTGGGTCCCACCTGCTCCCACTCATCCTCACTGCCATCTTCTTCATTGTTCTCCCTCTGGGTTGCAGGTTCCTCATCACCCACGTGGGACCCTGGCCCATTCGGTGTGGACGCTTCTGCACATTAAAAAATAAATAAATAAATAAAAACCCAATGAACTTACAGGTAGCAGATTGGGAAAACTATTGTGTCTGGCCAACAAGTAAAGAAAGTTACAGCCTCCATTTCAGTCTTATACACATTCTGTGTCTGTAACCAATGTTTGTCTTGTATTAATGACCAGAAAATTAAAGCAGGAGAAGAAAAATCATTACCAAATTATCTGGATGATGAACAACACAGGGTCTAAAGGTTGAAAACATTACATTTCTTTTATTAATAGATTTTGAATTATGGAGTTACCTAGTGCAACACTTTCTTTTTTCAAGACAGACTGATAAAAGTATCTGTTTACTGTTCTCACTGAAGTGTAAATATTTCCATCAAACCCAAGAGCTAATAGACCAAAGTGTAACTTGAATCTTTGAAAGTTGACATGTTCCTTGCCCAAAGATCAATAAACAGACAGTAAAGCCATCAACCAAATTGTCCTGATCACAAGTTTTTTTATTTCTTGCTTCATGTGTTTCATGTAGCATAAATCAGAACATGTGTAAAGAAAGTGAGGAATTTTCTTGTTTTAAATTTCAATAATTGTCAACTTTTTAATGTTTATTATTTACTTTGAGTAATAGAGTTACAAAACCCTGTAATTGTACAAATAAAGTGACTTTGCTATGAATTAAAAATGGAAACACACTCTCTTCTGGTGGAGAAATGAGCTTCTTGAGTGCCAGCATTTCCTCGTGCAGGCCGTTCAGTGTGAAGCCCAGATACTCCTCAGCATCCTCCTGACGACCCTGGTGACAAAACACACTGTGAGGCTACAGCTAATGGCAACACTGACTCAAGGCATGGAAGCACACTTTGTTCACCAACAAAAGAACATGATGCTTTTGTCATTAATGCACTCACTGAACAAGCCGTTTCTAGTTCTAACCACAAACTAACCACATGTCAATAAATAAATCCCTTACCTTCTCTGAAAGGCTGGATTTAATGAGTGTGAGGAGTTTGTAGATATACGTAGGCTCAAAGGGAACACCAGGTCTGATATCTTTTACCATCTTCTCCCCTGAAAAGAACAAAGACATTATTTAATATTTTGGGAGGGAGACACACAAAAGTATATGTAGAACAGAGCAACAAGAGGGAGTGGAAGTGTGTGTGTGTGTGTGTGTGTGTGTGTGTGCGCGCGTGAGAGACTCACCTTGCTGCTTGGCCTTTGAGGGAACGGGCATGTTGCTGAACTCATTCACAAGCCGAACACTGTGGTGACAACATTCACAACACAAACATGTATTGAAGGAAAAAAAAAACAACTGCAACATTATTGGTGTTTATTTGAAATAACGTTCGCAAAATAACATCTTCGGTTCTAAAGCATATTTTATTGATCTAAAAAACCATTATATGTTTCTAAAATATGTATCTCAGCCCATTAGCATGAAAGACAAATCAATACTTTTTGCTCCATTATAAGATACATACGATGACATTCTAATTGGCTGGAAGGAAAGGGCGAATTCAGAGCATTTAATGCACAGATTACTCCAAGTTTAATCAGCGTTCTAAATGAATGCGCAGCCTTAAACAGTAGTAACGTTTACTCACTGCTATTAAGCATTTCCTAAAGACCTTTTCGGCGGAGGATTTTTGCATGTCATTTAACGAATCTGGTAAATAAATCTGCAGCGTTATGAAAACTCACAAACAGAAGAAAATCAAACTCACAAGTTGTCCATCATGGGTGTGGAGGTGCAGGGTCTTTGTGTTTCATTGAAGGTGGGAAGCGACTTCATCAGGTGATACATGGGTGGGCATGCAATCAGCGCCTGCAGGGTCTGGCAATTACAGTCAAGGACAAAGTAACTAGCACAATGCAAGAACTGAAGAACAATCAGGAAAACACAGCCAACGAACAGACGAGAAAAAAAGGAGCAGGGGAAAGGATACAGCGTTGATGTAGCACCAGTTTCCCTTGTTGATCAGACCTCTGGGTTGTAAAGACACGGGCTTGTGTATCAATTTCACATTCTCGATAAGTTCTGACAAGAAAAAAAAAAAGTTTTACAAATAAGCTTAGCATTTACACCATCAATGAGTAAGTCATACAATTTACATAAACACCTTAATGAACAATTCTGCAGTTGTTAAACGGTTAACTTCAGAACATTTAATATTTCAATTGTAAACAATAAAATTAGGGCTGCACGAATTGGGGAAAAATGTCGTTGCGATTATCGAGGGCAACGACATTTTTCCCCAATTCATGCAGCCCTAATTTCATAGGCGAGTGGAGGGTGGAACCGGACGGAATAAATGGTAAGACGACTAATCAGTGCACTCTTTCAGTCCGGCGACGGCAATAAAGATGGAGATGTCAACCTCCGGGAGAGCCACCAACAAAGAGACGTGCGGAAGGGTCGCCGAATCGCGACTAAGTGCGGGTGGGCGCCTGTGAAACACGTGCCAGCTGGCTAATGAACTCTGGTTGACGCTAAGAAAAGGCATGCAGGTCCGCAAGGAAACACAGGCAGGCGCTAAAGAGAGAAAGCATGCCGAGCCGCAAGCGAGACGGCCTGACGCCGAAGAAGGCGTCCCTACCGCGAGTGTGTGGGTGAACCCCTGCAATGAGTATTGGAAAGGAAAGCCAAAGTGTGAATAAAGAAAGCTCTGCTTGGTGAACTTTTGTCTGTCTTTCTTCCAGAGCGGTACCAGTGGGATTGGTTAGTCAATATTGTGAAATGCGATATAATAAATGGTATCATGAGTCCACTTGATTATAATCAAGGAAATTGCACACAGATTAGTAAAAATGCTGAAATGTGTCTTTGTAAAACTAGAAAGGCTTTCAAAATAATTTCTTTACAAAACGAAATATTTGCATTAATGTACATGTATTTTCTCAAAAGATAAAGCTAAATTAAATAAAACAATAAATGAAAATATAATGTTCACAAAAATAAGATATTTGAAACATGTTGTCCACACAAACAGGGACTGCTCTTGACCATTTAAATTATTTACCAGTTTGTATGATGAAGTATAAGACACAGTAAATATTTACAAGTGACGAGGATGGACAAGATTAGAAGGTTTAATAGAGGGACAGCGCATGTAAGATGTTTTGGGGCACGATTAAGATGGTTTGGACATATGCAGAGGAGGGACATGGGGTATATCGGTAGGAGAATGCTGAGGATGGAGCCACCAGGAAGGAGGAAAAGAGGAAGGCCATGGAGGATGTTCATGATTGTGGTGAAGGAAGACATGCAGGTAGTTGGTTTGAAGAAGACCAATGCAGAGGACATGGAGATGCTGTGGCAACCCCTAATGGGACCAGCCGAAAGATGACGACATGTTTACATACTTGAATTCAGGCAATTTTGTAATCATTATTACTTAATGTGTTAAAGCTTTTTTTATGGAATGTTATGAATGATTTATATGGTGTGGGAGTAGAGCAACAATAGGAATCTTGCCCAGGGTGGCAAAAAGGCTAAAAAAACGGCCCTGGATGTTATACAGGCTGTAACAGACACTGGTGAGAGAAATACAGAGCAGATCTGATTGCATGTATGTGGTCGTGTGTGGCACAGGTTCCGGGTTGTCTTTGAGTAAAGACTTGCAGCATCAGACCCCCACCCAAAAAAATAAAATGCATGGCATAAATACTGTTTAAACTCACATTAACTGCTGTTTACAATAAACTAATTAACAAATAAATGTTCCACCACCATCTGCCTGCAGCACACGATGGACACGTGTGAAGCTTAGGCAGGTAGCTGGGAATTTACATTGTGCTGTGCCACGCCTAGGAAGGGAGATCGCCATTGAGACACGGCTCCCATGGTAACGTGGCAAAATTTCGAGCCATCACGGTAAAAAAGAACCCAAACCCAAAGAAAAAAGATCTGTGATCTGTTCACGTTAAAATGAAAATTAGTTTTCTAAAATTTTATATTTTTTAATTAGAACAAATAGGTACCAAGCTCTTAACTTCTAACTAACTAACTTATAAACAGAATGGTGTGAAATGGATCTGGGACTAATGAGCAGATTAGTTCGAGCTGCCAGGACCGATAACTAAACATAATCACTATGTGTCATAATCAAAAAGCATCTCAGCATCTGGCAGCTTAGCAGTCTGGTAAATTTTCCACTGGTCCTGTTGATTCATAAAGATTTCCCACTTACAGAATTTATTGGGGTTTTTCCCCCTGATCTTTTTTGGTTATTCGCACCTTTTTCGAACTCTAGAGACCGTAAAGTGTAAATCCCAGATCAGCCGTTTCTTAGCGTAGCCCCATCTGGTACCGTCTCTACCCTGTATTTCTTTTTTTTTTTTTTTTTATCAAAACATCATAATTTGGTTGGTGTAGTATTGGAAACCTTTACACTTTGACATACTACAGAAAATCCTTCCCGGCCCGAACATAAATTTGCAAACCGGCAACACGAACAGGGATCTATAAATAAATCATCCCTACTCACAAGGTCCCAACCAACAAGAGCAGAGGTTCTGCAAGAAATAAAACTCCTCCATCGAACCAATAAACCAATGCTTCTCGATAACAGCTTTATCGTGCAGGAATATCTATCAGCATCTCTGTATACTTCAGTGCTGTTTCTGTTCCTCCATAAACTGCCTTTAAGTGATTAAACAGCAGAGCCCCAAATGAAAAATAAACATCCAGATAACAGCTTAAAAGTCTTTTTGAAACCCCAAACCTTGCCTTAACCCAACGTTCACATAGATGAACAGAAAATATCACTTGTTTCCCCCAAAGTACAATAACGATTCTAAAGTGCTTATTCACTTAAACGTTAAAACAGAGATCTTAACCCTCGTAAATGTCACAAAATATACTGCCAACATGTGTTCAATGATAACAAAACCCAAAGGGACCCCAGTGTACCACCTACACTGGGAAAGAGAGACAAAATATTTACGTGGCTAGCTTTTATGAGTGGGTGGTTTGTAAATAGAAGAACATTGTTTTCAAATGCTTTTGAACTTTCTTCCTCGGTTTTCTCCAGTTATTGTTCTGGGGAAAATGTATCAACACATTATGCTTTCTTGACTAAGCATTACTGACACAAAACACAAACATGACACTGAGGATGGCGCGCCAACAAGTTTACAACAGCAGAAATGTCAAGCACTGATGCTAGAGTCTGATGCAGATCTTTCCACAATTAACTTGCCTGGTGTTTATTTTAAAATCACTATTAGCAAACACATTAATCCCAGATTTGATTTGCTAAAGCAGAATATGGCATTCTAATAAAGCAAACTGGCTGTAAAAAACGTAACTGCGCTCATAAGGACTTGGTAATAAAAGTATAATGAATTTCTACTGCCACCTTGTGGACAAAACACTCCAAAATCATTCCTTAAATCATCTTAATTACAATCGCAAAACTTAAACTACAAATTTGTTCTGTTAATTATGTGCAGCTGTGGCTCCTGGAAAGTGTAGCTTAATTTCCTATTTAAATTAATGCAGTCATTCTATCCACAGCTTTTTTGGTTATTTATTTTAAACAATTTGGTGCATGTTTCTTTTTACATTAAAACATACTCATCATAATTAGCTGACCGTGTTTAAATTCATTTATCTGAAACTTGTCTTCAGCATCAAAGACTGTTCTCCTTGTCTGGGTGATTGTGGATCCACAGTTTGTTTCTGGACTGCTAGATCAGAGGGGGAAATACAGACCTGGACTGGACATCAGTACATTTCTTTTTAAAGTTTTTGTGAGTTCAGAAGAAATCAAAGTACACAGAGATAAGGAATTCCACTGTGCAAGTGTTCCAAAATATTTAAAAAATATAAATCAGATAACTGCTATGTGTATAAAATAATTAATGCATTGATTGTTTAACTGATTGTATCACCAAGCTTAGCATTGTTTAATGTTATTTTAAAAGACACCTTAAGGAACCTATATGATTAAAAAGAAAGTTTTAAATATGACTATTTGTCTTATGCTTAAGTAAAAAGTTATGTTAGCTAATTATTTCGGAAGATTAAAATTTGTATTTAATTTTTTTTAATATGGGGACGATTCTTTGGTTTGAAAACATACTGGTCACACAGTCCCTCATATGGATACAATACCTGCCAGTTTTGGCGCCAGGGGGTCTTCCGAAACGGGAACGGGGCCTTCTCTGATGTCGCATGGTTTCTCAGGCTGCTCGACGGATGCAGTGGGAGCTACTGGCACCGCAACAGCTGCTGCCTTAACCTCAACGTATGCCTGAGGGCCGCCAGGTAAAGGTTTGGAGTTGTGGAAAAGACTAGCCCAAGATTTGGGGGTGTTAGGAGCAGGTGCGGTGGCTGGAGAAAGTGGAGAAAGCAAAGGTGCCTGGACCCCTGAGTCTGTAGGTGACGGGACCAGAGCAGCACCTGCCTGAGTATCAGCCCTCTCGAGACTAGTGGCAGACGACTGCTCCGACATCCCATTAGCCTGGCGCTCGTCCTCGTCAGTAGTAGCAGGATCAGCGGTAAGCACAGCAGCAGAAAAGGGAGTAGATGTTGAGGAGGTCAGGCAGGGGACAATCCCATCACTGCCCTGCAGTTCTGGGCTCTCTAGAGCAAGGGGTTCCGAGTGCTGCTCGGCAGTCCTAACCCCTTCAGCATGGCCACTGCTCTGGGAGGAGGTGGAAGAAGTAGAGGAAGAGGAGGAAGCCACAGCATTACCATCCAACAAAGAGGCGGCTCCGCTCGTCAAGTCCACAGATGATTCATCAGGGCTGTCACAAGTCCTCTGACTGGTAAGGGGGCCAGGCTGACCTGTGGATGATGTGGAAGAAAGTGTGGAAGGGGTCACATCAGTGCCAGTGTCCTCTGATCCCATGGCTGGAGTGCTGAGACCGTGGCCATTGACCAAACCCGTCCCAGTCATGCCATCCACCACGGCACCACCACTCTCGCAGCCCTCCAGGTAGTTGTAGTATCCCGGAGGTCGTTTTTTCTTTTTTTTGCGCTCTCGCTGGCCAAGGCCACCAGAAATGCCGTCCACATCAGAGCAAGCCTGCTGGCCGTCTAGAGTCGAGGGCTCAGAGTCGGCGAGGTCCACAGAGTTGAAATCAGCCTCGGGGGACACACTGGAGGCCAAGGCAGGTGTGGGCAGAGGTTTCTGGGCCGGCTGGCAGCCCAGGATGAACTCCGGGGCCTGAGGGTTCAGAGTGCTGGACACTTTATACGAGGAGTCTTTCACCACCACAGGCTCTGAACTCATCACCTCATCCACACCAAACTCGATGTGCTGGAAGTCCTCTCCTGCAGACAACACACATCATCACATGCAAACAGAGACACATGAATACAAGGCTGCTTTCATAAGAATTATTCTTGAGCAATATCGAAGTTACTAAACCATTTTACACGCATCCTTGCTAACCATGTACACAGTGGACTTATATTTGATTTAGTCATTTTTAAAAACGTTTTATACCACATCAGGAATAAGAAAATGCTAGCCATCATCTTGCATTAAACAGAGAACTCAATAGCCCTCCATCTATTCATTTACCAATCTACCTCTTGATCCATCCACACAGACAAAGGTAATAAAATCATGAAATAAGTGATTAGTATTATTATTATTGCCCCATCACCAAAAATAAAACTTTTTGCTGCCTATTGTGCTGCACTGTGAAAATCTGAAGAAGAAAGAGAGAGTTATAAAAAAAAAATTTAAAAAAAGTGTTAATTATTCTTAACTTCAACACTTAGCATCGATCCATTAACCAGCAAAACTGCAAAGGCCATCAAAAGCAAACAGGGAAAGGAAAAGAGAAAAAAAAAACAGAAAAAGAACAGAGTTATTAAATTGTCAGGTTTTTTCGGCCTTGTCCTTGATTTGCCATGTCGTCTGTTAGTATTTATTTAAAAAGTTTCATTCCAGGGGTGCAGCGTCATTAAGAGAAGCACAGGACAGGAGAGATCTTGATCCTTCAAACACCGATGTAACGCAGCTCTTGTCCAAACCAGGCTATTAGTCAGGGAACAGGGCCAAGAGTAATTATAAAAGTAAAATTAAAAAGTATTAATTATTATCCAAAGCTGCCACTTAACTGCTGTGCATGTGAGTTTTTTTTTTTTTTTCTTTAGGCCAGAGAGAAATCTGCTGGCTTTTTTTTTTAAAGCATGCAAAGCTTAACAGATTATCCAGCAGGCAGAAATGACAGGGAAGGGTTGGAGAGTTGAGAAAGTTGTGTGTGTTTTAGAATCGAGGTTCTGCAGCGAAACACAAACAAAGAGGCGACGTGCGTGGAACCCACAACTCACCGCAAACCTGCCGTCTCATTGATTCCGTAATGTACGGCACATCAACAGTGCAGTAACCTCCTGAATAATTAATACAGATCAGGGTCAATATCAGTATGTCTCTTTTTTTTTGGTACTGTTTATAATTTTTTTTATTGATTTTTTTTTTTTTTTTTACATGTGGCGCAGGATCAGGTTCAAATGACACATGAATACAGAAAAAAAACAAACAGGTTTAATTCAGACTGATTATGCATGAAGGAAGGACTTCTCACTTCAGGGCTGGAGGTTGCGGAACAAGATTAACTTTTGTTTTCCAGCATCATTAGGTCTCAATTCAATGTACACAGTGATCTTACCCGAGTTGTGACTGACGCAGGGGACTTTCTCATTGAAGGGGGGAAGCTGTTTTGAAACAAAAAAATTATACAAATGAGTTACGATAAAATACACTTAACAAAATTGCAGAACACAGTAAGGGGGAAAAATTTAGTGTATTTTTATCCACAGCTGCACAGAAACAGCCAACAATTGTATGGCAACTGATTAGAAGCAGCAAATCAAACACTGCTCCCTTTTAAATTAAGTCTAGTTTTATCTTAAAAAAAAAAAAAAAAAAAAACTTTTGGTGAAATTCCCTCTGTTTATAAGTTAATACTTTAGAACATAATATTACTTCTAGTATTCATCAGTTATTTGTTAAATGTGCAATATTCATACTTGCGGTTTAATACTGCTGTTCAAATTAAAAAATAAAACGTTTCACTTCACACACACATGCAAGTTAGCTTTGTCACTATTTTATCAATCTCAAGTTTTAAGATTGTTAAAAAGATTTTAAAGATTGTTTTTTACCTCAACATAACAGCGAGGCGTCAAAAAGAACTGATTGAACTCGTCCGGGCTGAACTCCCCAAAGATGTACTGTGGAAACAAACAGCAAAACACATTATAACTTCTGCATGTTAATCAAATTCCATAATTTAGCATCATGAGGTAAATAAAAGGAAATTAAATAAAATACAATTCATCAAGCACAATCAATACCATGATAAAATATACAGCACCAGCATATCTAAAATATCACAGGTATTAGAAATTTTTATAATAATTACATTTTCTGATTGCATGGTCATTAATGTTGCCACAATTTAATTCACCTATATGGTTCTTTAAACGTGTTCTTAAGAGACGCATCGTTTAAGAATAACATTCGCCTAACAGGAAAAAAACATTCGCCAAAAGGAAAGAAAACAGATTGGTTTATGGTAGAGGTTACTTTGGTTTTGTACCTGATTTAAATAAAGTGAACATCAATCCTTGAATTAATGAGCCAATAGAAAAAAAAACAATTGATCTCAAATTGTTTGGGTAAGAAATTCACCAAGTCATTAAATAAAGAAACAAACAAGCTCCATTATTATATTAATAGGCCCACTTGCATTAAAAGCCTAGGATACAAGTCTGATATTGTACATCTAAAAAAATATCAAGCATTGTGATATGATACAGATTGTCATATCGGACACATAAAATTACAGAATGAGTTCTTGATAACCCACTGTGTGCAGACTGGCAAAACAGCAGCAATACACATTCACAACGCTCCATTGCTGCCATCTACTGGGTGTTCCCTTTCACACCATCATGGTATTTATTACATTTACTTGTGGGGACATTTGTGCTAGAGATCCTTGCAAAGGATTAAATTAGCATAAACAATGTTTTTGCTTGTTAGGTGCTAAAACCTTTTAAACAATGGAAAAGGAGAATAGAAGGAACGTACAATAAGATTTATTCAAAATAAACAATAGATTTAATATATATACACATACATATGTGTGTGTGTGTGTGTGTGTATACACACACATACAAACTACACATATATACAAACTACACTACACATACACTTATTTATCTGGAAGTTTTACTGGTTTGAGCTTTAAATGTGTAAAAGTTCAGAAACCAAGTACATTTATTCAATAATAAATCTAGATTTTACAAGTTTTACACTTTAAATGTGTTTATTCCTCAAAGGTTGTTTATGAGCTATTAACAAACATGCATTAAAATATTTTCTCTGTACTACATCACCTGTGGCTCATGATTCATGTTTGCACAGTAATTCCTAATCTATATTTGCTTTTAGAAAAATAAATCAGAAAAATTTAACGCTGTAATAAGTTGTCTGAATTAAAACTGTTGAATAAAGGTGATGTCAATGTTATCTGACAGTGGTATTAATTTGGATAAAAGGGTGAACATGAAAATGATGAGTCATGTTGGATCAGCACTGCGATACGACTGATTTGCGACTCAGTCTCCTTAGCCGTTGCTCAGAGAAACAGCTTGAGCGAGAAAATGAGAACTGCATAAATGAGACTGAAATGTAATATCAAGGTGCTTCGATTTCACAACCTTCCACTCAGTTGAATTGCTTGAGTCTACAGTGTGAGATCAAGGTGATAAAGATGATACAAGAGCTAAAACTACACAAATAAAAGTGTTTTACAAACAGTGTATGTAAAGAAAATGACATTTAATTGGTGTATAATTTTTACTTTTAAACACTTGTAACAGAACACGGAGTACCTTTACTGCTTCGTTTATTTAAGAAGATTAAAGTTGCAATATAAGAGGTGTTACTTGGTACAAGAGGGTGTGAAATTGTTTGGTGCACGTGTACCGAATGCAATCCTTTTGTTTGCGTGAAGCATCAAATTGGTTAAAATCTGAATTTACTCGGAAAGTCACAGACTGAGTTTGTTTAGTCTTCGCCTTGCACATTGAGCGCATTCTTTTTATTTTTAAACTTGAAAACATACAATGCCAGGAGTATTAAAAAAAAACTAAGAAACTAGAGTTAGCACAGTGTCACTGTGGCCACTCACTCCGTACCAGGAATATTTATATAGCACTAGCACTATCTCTAGGAATTCTTTAGTGTTTTATGTCTAGCTTCAAGACTTTCCCTAAAAGAAGAAAATTCCACATAAAGAAAGTGAATGAATGAAGACATTTATTAAAGTATGCTGTGTGTGTAATATATATATATATATATATATATATATATATATATATATATATATATATATATATATATATATATATATATATATATATATATATATATATACACACACACACACACACACACACGTGTACATAAAAACATTTATGTATGTACATATATAAATGTGTGTATGTACACAGACACACACATATAAACATATATACAACACAAATACAGTGGATCCTCGATACTCAACCTCAAAAGTTTTGCGACTTTTCATTTGGAACCGGACTAACAGTAACTCGACAAAAAGCTGATGGTTCACGAGAAGCCTCGAGTAACATTTCAAAACAGAGTTTGTACTAATAAATTACATAAAAAGGTTTGAAAAACTCTTATTGTTGTATTATTTAAAGTAGTAAATAAAACATTTATGACAAGTAATTCACAATTTTTGTTGAGTTTACAGAACATTCATTCATTCCTTTATTTATATTTCTGTTTCTATATATATATTATATAAATAAATATATGAGAGAGAGAGAGAGAGAGAGAGAGAGAGAGAGAGAGAGAGAGAGAGAGAGAGAGAGAGAGAGAGAGAGAAATGAAAGGCTGCTGGATAATAGAAGAAAAAATTATCAGCGTACTCAGGGGCATGTAAAGCAAATGCTCAGCAGTAACAGGGTTAAGAATTGTAATTTCTTATACTATATAGTTAATTGTAATAATTGCTAAATCATATTGGTGTAAGATGATAAAAGTCTTCAGGACATGCTGTTACTAGAGCTTCAACTTATTGATAAATAAATTAGTCAACGAATTATAAAAAAAAGGGTGTGTGTGTGTGTGTATATATATATATATATATATATATATATATATATATATATATATATATATATATATACACACATATACACACATACATACACACTATATAGTTATATTAAGCAAAACAGCTTTTTTTAAATCTACATTTTTTATTTAGATTTTATATAAATTTTGATTTTTTTTAATCTGGTTTAATCGAATTATTAAAAAATCTTCCGGTTTAGGGCTGTAACGATTACTACAAATTATACAAATATATAAAATTATTTTGCTTCGATCCTTTGTCCATTTAATTACACAGGGAGCACCGTGTTTCCCACAGACCATTACTACTGAAGCACCACCCGCTAAACACTGAACGCTCTGGACAGGGAACACAGAAGACACTGCAGAATAAAAAAAAAATGGAGGAATAGGGATAAAACAGCGAGGGGGCGAGGAGAAGACTTTCTCGCTATTCCGGGGGTTTTCCCTGGCCAACGGGGCTGAAAATAAAAAAATGTCAATAGATGAAACAGGCTACAATCAATAGACTCGCATGGTATCAAACTAAACCTCCGATCCCTAGAGAGAAATCTGCTCTGGAGGAGACAGAACAAGACAGATGAAGCAGAGGAGCCTCGTTTATACACCAACAGCTTCAAATATCAGCCCAACCACATGGTTATCGGTGAATGCACCAGAAATGTTGGATGTTTACGAGAAATAGTCAGAATTGCGAGAAATGAACTTGGAATTGCGAGAGGAAAAATCTAAATTAAGCAAACTTTTTTTTTGTGGTGAAAACGGGCTTACATAGGATTCAGGCCTTAAAAAAAAAAACACGACAAGTGTTTTTTTTTTGGTTTTTTTGTTTTTTTTTTAAGAGAATTCTTAAAAAAAAAATATATATATATATTTTTTTTTTTTTTTTTTTGCATTTTGATGGTGTTAATGACAATTAAATGGGTTTAGTTTTCCCAGCTATTCTTTAATACAATTTCAGCAATCAAATTTACATTTTTCTAAAAAGGAAACAAATTACTTGTTCATTTTAAGAGACCTGTCATTTTCCCTTGTATATTTAGTATGGCCCTTTAGTAAAGAAAAGGTACGTCTATTTATATTTTTATATATAGAATACATGTACCTGCTCATTGTTTCACTATACTTTGAAATTAATTTCACAGCTTGTAGGTCAGTGTGGGCTTTCCAAACGTATAACCCCACCGTTTTTGTGATCATTAATGTACTCTGTTATTCCTGCAAGGACACTGTGTGGGTGTGTGTGCGTGCGCACCTTCAATCCTGTTAAACTGGATGTTAAATAATCACAAATGTGCTTCAGCCTGCAGTTTGGTCTTTTTACTTTTTAACTCCTGACTTTACAAGACGGTTATTGTTTTACCGTTTAAATCTATTCCACATACAGCCAAAGAAAAGTTTATTTTTTTATTTTTTTATTTACCCCAACCGGCTCGCAGACAGCACTCATTTTCATCTTTGGTACACTTTTAGCCAATAAGCTTCAGATGATTAAGGCTGAACTTAATTGTTTGAGAACAAGACACAAAGTGCATTGCTGAATATCACATTTTCACACTTTACTGGTGAAATACTCAAACTGATTTGGGGACTTGTTCAGAAGTCAGGTTTGAGAAATTCCATCTAAACTGCGTCTTGCACAATTTTTTTTAAATCACCTGATTTTGTAATGGTAGGCCCCAGTTGCCTACCATCCCAGTGGAGTATTTATTTATTTTTTAAATGTGGGACCAACATTAAACACTTTTCTGCAAAATTCAGTGCAAGCAGAATTTTGCAAAAGCAAAATTTTTGAAGTAATCCAAAGTTCAAGAAGCAACAGTACAGAGTTTGTTTGAAGAAAAGAAAGAGGAAAAAAATTACTAAACTGTCATGTTGACAAGAGGCAATAGAAAAACCACTGCGGTTTGATTTCAGTCACAATAAAAACACTTTTCTGTAAAAGTAGGCAGGTCCTGGATAGATTTAATCAACAAAACAATCTGAAAAAGTCTGGTTTACCAATGACCAAAGCAAACTGGTGTTAAAATCCATTTTATTTGAACAAATCTGAACAGGGATTTTTTTTTCTATTGTTTAGTCATCACATCACTACAATCTATTGTTCTTGATTGTCGGCGAAATACACCTACAACACGTTAACCAAACTGACTGCTTCAATCCATTGATGCTGTGCCTCTCCAGCATCAGGTGATCTCAGGTGATCAGGTTAGCTCTACAGCTAACCTGCTTTCATCAAGTGGGCTATAATTAACTTAATCCTGATTGCACTAAACAGTGTTAAGTCTTAAAATCTCCGGAGCACAACGTGTACACCAGGAGGCAGCGCTAAGCAACATTAACTTCACTAGAAAGCTTTCTGAATGTGGCCAGATTACAGTTTAGAAACTATTCTCTCTGAAAGTTGAAGGTCACGGGTTCAAATCCCACCACTGAGCTGCCCTTGTGCCCTTCCTTAACTCTCCACTGCTTAGTTTTAAGTCGCGTCTGCCAAATGCTGCGAATGTAACGTATGCATGGCAATAATCCCGCGGCCTCTTCTCGCTCAACACACATGAAAAGGGAAAGAATAGAAAATGCAGCTGAAGCAGACTGAGCTTCGCGATGGAGCAGTGTTGAAAACGACAACGGCCAGCTGTAATCCAACAACCTCTACATTGCTAATGCGGCCCACAACAGAAAGAATTTCACTTTGCTTCTTTTTTGCAGGCGTGCCACACGTACTGTGCTAAGCTAAGCTCCCCTCTGGCTGCTCGTTTGGAGAGAGGATTAACACAAATTGGCCATCTGTATTATTTCGACATGCCGAAGTGATGATACCGTGAGACGTGGCCAGGGACAAAGTTCACATCGTTCGAGCAATCAGGTCATTTAAATAGATATATAAAAAACTAATCTGTATTGGTGAATGATTTGATAAAGAAATTCACACATTTCCATATAACGAAGCAAAAAAGTTCTGCAGTATGACACCAACACCCCCACCCACCAACACACAGATACCAAAGCTGACAGGGAACACCGTTGACAGCAGTTACTGGATATTCAGATGACAACAAACTGATAAAACTTTAAAGCTGTGGCCTCACCCCAACAGACTATCCCCTAATGCCTTCCAAAAGCCTCCACCAATCAAAGTGCGGTAGCAAAGTGGGCAGGGCTTAGCATCTCATTCATGTTTTGGTAAATTTAAACATTGGATCACCTACTTTCTCACAACTGGAGGTTGTTAATGCCAGAATTTTGACTTCAAAACTAACAAATTTAAGCACCGTGTTCAATACTACAGGAAAAAAATATATAACTTCAGTTATCAGTCTGAACCACTATGTATTCAACTGATTCAACTACTTTCTAACCGGAACTTAAAATTAATTACATAATAAGCAATTTTTCCCCATACCAGTTTGGTTTCATTTTTAGCATGGAGTGAGCAAACATGTTCAATGTCGTCGCCTAGAACAAAAAACATTAAAAGCGTATTCAATTTATCTTGCTTTAGCAAATGCTATAGTTGTCATTTGTGGCCGTGTCCTGTCTAGTGATAAGATACAAAAATAAACTGAAGGACTGATGCACAAAAAACAATGTTTCATTGACATGTGACATGCTCACTTAAATACTAATTGTCTTTTCAGATTCGATTTGCAAAGCGAAGTTAACCATACTATGTACTACAGGAGGAGGTATTGACAAATCTTAAGTTATATTCTGGTTGTTGCTTCTCGTCACTTCTGGTGTGTCCATCTGAAATCTACTCCAGGATTCCTCCAAACCTACTCTGTGGCAATGTTTAAATCAGCCTCATGGACTGCTCATTACAACGCAGTTCTGTTACCAGACCAAATTTAAACAGGTTTCTCTTCTTTTTCTCACTGCAGGACCCTAGAGTGAACCCGTATCTCCGTGCTTCCTCTAATGTGACAGTGAAAATGCTGGAGCATTGCCACATTGCTGACAGAGAGAAAAAAGCTTCTGCCAACTGAAACTGTCATGCAACTGTTAGACACAAACTCAACCAGCTCGTGACAGCGCTGAGCTATGCGACACCTTGCGAGCATTTTAGGCATTCGCTTGGGCAGAGCAGACGCTATTGTTTATGCAAATTGAAATCGTAAGGAATCTCTTTTACCCTACAAGGTAACATGGTTACATTACATATCACATTCTTATTTCACGTCAAGTGTTTAAAAGCAATAGTACTATTACTTTCTCCGAGATGAACATTCAATTTGCGTGTCTAATTAATATTTACTTCATTTTAATGGCTTGTCAATTAAATAAACCCCCACCCCAACACATCTGATGAATTCGCAAATGACCAATCTCCAGCAAGAGGCCCATTTTTATTCTGCATGCTGATGCATTTTCTTTCGAAATAGAAAGCCATAGTGATTGCAAACTGCTTGACTGATTTACACAAGTAAACATCGATTGGGATATGCCATTCCACAACCCCTGTCCCACCTTAATAAACTTGATGGTATTTAACTAGAAAGTCCAATATGGAAAATAGCAAAAAGTTTAATTGTACACGTTATGCACACATTAATGAGGACAACATAATTCACTTCGCCTTGACACGAGGCCTGAATTCATTTCATCTTGACATGAGACATGAATTTGTTAAGTTTAGACATGAGACGTGAATTCATTCATTTAGTTTTGGCTTAGCCGTTCAATATAATATATTTACAGAATTATGCAAAACATGTTTGTGGTGACTAACAAAAACTTGGGCAAACAAACAGAAATTCTCAACAATCACATGACACCAAAGTGATGCAGCGTTGTTAGGTGGGCATTTCTAAGAAAATAATTAAGCTTGGTTTGAGGTTTAAAATTTTCTCTTTACTTCAAACACCCATTTGGAGTAAAAAATAAATAAAAATAAAAAAGTTTAATTGCTTCTAATCCTCCTGATGAAACAAGAAAGGAGGTTTAGGATATTAGCGACAGAAACACTAAGTCGAATATATATTAAGTATATACTTTTTAACAAACATATATTTTTAATAAACATTTAATATTGCTTGTTTTAACTTTGAATGACTTTGAATGAAAACGAAAGAGAGGAAATAATTCCGCCCCTTAAATCAACAGGCCCGAAACACTGTCAAGTCATGAGCTAGCTAGTCCCACACGCGCCTAAAAATCTGTACAAGTATAAACAAATTTCACCAGTTTCTAAACTTGGTGCTCCTTTCCGATATGATTATATCGAACAAGTCATAAAAGTTGCCTAAACATTTCGCAGTGACTGGAAAAACGAGTTCGAGCTGACAGTGGGAGCGAGCACACACGGTTAGCTAACAGGCTAGCTGCTCTTCGCTAGCGACCGTTAAGAAAATGTGCTCACGCGCATGAGCAGGCCTGCTGCCACACACACACACGCCCTCACGCGCTCAATAACCTCAGAGTTTATAAAATGTCCTTCTGACAGGAATTACTTTTATTATCCAGCTTTCAGGACACGTGAAACTGTTATGCAAGGAGTTTGTGTGAGAATACGATCTGATTTCAGTGGATAATAGTGAAGAAGGGAATGATCCAGGCTGCAAGGCCTGCGCCACCACGCTGAACTGTTTCAATGAGGTGGGGGGAAAGGAACTAATTCAAATTCAACGATTCGGCGTTTCCACAATCACAAAAACACACTAAGCACCACGAGGGATTCCCGAAAAAGCGTCCTCCTGTATCCTTCCAACACGTTCACTTTATGCACAAGATGTTTTCCCCCCTTGACACTTCGATTTAAGTGAGTTCATTTGGCAAGTCGCTACCTGGTTGCCGTGCGCAGCCATGCTCCCGGTGAGATGATGGGTTTTCTTTCCCCTCCGTCTCCTTCAGCAAGAAAGATGGCCGTCCGGTCGCGGACAAAGCGCTCTCGTTTAACACAACGTGTTCAAGCTCACTAGTCTACTCCGACATGCCGTCCATGGCGCCTAAACGCCGGTGTGTTGAGCGCTGTTACTTGGATTTGTGTGCCACTTCAACTACCCCAGCGTATCACGCTGCTTCCCCCGCCATCGCCGCCATCTTTGTCTTGCCTGTGCACTACGCTCGCTCTGCTGCAAGTGGCGCATGCGCGTTTCCCATGCGGGTAGGAGGGGCCCGCGATGCGCGCGCAAACATTCAAAAAAATAAAATTAAATCAGTCAAAGTGTGTGAATATGAATTTTTTTAAATATTTTAAGTATTTTTAAAATCTCAGACTTTATATTAATACGGATTTTTAATTTGATTTGTATGTAACGTCATTAATACTGAAAAATATTTACACAAAAAAAATCCGGTCAGTACAATATGTTGTATAAATAAATGTTGTATAAATAAATGTTTCTGACTGAATAGCGTTTCTTGCACGAGATTATGAAAAAGTGTCTTTTTTGTTAATCATATTATTTCACTAAATAAAATAAAATAAAATGAATGAAAATACATGTATTACTGAGTAGAACATCAGTCATAGTCAGCGTTATACTGTATACTACTGTAAATGTGCAACAGAGATGGGAAGTAATGAATGACAAAATCTCAGCCCATCGACAAATTTCTTGTAATTGCACGGCTTTTTCAATCTACCACTGGTGTATAATTTCGTGGCTTTCACACACTACAGGCTGTAGGCTAGTTTATGAAGCTAACAATGAGTAATGCAGAAGTACTTGTTTACCATGGATGAGACGGAGAGTCAGTGATGTTTACATATCTGAGAACAGAGACATTCCCAATCACCTGATTATCATCTTTGCTCTGCTTGTGTTCTATATGGTGGTTGATCAGCCAGGATACTCTCATTAGATAACAATATTTTACATTCTTTTGTATTATACGATGTGAGGTCCAGTTAACAGCGTGACACTAAAACAGGTAGTAGTAGTAGTAGTAATGACTAATTTTTACTTAAGTACATGTCAGAGCCTGTGCTTTTATACTTTAAATTGAGTGGAAAAAGTACAAACTTTACCAGAGTCTTTTAAAACATGAGTATCTGAACTTTTATTTGAGTGTAGGATGTGTTTACTTTTGCCATCACTGATGTGCCTCCCTAGCCATTAAACTGGTGAGGAATTTGGAAGCTTACAATTGTATATTAAATCTTTGTCTGCAGTAGAATTACAAATTTCCTTCACTAGATCTAAGAGCTTTAAACACTGTTCCTGCATGACAATAGGCCTGTAAGGAACTGTTAAATTTAATTTAAGTTTATTTCTATAGCACTTCTCACAATGGACATTGTATCAAAGTAGCATACAGCTTTAACCTCAACCTCACTGAACATTTTTGGAGTGAACTGAAAATAAATCATTCTCAGACCCACATCATCAATGTGTCATGTCAGTAATGCTCTTCTAGATGAATTAACACAAATCCCTACCAACATTCCTCAAAATCTAATAGAAAACCTTCCCAGAGACATGGAGCTTATTATAACAAACGTAAAGGGCATGCATATAGGAGTAATGTGTCCAAATAATTTTGGTAAAATATGTAGATTAAGTAAAATATGTTAAATAACTAGTAACTAAATTCAAAGATGCTGTGATTGCTGTCTTAATAATAATCATGTGTTTTATATTCAATGGAAGCAGATTGCCTAAATTGGTCATTTTAAAAGCATGTATATGAATGTAAACATCCATTGTTGTACTCAAAACATTATTTAGCGTAAACTGTATATAACCTCCATATAAACAATATAACTGGCTTTTCTTTTTACTCTCCCTCCTCAGCCTTCTCCTACCGATACCGAAAAAACTAATTTCTTATCATGTCCATTGTTCCACCTCCTGTTTTTTAGTCAATACCACTGTCTATAAACCATTTAACATCGCAGGTCTCACCACAGTCTCATAAACTTTCCCTTTTACTCTTGCAGATACTCTTCTATCACAAATCACTCCTGCCACTCTTCTCCACCCACTCCAACCTGCCTGCACTCTTTGCTTCACTTCTCTAACACACACTCCATTACTTTGCACTGTTTATCCCAGGCACCTGAACTCCTTCACCTTCTCCACCTCTTCTTCCTGCAACCGCACCACTCCACTGCCCTCCCTTTCATTCATATACAGGTACTCTCTCTCTCTCTTACTGACTTTCATTCCCCTTCTTTTCAGAATGTACCTCCTCCTCTCCAGGCTCTTCTCAACCTGCTCCCTACTCTCACTGCAAATCACAATATCATCCGCAAACATCATAGTCCACAAAGACTCATGTCTGACCTCGTCCTTCAACCTGTCTATCACCACTGCAAAAACTCCACCTTGAACCAGTCTGTCATTCCTACTGCACACTTCACTGCTGTCACACTGTCCTCATACATGTCCTGCACCACCCTCACCCTCCTTTATTGCTTTAACTTGCAGCACATCTTTCGCAGCTCGGTCCTTCTGCCTTGCCATTCGGTACTAATCCTTTTCTCCTTCCTTACTGTATGAGAAGTTAAACAGAAGGAAGCACTCTGCTCTTATACATCACTCTATGCTTCTCCTTCTTCTGAAAATAAGTATTTACCACTACCATTTCCATCCTTTTAGCAAAATCTACCACCATCTGCCCTTCCACATTCCTGTACCCATCACCTCCTCATCACCTCTGTTCCCTTTACCAACATGCCTATTGAAGTTTGCCACAATCACCAATCTTTCTTTCCTAGGTACACTATCCACAACTTCAGCTAACTCACTCCAGACGTTTTCCTTCTCCTCCATCTCACAACCAACTTGTGTGGCATAGGCACTGATGACATTTATCATCACCCCTTCAACTTCCAGCTTCACATTCATTAACCCATTATTTAGCATACAAAGTGAGAATACATTTTTACAAATAATTTTTACATAACCTAGAGGTGTGTTTGGGGTCATTTTCATGTTGCACTCAGTTTTGACTAAGTCACCTACAGTGTCACCAGCAAAGCACCCCCACACCATCACACATATTTCTTTATGCTTCACAATGGGAACTACACATTTAGGAACTATCCATTTCCCCTCTTCATCCAACAAAAACATAAAAGATAGAACAAAAATCTAAAATTTGGATTCATCTTGGCACAAGCAAGTTTCTTCTGCTTGTTGTTCATCCACAGTAATGGATTCTTTGCCGCAATTTGACCATGAAGGCCTGAATCACGCAGTCTCCTATGAGCAACGGATGTTAAAATATGTCTGCCACTTAAACCCTGACAAGAATTTATTTAAACTTTAATTTAAGGTGCTGTAAATCGATGGTTTCTGAGGTTGGTCATTCTAATAAACGTGTCCTCTGCAGCAGAGGTAGCTTTTGATTTTCCTTTTTTTATCATGAAAGCCTGTTTCATCAATATGTTTGATAGTTTTGACATAATACCTTGCCATAATATAGATTTGTATTTGTATACATGTTTGTTTCTTTTGTTTATATGCAACAAGCTAGATAATGAAGATTTACTTTAACCCAACAAATATTTAAATGTACAGATGTCGGTACAATAAACAATTAAACCCCTTTTCCATTGAAAATGAAAAACAACTTAACAAAATCTTGGCATCCAAACAGTTAGTTTCTCCAAATGATCAGCTTAGGATCAATAGGATTTTGGCCTGGCGATTGGGCAGGTCATTTCATGATAGATAACACTCCAGCTGAATGTTTTCTCTCTAAATAATTCAGATAGAGCTTGAATGTATGCTTCAGATCATTATGTTGTTGCGTGGTGAAGTTGGTTCCAATTAGCCGCAGTCCAGAGGAATTCCATGGCGTTGTAGTATAGAATGGTAGCCATGTTTGTTTTGAATACCTTTCACAATTTAACCTACATTTAACTACATTGAGTTAGCACAATCTCCATATAAACAGAATCTAGTAAAGTAAAATGTAACATAGCCACATGTATTTCACTTAAAACCCACTATTTTTGTCTAACGACAGTCTGATGAAAACGAATATTGTTAAATTACCAAGTTTGTTGCATATAAACAAAAAGAACAATAAAAGATAGATAGATAGATAGATAGATAGATAGATAGATAGATAGATAGATAGATAGATAGATAGATAGAACATGCACTGGCTATAAAGAATAAGGACTGAACACCTGCTGATGACGTGTTAAGCCCCGCCCCTGGGTCAGGTGAAGGGGTGGGATTTACCTTAAAACAAATCAATAAGCAAAACAAGAAGAATCAATTCCAGTGGAGGTATTGTATATTTCGTTTTTAGTTGGATAATTTATGGGGTATATAAATTTAAATGATCTGGAAGTTGTATTCTTGATATTTAAGACATAAATATACAAATATATAACATTTTTAATGGCGGAAGTTTCCTGAACGAATACATTAGTAAAAAAAAATACACTCCGATTTTGGAAGTTATAAATAACTGTGTAGTAATGTTGTGTAAAGTTACACATGAGTAATAATATCCATAAATGAATGCGAGCAGTTAAAAAAACATTTTTATATATTTACATATATGCAACTGGAAGTTAAAAAAAAAATCACTTCCGCGTATGAACCTCGAGGGGCGGGACTTTAGTCAGTGCCACTTTGGATTGGTGCATCGACTGCTTCTTCTCATTGGGTGTTTCTACAATCGCGGTAAATACGTATTATAATAAAATAATTCCTGAAAATACTAGACAGAGCTTTGAATAAAAATGCAAAAACCGCATTTATTAGGCTTCATTAATGCTTCTATTTTATTGACAAAAATGCTGCATCTGCTTTTACATACTAGGTTTACATGATCAGTTATGATAGAATGTTTATTATTGCTTGTCTACAATTTTGGTTATTGAATAATAACTGAAAAATAATACCTACTATGTCATCAGAATATTTTTCTCTTAGAATTATTATTATAAAAAAAAAAAAAACTGTACAACAAAATGACAACATGCAAGATGTTTAATATTTAAAAAGAAATTCGAAGTCTATAAGGCATTTCACATTACACATACAGGATGTTTTATTAAATGTTCAATATTTGTGTCCTCACCTGTCCTGCATTTTAGTCATCAGAACCCTAAACTCTTGCAGTGTGTGTGAGGGGGACAATGCCGGAGCGGCACCATAAGACGAGAAACCAGACCTATCCTGAGCCTGAAAGAAGAGACCGGGATAGGGACAGGGACAGGGACAGAGACAGAGACAGAGACTACAGGAGAGGCAGAGGAAATGAGCCATACAGGGAGGACAGGAGCACAGTTTATCAATATGAAGACAGAACTAGGAGCTACAGAGAAGCTGATCAGGAATTGTATGAAAAATATATCTCTAACTGTGATTTTAATAATAATCCTGAAAATTGTTTTTATTTAAAATTAAAGTTAAGCATTCATATTTCTCCCTTTTTATAATTTTTTTTCTCATATAAGCTCTATAATTTCTTTAGATCTGAATGCCATGAGTCAACAAACGAAGAGGCACTTTACAACTTAAAGTATATTCCCACATCCAGAGGTAAGTCACTTTCTGCTCTAAAGCATTTTTTTTTCAAAGTGTTTTACAATTCTTTATCAGAGAATGAGGAATTTTGGTAAAAAAAATATGTAGTTTTGGCAGATTATACTGTATGAAAACATCTATTTGTGCTTTGATACAGTATAATTATTATATTCAATTATATCAAATATATAAATTATGTTTCATGTTAAACTAGGTGCTTAAAGTATTTACCTGAAGCACCTGATTTGCCTAGTAGTTTGTTTTATTATAAAAGCACATTTTCAAATGAGCAAAGCACAGAAAAGTGCAAACAATAATGATAATATTATGGTAATATTATGTTATTTGGTAAATAACAATGGCTATATGTAATATTAGCCTAGAGTAGTAGCTCATGTTTGCTACTAATAATATTTTAACTAGATGCCCAATGTAACTTACTATTGACTTGTTTGATTTATATATTGACTAATTTCATTCAGGACTTCCATCACCATAGGTTATTTTTATTTTGCCATCACTTATCCTGATATTTCAGGATATAAAAAAAAAAAAAAAAAAGATTTATGTGCACATTTTCAATTGTGGATTATCTTCAAAAATACATTTGTCTTTAAATGTACTTAGCTTGTCTTGTTTAATTCCTGTCCCTTAAATTCCAGGAGAACAGTATCAGTGGAGACTCCTTTCATAAATAAACAATAAATGTCTTCTGACAAAAAAAATTTAAGCATAGAGGTAGCAAAATTACATTTAAAATGTAATATGCAAAATGGTAATGTAATATTATATGTATTATGGCTAATATTTAAATTGGCCGTGTATTTCTGTATTTAAATAAAAAATTTCCATTACCATATGTGCAGAGTTTGATGCAAAAGGAAAATGAAAATAAAAGTATATAATTTAATTATATGCCATTTCCAACAGTAGTTTTAATATGCACATTACATACTAATTTTAATGCTTTATAAGTGTTAAGACCTTTTGCAAAATGAAAATGTAATACCAAATTGAATTGATATTTGTAATATGTCCAAGCTGTAATGTTAGCAAAATGATCATTTAAATGTTGTTTTTCCTATATTCAATTAGACATATGGTTAGGACACATAGGATTGCATTTTCATCATAACGTTGTTTTCTGTTTTTAGCAAAATTCAGTTTGTTTTCTCCAAATAAATTCTGAGCCCACGATATAGCAAACTGGTAGCAAAATGGTGTCTTTTTTTTAAAGCATTGACACTCAAATGCATTTTTCAAATGTCTTTTAATTATTATCCTGTGGCAATGTAGTTAGGTTGCATTTGAAAATGCATTCTGAGCTAACCACACCCACCCTTTGTCACGGTGAAATCTGTTTCTCAGGTTCGCCTAGAATTTTGCTACAAATATTCCACAATGTTATGATAAAAATCCAATCCTGTGTCTTAACCATAGGTTTAAATGCATTTAGGACAAATAACATGTCCTAAATGCTGGCAATCTGGCAGACAAATAGGGCATCAGGATTATAGTTTTATTGTATTAGTAATTTCTAATTTTTTCTAAAGTTTTTAATGTGTCAACTCTCACTCTTTCCTACCTATTATATGGCTTTAGTAGAATTCATATGTAAATTGTAATTTACATATTAATTCTACTGTTGTTAAATTGCAAATGTAAATTATATTAAAGTTCATTTTCCTTTTGCACCAAAATGTAAATAATGTAAATGTAAATAGAGCAATATATTGGCTTTTTCCTTATTACATTTTAAATTGACTTTCGCTACCTCTATGCTTTCACAAACAATTCCAAACTGCTTTCTTTTGCTTTAATCAATGTGTATTAATGAATGGTGTGTAACCATTCTTCTGTGCCCATGCAGGCCTTTGCCAGGTCGGTCAGTTTTTTGTGAATATGTTGATTGTGATCTGCGCCGGCGTTCCGTACAGCAACAAGAGTCGATACCAGGATCTGGCCAGCCTGGGTGGTCTGTACTACTACTATTACGGCGGTGCGCAGGCATTTTCTACGCAGGAGGCAGCAAAAGTAAATGAGCTCGATGATCTGTTCTACAAGCTTAAACTCCCTCCATATATTTTTAGCATGGCCTGTGGTGGAGCTCTGATGGTTTACGCTTTAATCATGTTGGCCCTCGGTGTGTTCCGTGTTCCATATCACTACCCCATCGTGCTGCTGCCCGAGGCTGTGCTGGATGCACTGATAAGCCTGGGGTATATTCCTGCCGTGGCCTTTTACTTTATCAAAATACAGGAGACCTACAACAACCCCACCTGCAAACAGAGAGAGGAGATGTACACCAGCAAAGGCCTGAAGGGTTTTGAGTGCAATCTAAGCGGGACGGACATCGCAGGTGGGTTCTTTGGCATCTTGGGCGTCTTCGTGTTCATGCTAGGTGCCTTGCTCGCCGTGAAAGCATTCAGAGACGTCAGACGGATGAAGCAGCAGAGGGAGGCAGAAGATAATCACTTATAGACTTCTAAACACTACCACTGTAATTATTGGTGCCTCCAGTCTGGCCACAAGTGGGAATTACCGGATCATGTTATCTGGGAACATTTGTTACTGTATTAACTGTGCATGACTTGTTTAAAACACTTCTTTAATGTGAATTTTAGTTTCTGACCCCAAATAGACATGAATACAATTTATACTGTCAAACCTTTTTTTATTTAAAACATTTTTTTTTAGGATTTTTAAGGCGTTACACTTTATATACCTTTTGTAATAAATATTAACGTGAATTATTTCTTTGTGTTTTGTTTACAATCAACAAAATCTTACTTGCTGTACCAATCCCCAAATCTAAATCTGGCAAAACCGGTTTGTCACCATTTGCACACCTTCCTCAGTGTTTATGAAAAGTGCCTGACATATTATTCTTGGTCTAATGTGGGGTTTTTATATTTATTAATAATGATTTTTCTATATCTGATTCTGAAAAACTTCCCAAGGGGTCACATACCATTGTGGAATTGGAACGAGAATTGAAAGAACTGAGTTTAGTTTAAACAAATATTTGAATATTTTAATGTGTAACCTACATACCTACATATAATGTTTTTGAAAGTTTTTTTTCTGATAACAGGCTCACAGTGAGGACAAAATGTAGGGAATATAAACTACAGCTACTGTGGATTTCTCTGATTAACCTGAAAGAGTATATTTCCTGTAAAAAGCTTTAGATACACATTCAGTGCAAATGTACTTCTGTTAAGAGTCATTTACTTGCTGATTCTATTACTGACTTTACTTACTTACCTGTTGATTTAGGCAGACATTGCCACTAAGAAAGTCCTCAAAATGGGAATCACACACTGTAAAATCCCAACGTCAGACCTTAAACCAATAATACACTCGTACATCTTGAAAAAGTGGAATGGAACCAGTGGACTGATGAAAAGTTACAAATTAAATTTTGACTAAAAATAAAGGGCAATTCCTCACGTTTCATTCTGTATTTAGACACGACCAGATCATATACACAAGATGCCATATTATACATACTTTCCTGCTAAAAGGAGAAGAACCCCCAACATGTGCACACTGCAAAACATGACCATCAAACATGTATTCCTGGACTACAATCTTCTTAATAACACCAGACAGATTTATTACTCAGAAAGCACATATATGTATGTTTTCTAAAATGTATCTAAATGTATTTTTGCCACAGTCAAAACTCTGTAAGCCTCTGCTGCCATAATGTCCCATTTTACCTGCCTTGATCCCGCCAACAAAATAGCCATTGATTCATGAATGGCATTAAAAGAATAAACAAACAAAACCTATTTACCTACTCTCTTTACCATAGTATTCTTATCGATTTTATTTGCTAATTACATACTGACTTATTTACCTACTGACTTTATTTTACTTATTGACTTTTATTGCTTACTTACTGTCTTTACTTACTATTTATTTACCTGATGACTTATTGATTTTACTTACTGTATTCATTTGATTTCATTTAAAATATAGACTTACAATTTAGTTTCTGACTCATTTACATAATAACTGTATTCGCATCCTAACCTTTACTTCAATTTCTGTACTTACAAACTATTTCTTTACTTAACTATTTTCTAACCTGAATTTCCCTACCTACATTTTATTTATTACTGCATTAATAAATAATACTGTATTTTATTTATTAACCGACCTATTCACACACTGACTTTACCTTTTATTACAATTTGTCATTATTTCCTACTGATTTTAAATAATGATTTAATTTACTTACTCTTTTACCTCCTGATTTTACTGTCTATGTCATGGCCTTTTCTTGCATTCTGTTTTTACTGAATTTTTTTTTATGTTGCTAACTTTATTTACTCACTTTTAAAAAAAGGGCAATTCATTACTGACTTATTTACATATTGACTTTACTTTCTAACTTAAGATATTTAATTAATCACTTCATTTACTTGTTGACTTACTTTACTTATTGACCTTTCTTAATTTAGTTAGACTTTACATTTTGTCTTTACATTCTTTTTCGATTGGATTTTATTTACTTGTTGGCCTTAATTTATTTACTGAATTTGATGTTAATTCATGACATCATTTATATAGAAATTTCTACAGGATGTATTTACTTAATATTTGCAAAATGATGTACTTATCTATTGGCTTTATAGACTTTAAAACTTTGTCTTTATTTACTGTTTACCTACTGACTTATTTGCCTACTGATTTTACTTTACTTACTGACTTTCTTATTTACTTATTACTTACCTGCTATCTTTATAATGAATTTACTGAATTTATTTACTTCCTGACTTACCTTTTGTGCATAATCCAAATTTTACTGTCATAATTTACTGAAATTACTTAGCATAGCTACAGAATTTATTTAATGACCTTACTTACTTTACTTAAGTGACTTACATTTCTAAGTGACTTTATTTTCTGACAGTAGTTAATGACTTCTAGTTATTTTTTCCTGTTTATATTTACTGACTGAATTTACTTTACTTACAGATGTTATTACACAGCAAACCTTTTGTGAGTGTGTGAACATCCAGATGTAATGATGTGATGCAAACAAAAAACCTTTTCATCCTTTCTGAAAGAAATAACTTAAAACACTCCACAGTATAAATTTTTATTGCTACTTGGCTGAAAAGGTAATTAAAAATACAGCTTTTCTGCTTCAAACTAGTAATAGCAGCATCTCAAATGAAATAATGAGCCATCACCCACCCTTGAAAATCCGAAGAGGTTTAAAGTCTAGCTGACAAACAGCAAAAGTGCTTGCGGTAATCCTTCTCTTAAATCAACAGAACAACATTTTTTTTTCTGTAGAACTCATTATATTAAATATAGAACAGAAAATATTCAGCAGACATCTGCATGCTAAAAAATAAAATAAAATAAACAAAACATAAAAATATCATACATTAGGCTTTGGATATTTAAAACAATTTTTATAAACAGATAGTTGTTTGTTTTGTACAAAGTAATCAGCTCTCATATATATATATATATATATATATATATATATATATATATATATATATATATATATATATATATATAAATTTTATTATATGTAGTTATTTATATAGGGCATGCTTCTGACATTGAATACATTTATTATTTGTGTCAAATAAAACATTTAGATTATGGGATGATGGGGGTGATAAAGTACTGCAAACTTGATTTTGTTTTTACCAAAAGATTAATAAAGCTGCACGAATCAATGACATATAAAAATAAATCTCAGCTTCTTGGCATTGAGAGAAAATATACGTGTCTCTTGGGGGCGGGGGGGAGAAAACAACATTTTTTTGGAAATAATAGTGAGGTGGTCACATGACAAACAAAATAACATTGTTCTGAATCGCTGTCTGTTCACAACACGCCTTCATTTGGAAAACTGAAGATAAAATAAAGTACATTCAAGGTAAAACTTGTATACAATCAAAAAAACAACAAAAAAAAGGCACAATACATTTAGCTGAATCCTGTACGTTAAATGAAATTGTACAGGTGGGGAAATTAAATGAAAAACAAAGTATGTTAAATCCTCAATGTTGAACGAAACATTTCTAGGTTAATACAATTTCTGAATGAGACCATCACAGCAATGAAATTCAACAGAATTTCCTTCCTTGTTTTATTGTGATCACAACGTAACTCGTGTGGCAGCAAAAGCGCTATAGCTTGAAAGTGCAATCCTGCGAAATCAAGGATGAACAAACTGGTTTTTACATTGATCAGGGACTCACTAATGCTAAACGTCCGCATTAGTGTCCAACAAAACACCATTATAAAATAATGACAAATGTGATTTTCAAAAAGGGAAATCAAATTATAAAAAAGGCTCCAATAATTAGCTCAAATATTTTTTTTACATATTTAAATTATGAGCCCAATTTTTTTGCCTTGCACGCACACAGACACACATACATACATACATACATATACTGAATAAGTAAAAAAAAGATTACTAACATTTTATATATACAGTACGTGTGTGTGCTGTATATATAAAGTGTTTCATGTATTTATTTACTTAGTCTACAGTTAAAAGGGCTCCTGTCTATAGGAGGGTTGAGAACCCTGCTTGGAAACAATGTGCATATGCAGGAATGGGATTCTTCTAACCTTAATTTGTGAACTTTAAAGGCCATGACAGTGAACGTTTTGATTGTCCTGTGTGTTAAAATTGTAATAAATATATAATGCAATTAATAATCTGAAATTCAGATTTTTTTTTCCGTTGTGATGTTTCAGTGAGCAACATGGTTATTAAATAAATGACCACTGAATAAGTAATAAAAAGCAGGAAGTTAAGAAGTTAAAGACAGGGCGAGTCTTGACCTCCAGTTGACTCCATGTTAAATGGCAGGTCACATTCAGCAGAACACATAAAGAAGAAAATTCTTGTGGCAGATAAAACCTAGCATAGCTGGGAGGATGGGCAGCCTTGTGCTAACAGCGTAAAGGCTAAAAAAAAAAAAAAAAAGCTAAAGCTAAAACATGCATTTTGCTTGAGTTGCAAATGGATTTGCTTACAACTAAATGAGTGAAGGAAAAACTGCTTATAACTAATACAAAAAGTACCATATGGCATGTTTAGGTCCATGTCTATAGAATAGTGTTTCCAGATTTATTTCAGATAAAAAAGAGACAACAAAATACTTAAAATAAGCAGTACATAAAACTTTTATAAATAAGGTAGTCTACACACTAAACAAAAATGTTAAATGGCAACATCTAACCATCTTCTTGCACATGCCATCCCACCTGATCATGTGATGCCATGAAGTTACCATAGTCCTGCCCACTCATCTTTTACTATTACTATTAATCTGAGGGTTGCACATTCAAGTGTCACCTAAATAAATTCAAAATTAAAGAAAAGTAACTGCTAACGCTAAACAAACTAAGTGTTCATGTCCTGCCTCCATTTCTGTTCTCTGAAGTAGCTTTTTCTGTCAGGTGAATTTTGTTTACATTTTTAGCTCTATTTTTTTCTGAAACAGCAAAAAAGCTGTCTTCCTATTCTGCTGTCTTCCATATTTCTGTAACAAGGGGTCAAAAAAAGTAAATGCTTCAGCTAAAGCATAAATGTTGGCACCTCTGCGTTTAGAGTCAAAAATATGTTAAATCATGTTTGACAGTTTAAAATGCTAATGACTAACTAATGTGTAACCATAATTAATAACCATATTTCTTACATTTTTCCGCATTTATGTGCAAAAAACAACAACGACATCATGCAGGGCTCCAGACATAAAAAAATCAATTAAGGATCCATTGGCGCCATTTTTTAAGTGCCACACTAGAATGAACTTTTAAACATTTAAAACACTTATTTCCAGTCATCCTGTACATTTGTCATCTTTTTACAGCATGGTCTGGGAACTGAAGTGATCATATGGGCGGTGTTGAATTTTATTTTGTACGTTTTTCGGCACGAGTTCGCATGCACGGGACACCGCAAGCGTTTACGGTGTTTTCGGTGGCGCGCTCTTTGCGATTAAGTGATCACGAGCATTTTTCTACGTTTGACTATCGCAATATTTTTCATACTGTCTCTTTTTTTTCAAATGATTTGATTCAGGTAAGGAAATCAGTTTCCCCGTCAATTTCTCTGCCCACTTTAGAAGCTGCAAAACATTTTCCGTGTCTCGTGATCACACCTCAGCCATGAAAACTCTTGAATCCAAGAATTTTTTCCAAATGTATTTTTTGCACTTTCATTTCTTTTCACTGACTGATTTAGAAAGATGGTTCTCAGTGTCTCTGTTGTTCTCCCTTTCTCCAACGCTGGCACAACTGCAGCCTGCTTTTTTTACTACCAGGTGTGTCATCAGCGGAAGCCTTGGACAGAGATGGAGACTTTGAAAAAGTCTGATGTTTTTTAGTTTCTACATGTTTTTATTTGATGCGGAAAGGTGAGTTTTGCTTTAACTGCCCGGGTATTTTGGCGCTTTAACTCAAGCGTAAGCGGCGCATGCGTCTGTTTTCAGCATTACTTCAACAAATTATGGGAAAGTCCGTTACTCACAGAACACGCACATAAAATTCACAACAAGCGTTTTTTTCGGTCATAACGTGTTAATTGATATGGTCGCAGTTTCTGGATCTAGGCAAAAAGTATTAATATTTTTGGTCGCATTTTAGTCGCAGTCTGGAGCCCTGCCGTGTCTGGTTATCTCCTCACTCTAACAGCTGTTGATGAGAGTGTTCACTAACAGAGTAGCTTTAAGGGTCAGAAATGATCTCTAAACAAAAATACACACAAAAACACTCAGATTGTAGTGAGAACATTTGCTTGAGAAAGTTGGTAAAAACATAGCAAGAAAACAAACAAACGGGTTTCAAATTTCTAAGCCAATCCATCACCTCATGAAGGTGGTCGTTTTGGTTTCATCTCTTACTTAAGATTCTTGCTGAGATGAATGCAACAGTCATGCACCATGTGGCAAAGGTTTGTAGAATTTAACCATTATTAGTATATTAATGGTCGATTAATACATTACATATGTACTCCTTCATTGATGTATATAAGCAGCATTTTTCTGAGAATGCTTTTGAGTGTGGCTGTGTGAATTTGAGTTCATTCAGCTACAAGAGCATTAGTGAGATCTGTCACACATGTTGGGATGTCAAGGAAGCTCCAGTTCCAGTTCACCCTAAAGGTATTCAATAGGATTAGGGTCAAAGCTCTGTGCAAGACAATTGAGTTTCCTTCACACCAACAACTATGTTTCCATGGTGCATATGGACATTGTCATGCTGGAACAGATAGGCCTCTTATTTGACAAACAAAAAGAAAAATTAAGGTACAAGGCAAAGAAAATCTCATCATTATCAGGTGAAACCAGGTGTTGTGGACAGACATAGACCCATTTGGGAGAACATGTACACACATATATATATATATATATATATATATATATATATATATATATATATATATATATATATATATAATGGTTATAATGTACCCTTTTCACAATTAATTAGCTTAGCGGTTCAAATATATCATGAAAAATACCCCATTCATGCTCTATCATTACCAGTGTTACTTTGCAGCACTTTTAGTGCAAAGACCAAGAATGTACAGTATTTTAGCCTCAAAAACATTAGGCATGAGTGCTTTGATAATTCAGTCTCTAATGGCACGCTTCAAGTACTTCTAATAAGCTGTGATTTCAACCAGTTTAATAACAGACTCTTTCTGATTGGCCAGAGATGATCAGATGCATCAGGAAATAATAAGACATATCAAGTTTGATTAGTTCCACTTCTCAGTCACATTCTTGGCAAGAACCACCACTCTTACCAATGTCCACCACTACAAGATGTGGTGTGCGTGCATATTTTGTTCAGAAGGTTACAGAAAATTGAACCGTGTGCGCCATCCTTCCCATAGTTTAAGTTGTTTTGTTCTGCAATCTGCATTCCACCAGAAATATAATAGAATGTGAGCTTCCCTCCTTCCTTGCTTCCTTCCTTCAGAGCTTCCTGAATCTCCAAATCATATGTTTACAATGAAAACGATTGAATATTTTGTGTTAGGCAGGAAAAAATAAATTGGCAATTCTTGGTAACAGTGAAAGTGCATCAGACTAATGGTTGCCCTGTAGAGCCGGAACCATCTGCAATAGGCACTTTTCTTACCTTTTGGTCATGGTTTAAGCCCAAAGAACCCTACTGCCAAATGATGTCGTAAAGGGCCATGTAGCTTGTTAGTTATGCAAGATTGTATATGAGGTATTTTAGTTTACGTTGTGGTTTCTTCTAGACAGCCGTATTTCAAGACTGTTTCACTAGTCTTGAAATTTGTGCACTTTTTTGTCAACATTTCCCGCTCCTTAAATTTACCAGAGACTGCTCCAAGTAAATGGGAATGTCACTATGTAAGCACATGCAGGTCTATACACAATGATAGAGCTTAATAAAAACTGGAATGAATAATCACAGCAAAATGAACCACTTCCCTCTCCACAATATGGCACAGTATGTCATCTCGGTTAGTACTCACTAAAGAGCAGTGTCATAGACCTCCTGTTGAAAGGTAGCAGGGGGCAGACCAGGTTGAGGGTGATCCCAATTTAAATCTCTGCTTGTGGGAGGTGTTAAGGGTGGCAGAGGACCAGAAACCACAGGACTCTGGCCTCTCAGCTGCTCTCGAACATCTTGTTCAAGGCTGGGCGGTATAATTAACTTATCCTCAGGATCTTGTTGGGCAGGTGCAGCAAAGTAACCAGACTTCTTCTTCGGTGCTTCAAGTGCTACCTCAATGATGTTATGACTGTCCTCAGGTGCCACCACTGAACCGTTAGAAAGCTTCTTCCCAAACAGACTAGACGTAGAGGGAGATTTCTTGAGGTCTGAGATCTCTCGTCCACAAACAGCAAGAAGGCAGCCATTAGCAGTTGACACCACCACACTATTTTGACGACGAATCTTGCTGTTGATGTAGTCGGAACAGCGGAAATCCAGATCCTTAGGGCTTTCTGGACGCCCAGAGCGAAGTTGGAAAGCACAGCAGTGGATGTCCACCTCAACTTCCAACTTACTCCCGTTGGAAATAACACCCTCCAGTGGTGCTTCATCATCACTGTCCAGACCATTGTCAGACTGGTTGCTGGAAAATGTTGCAGAGGATGGCTGGCGCTGAAACAGAGCAATGTGGGTCCCGGCTCCAAGGCTTCCCAGACCTCCAGTGTTGCAAAGCGTGGCAGCCGGGTGCAAACTGCAGCGGCGCTCAGGCCGTGCATTTGGACCTGAAAAAGCGTGTTCGTCAGAAGCTGTGGATCCAGCCTCACTTCCCACCTCAGATGCAGATGTCTCACTGTTAAATTCCGAGGCAATGCCACTACTTGATGAAGAAGTGGCCGGGTCAAGAGGTGGCACAGATAATGGAATAGCATTAGATACCGGGGGTCCTCGGACCTCCGTGGAGTGCGGATGCTCACAGGTACAACTGTCTTCGCCAATGCGTAACGCCACAACTACTGCCCCAACATTGTCCTTGCACCCGTAGCTCTGGGCAAGTGTGCAAAGTTTTTTCGCAGAGGCTCGAGGGTCTCGGACGGCCAGCACAGTTGTCACCGCCTCTTGGTATGACACATATTGGAAAAGTGCCCTGTTACCCAAGATCAGGAACTCATCTTGAGGGCAAAGGGATTCAGTTCGCACCCAGGGTTTAGGAAGGACCCAGGGAAACAGATAGGAGCATCCCAACAGGCGAGAGCAGCATGTAACACCACTCACCTTGTTGTCCTACAGCACAAAAGAAGTCAAAAGATTTACTTAATAACTTGCAAAAGTCAATTATTGAATATGGATTTGCAGGCATGACAATAAATAACAATCCAACTCCAAAACAAAGCAAAAAGATTCGAGGGCTGCAAAAGGTACATTTAGAACTGTTTGACAAAAAAAACCCTACATTTAAGCCACTACATAAACACAAATATAAACAGTAAATAAAGCTACATAAACTATATGACACATTTAAGGCTAATGTGTAGCTAGTAAAGATCTACCTCAGTGATTATTGCCTTGGTTGTTTTGACCCTCTCCATCTCCTCTGCACTCTGCTCCAGGCTAAGGACTTTGGACAGAGCCAGCGGCTGACCATTGCGGCACAACACAGCCTGACAGGTTCCTACGTTAGCCACAGTCAGACGCAAATAGCTGCTCGATTCAGTGGACTCATGGTGAATGTAGCACAGGAGAGCTGATGCTCCGAGCTTCTGCCCAGCCATCCCCAGCTTTCTGTAAGGGACACAATATAGCAAAAGTGGCACTAAGAATAAATTTACCTTTCCAAAAAAACTCAAATTATTTTTCAAGGCATTCTTAGGTATGAATAAAACAATCAGAAATAAAAAAGTCCTCATATTAAAAGGTGTACTAAACATATTCAATGTAACATTGGACCACTAAAGGCACTACAGCGTATCATAGAATAAAAAAGTACCCTGAAAATGTAGGTTATGTCCTTGGGAAATTTGTAGTAAATAAGAGTGACAGAACATTTTTACAAAACAATGTGCACAGGTGCAGTAAACATGCAGGATAAAATCACAAAGCAAGAATAAATAATAATGTAAAAAAAATAAAAACATAATCTTATGGCAGAACTTTATCTCTGTGTGTCATTTAGAATTCTAGATCTAACGAGCTACATATGACATAACTAATGAAAATTAAGCATTTATTTATAATCAGTTGGTTATGCACTGTAAAGCTTTTGCTTATTAATGCAGGAAAGTAACATGGTACAAGTTGGATAATCAACGGCTAGGTGTGAGTTACACCAATTTTATGCCCTCCGCGTCATGTCGAGCCATTATTCACCTCCTCCTAGTGCATTGGATTATCTCTTACATTCACAGGTTATATATAAACTCTCAAGTTACACAACAAAAAATCAGATGGAAATTTAACATTTTTAGCCTGATTTTAAACTTTATTTGGTCATTAACAATTAATTTCCAGAATTCTCTACTGTTTATGGACATCTTTTTATTTTTCCTCTTTTAGTTTCTCCAGGGATTATGTTTCATTTACTGTGTGCTGATTATTTCAGATACCATCGATAGCATATAAACCAGATGTTGGTTGGCAGTAATGCCTATTTTAAGTTCTTTCAAACATGTACAGTGTTTACCTGTGGAGATGCATAAAAAATGATGTAAATTATGTAGATCATTGAATCTTATCAAAAACAAATTTATATTTATATTTGCAACCTGAATAAAAGTTATTGAGATCTAAAATAAATATGCCCCACACCATATTAATAAATAAATAAATAAACATACTATACTATAAATACTATACTATATATACTATATACTATAAATTATATTCTAAAAACTAAAACACAATAATACTACTAATAAAATATATATACAGTAGTCCCCCCATTCAAATCTCGTGCCCCCGGTTTATCGCAGAATTGCATTTGCCACATAACTAATTTGTTTCGCTGATTTTCTTGGTCTCTCCCCGATAGCACGGTAGCCCAATCAACTTAAAGGGAATATTTTTTATGCAGATTTATGTTAAAATAATGAAATTCATTAATAAAAATATACTTAGTAATTATAAAATGAAGTAAAATGTAAATACAGTGAAGTACTGTATGCAAAAAATATATAATTTTTTGGGTATTTGTCCGTTTATCGCTGTTTTCCGGTTAATATGAGCGGTTTTGGAACATAACCTATGCGATAAACGGGGGATTACTGGGTGTATGTATATATATATATATATATATATATATATATATATATATATATATATATATATATATATATATATATATACTTCCTATATATATATATTTCTGTTAGTGTACCTGTGTGATGTTAGGAATGTGTTGCACATATACACGCTGTCCAAGCAGCTATGCTGAAGCTCTTCAGCCAGTACATCTCCCATGGTGCACTGCAGCAACCGCGGCACTTCCTCGTTCCGGTCACCATCAAAAATCCCGTAAACCGCTTCCACACCATCCCTGAATCGATCCATGGCCAGCACGGACACACACAACCTGAAATATTAAGACAAAAATCTCAGACTTAAACAAAACATTTTTGCCTTACAAGAATAACTCTTACCAAACAGCAATTTCACAATTAATATAATAATTATTATTTTTTACATAATTTATTAGGGAGCAACATATTGTTCAATTTATAGTTACATTTAATTATTTTTTTCCCTCTCGAGTGAAGTTAAAAGTTAAAGCTTATCATGTAAATCCTCAAGCCCAAAAAATATTAAGTTACAGCTTTTCAAACTTTGACTGTTACAAAGCGCTGAAACTACCAACAAGTTCCATAACAAAAACAAATACTTTACATTTCCTTACAAATGATACCATATGACAATGACAATAAGAATGGTCATATTGGGTTATATGTGATTTGCAGCTGTACTACTATCAAAAAAGCAAATTAATCATCAGCTCATGACCAATCAGATTTGCACATTCAACACCATTTTGATGTAATACTAAGCAAACAGTGGGAAAAAAAAATGGCAGAGACAGAACGGCGGTGATAACCCTCTGAGTTGGGTCGAAGGATTAATGGCTCATTAAACATGAAAACTCTTTACATCCACAGAGCATCACAATGCATCGCAACCTCACAGCGAGGTGACTCTGAGCACCTGCAGGAAACACACCGCTATCACACTGAGGGATTAACGCTGATCATTTGTGGAATTAATTAGTGCTTAGTGCTGCTCACTTGTTCCTCTGGCCACTCATCTCAGCGTAGCCGTGATCCCAGAGAACGCACGAGCCCTCCGAGTCCTGCACGCTCAGAGATGGCTTCTGGTCCAGCTTTAGAGTAGTTATATGACTGACAGAAAGACATTTAGTATAAAAAGACATTAGTCTGAATAGAATCTGAATTTGTAATTCTTTAACAACCTTAGATAAAAAAAAAGAAAGAAAATCAGGTGAAATAAAATTGTTTTCAATATCTGAGTTTTAGATCTTTCGGAAGCAAGAATGAGAAGCAGAATAATCAAATATCTTAAGAGAATTTTTTATAACAACATGTCTACAGCTGTCAGGAAAATGAATAGAACAACAAAAGTGATTCATACATGTGAAATTTTGTTCCAGCACAGAAAAACTTTTTATTGCAACGCAACACAGTTCACAAAAACTGGTCGGTTTCACTGTGACTAATCAGTGAATCTGTACTATATTGTGTAGGAAACTGCGTATCCTCTGCACTGGTGGGATGACTCACCTGAACAGGTTGAGGGTTTTGTGTTCCAGCATTAGGCTGCTGTTCCCGCTCAGGTCGAGTTCCTGCAAAGTGGCTGGGACCGAATCAGGCAGCAGTATTTCAGTGAGCTCATTACAACTCATGTCCACCAGCTACACACACACACACACACACACACACACACACACACACACACAAATGGTTTTTAATGCCTACAGTTTTAAGATGATGAAGAATAAATATTGATGATAAATAAAAACTAAAATATTTGCAAAAAAGCATAAAAATAATCTGCCAAAATTTTAATAATCCCTATACCTTTAAAAAAAATTATAATACAATAAAAAATTTTTTTTAATTGTACTAAAACCATTCCATTCCATTGTTTTACATAAACAAACAAACAAACAAAAAAAGCATTATTAAACCAATCATCATAACAATATTTATTTATTTATTTATTTATTTATTTATTTATTTGCTTGTATACTGTTTATTTATTTATCTGTTTAACTTTTTGTTCATTTATTAACATTTATTGATAATAAGTGTGGCAGCGGGGGCGTGGCCGAGCGCCGGTTTGTGAATGGAGGGCGAGGCCGGGAGCAGGTTGACACAGGAATGCCTCACCTAAAGGGAATTCTGTCTAATGAGTGTTTTCTCTCTTGCAGTGATTGGGGGGAGCATTTAAGGAGGAGCGTGAGGATGTGTGTGTGTCTGTGTGTGTGTGTGTGTGTGTGTGTGTGTGTGTGTGTGTGTGTGTGTGTGTGCGGAGAACGAGTGACTGAGGCACTGAGCACAGAGCAAATATATAAAATAAAGAAATTTGTGTTGATTCTGAAACTGTCCTGTTGTGGCGTTCCTTTTCTCGACCCATACGCTCTTCCACAATAAGTATCATTATTGTTGGGTAGCTAATTATTTTATCAATAGCACATATAATAAGTAATATTACAAGCTTTAACATACAGATAGTATAAATCCCCATGTATGTGCTCCAGAACATCTGATCACATGCACATTATCAATTTGTGCTGGTAATATCATGAACAGCAGCTACGCTAATTGCTCTCCACTGCTTCTCTTTCTCCCCCCATCCCGAGGCTTCCTGAGGTTTGGCCAGCTCCAGTCACGTCCCACCTCGTGAAGATTATGGACTTTAAAGAAGTAGATGCCGAACTCGCAAACATCCCGAACCATCTAGAGACGTACCAGTGCCAACTGGATCTCACTACATGTGTGGAGTTTGACATTGGACCTCCTGGAGTGTTTAAAGGCTCTGGCATGGAGAAACTGTTGCTGGATCTGTGATGATCACAAATGTTGAGCTCAGTAGCTCCTACTTTTATACCAAAGACTGTAGAAATGTGTAATATCTAAAATTATAGATGATTTTAGTCCATTTTTTCATACACAATATGTTAAACTCCTTTATATTTTCATGTTTGTCCACTTCAGTTCACACCTTATTTTGTGTAATTTATTTAATTCCACCTACAGGAACATCCTGGCAGATTTCAATCTAAGGTAAGACCTCTGCAGCAATTCAAAAAGTTCATTCAGTGTTTAAAGCTTTTTGGGTTTGGTGACATGTCTGCGTTTTCTTGCACATGTCTTACACTGACCTTTATCTCAGGCAGATTCAGGACTTCAGGGAAGACACTGATGTTGTTGGAGTGTAAGATGAGGGCGTGAAGTCTCTTACAGCTGGACACGGTGGAGGGGACAGTTTTCAGCTTGTTGCCACTCATGTTCAGCTCCTCCAGAAGCTCCAACTTGCTCAACTTACTGAGAAGAGAATGTAGATGTGAAAATTCCTGAAGAAAAACAATGGACCATCCAATCAAAAACAGTAAAAATCAAGCAAATCTCTCTGCCTTGTTTTTTTGTATTAAAAAAAATATATTTGACAAATAATTTTCAGGAGCAAAGTTATCATGTTTAACATTAGCTATGTCAGAAACCTGTAATGGACAGTAACGAAGTAAATGTAATTTGTTACTGTACTTAGTTTTTTCTCATATCTGTACGTCACTCAAGTATTTTTATTCAGGAAGACTTTTACTTCACTAGATTTTAAAGTCGAATACCATTTATCAGTGATATTTCACTATTAGTTGTTCCTTTTTATTTATGAGTAAATAAAAACTTAACTGGTTAAGTGGGCAGCAAGCCACAAATCAGTGTTGAGTACATCTTCTCAGGGGCGGATCGGGGTGCCCACAGAATAAAATATATCTATTTTGTTTTGTTTTGTTTTAATGAAACTGTATATCACGTAGGTTATGCTGTGTTGCCTGCTTTGCTTTTATGCATATAGCAACAATATTTATTTTATGTTGCTTAACATTATGATTTATAGTATGTATTTTATCATAATGTGCGTAAAAACAAAGCAATTACAGCCTAACTGGTCTAGTTGGATTGTAGTTAAATTGGTTACAGTTCATTGAGGTGATGTCAGAAAGGTTTTTTGTGCACTGAAAAGGTCCTGAACTGAGGTGAGTAAGGGAAATCTCCAGTTCATCTTAAATGGATAATTTAAAAGACATATTTTCAGGATATAGATGTTATATGTATCTAATACCTACAATTAGCCAAGGAGTTTTATGGTTCTTGTTCCTGAGAGTTTGATAAATTGTGCATTATGTATTTAATTGTGCAATAAATGCATTTTTGGGTGATATTTCTACATGAATGTTCTCAGAAATGTATCTGAATTTGTGGACTCCTCTGAGAATATGTTTTACTCATCCAGTGATGGTAGCTGAAGCAGAGATAAGCTTTTTCAAAGCTGGAACAACAAGCAAGACGTTGGGTGATAATGTGGTTCACTCAGGGTGTCATTCAAGCTAGAACCGTAATTGCCGCTTGGTGGTACCTACTTAGCACGAACATACAGTTCAGAGTATTTATATTTTTTTAAGCCGTTGAAAAGGAGGTTTTGGGCTCATGATAATTTATTGAATATTAACCAGTGTTTGACTCATTAATATCATTCTAATAATAAAAGTAAATTAAGAAAGAGTCTTGTGATAAAAAATTATAATAAGGCATTATAGCCATAATAAATCACAGTATTTGGATACTTAAGTACATTTAAAAGCAAATTCATTTGTACTTTTACTTAAGTGAAAGTTTAAAGGGAGCAGTTTTACTTTTACTGGAGTCATATTTTACATACTTTATCTCTACTTTTACTCAAGTGTACTTTTTTGCAAGAAAGTTGTAACTGAAATATTTCTAATGTGATACTAACTGGTGTGTTACTAACTGGGCTTCAAGACTTTGTCTCCTTTCAGTTTCCTGTTTTTTTCCCTTTTTTGGATTGTTTTTCTTTTGATATGATAACTCACATTAGTGTTCATCGACATAGAAATGTGAGCTTCTTTGGGAAAAAAAAAAGTCGGTAGGTCTGGAGCAATGTTGTAAATCCCTGTTGTGATGGTGACAGCGTCTCCAGGTAGTGGCTATAATTCTATGGAATTACATTTGTGCCAAAAGTACTGAATTTAACTTTTCAGGAAACAAACAAAAATATACAATACTAAGAAAATACACTGACGTGTCACTTTCAGAAGCTGTTAATTATGAGGTTATTTCATTCATTGTATATATCAATAGGAGTTTATATAAACTAAAAGCAGCTATACATATATTCAAATAAGAAAATGCTCCCATTTCTTTCTTCCATCTTTCTTTTAAATCAAACATTACTGACACTGAGAAAATAGAATCACAACAGCGACATTGTGTGAAGTGTCTAAATAATTTTAGTAATATTAAGTTATTGGAGCTGGCAGGGAGGTGTGTATGTCATTTTATAATGTGTAATTTCATATATATTCTTGTATAATCATAGATCTAGGTATTTGTAATTGAACTAAAGATGTAGAGTAGTTCCGAGACCATGTGTAGTCCATTAGGCATTAAAATCTCTTTGTATTTTTCGCATCTTAATAGTTTTTTATAATGTTTTCCGAATGCAGCTCTACTGGAACTTTGCTGATTTGATATTTTTGCTGTATCACCCAACTCTATGGTCTTGATACCTTGCAGGGAAACACAGCAGCTGGTTATAGGCCACATGTAAAACCCGCAGATTCTGGTGTCCCACCAGCAGGTTGGCACAGTTTTCGTTCAGGTTGTTCCCGGTGAGGTAGAGCTCCTGGAGGGTGCTGAGGCTCTCCTCGGTTTGGCTACTTGGCGGGATTGTCTCCAGCGCATTGGCAGACACATTCAGGTATTTTAAACTAAAAGAAAAAAGACAAAAAAAATGAAATGGGTAAAAGTGTGTTTAAAATAGCTTTGTAGTACCCTAATATCCAGCATGATCATGATGAGTAAGATTAATGGAAAGACAATTATATATCGACTATACACTGCAATAATGGCTGTAATGTAACAGCATCTCATCAGTGATCTCAGGATGAAATAGAGAGAGGACAGAAACAGCAAAATCGATAGGCTCACATCACTTAATGGAATAAATCCACTTATCGAAAAAAAAAATCTTCCATCTAAAGAAGAGTAGATGCTCTAAAAGACTCCACGCTACTAAAGACATGGTTATTAAAGATTTGGTTCTGTTAAAGCCTGACTGACCGATGACCTCGCCCACAGGAAATTACTTTTACATGCTCGTATTACACCACCACACCCCACGACTGCTTTCTTTCCCACGCTAACACGCGAGAACTAATTCCAGCAGCTCCGGAGTGGATTACATTTTTCAATGGCAAGATCGGTACAAATTCCTTACTCTGCTTTCTGCATGGTACTGTGAAGAGAAAGAGAGCGAGAGAGAGAGAGAGAGAAAGAGAGAGAGAGAGAGAGAGAGAGAGAGAGAGACAAAGATATTTAATAGAAAGAGACAGAGAGGGAATTATAAATGGAGGGAGGGAGGGAGGGAGAAGGAAAAGACAGAAAGGGAAATAGAATGGGGAGATAAAAGACAGACACGAGGACAGGAGGTGAGGGAGTGACACAGGCAAAACCATAGAAAAAAGAAATAGAAGACAAACACACGTCTTCACTCCACTTTCTGTTTTTCACTGTTTTCCACTGAGGTGCGAGAGAGTGAGAGAGAAAGACCGAATCAAAGACATAGAGAGAAAGAAAGAGAGAGAGAGAGAGAGAGACCTACTTTAAGGCCTTGGAGAAGAAGCTCTCCGGGAGCTCAGTAAGCTTGTTGTGCTGCAGATCAAGGGTTTCCAGAGGGATGTGATCTAGGAAATCAGGCACACGCTGTAACGAGTTACTGCCAACCAGCAGCTTCCTCAGACTCAGACCACTGAGCAATCTAATGTCGGAAACACAGAGGAGAAAGGCACCATGTTCATCATTTCTGAAACCAAAGCCCAGTCTCCACTAACACAGGTAAACCCATTAGCATATTAAGACCACTTTCAAAGTGTAAAATTGTTAGCCTGGAAGTCTGATTAAAGGCTGAAAAGTGAAAGCAGAAGTTACATGATATGCTTGTGGTGATAAAAAGCTGTGTTTGCATCCTCTACAAAGTTCTGGTTGTGGTTTTCGTGAGTCACACATTAGAATGTTGTATTTATGGGCTTCATGTTAACACTTTGCAGGAATTCGAGCTGTTGAACTTGCTCACTGTGATTGTGATTGGAGTTTTCTGGATGCTGTTTTCTGTATAGTTATATTATTTGTAGTGGAAATTCCTTCCTTTTATCTGTCCTTCCTTCCTTCCTTAATTACTTTGTAAGTATATTACCGTATTTTCCGGACTATAAGCCGCTACTTTTTTCCCACGCTTTTTGTAACACGTGGCTTAAACACTGAAGCGGCTATTTTATGGATTTTTTCCTGGGTTTTTCCCGGTTTCACAATATTCAAGCCAAAAAACTGAGCCCCAATAACATTAGACCAATGAAATTGCAGAGTGGATTCAGGTAAACCAATGAAATTCTTTATATTAAATCAGAGGCGCTCCCACTGAATCGGGCCGCACCACATCATAAATATGGATGAGGTTCCTCTAAAGTTTGACCTGCCGCTCACTCGGACTGTCAACAGGAAATGCGAATCATTCGTCACGCTGAAAACAACCGGGCATGAAAACACGCACTTCACCTGTGTTCTGAGCTGCACGGCATCGGGAGAAAAGCTTCACCGGTGGTAATTTTTAAACGCACGACGATGCCAAAAGAAAAACCTTCGAGAGAAATTGTTGTGAAAGGAAAGAGGAAGACAGTGAACAATGACTTTCTTGGTAGGCTACTGTTTAGATACAAGTCGTGTAACAGACACTGTCTTCATTAAAGCCTGTGTAAAGTTCATTAGTTTCAATGTAGACACCTGCAGCTTATAGACAGGTGCGACGTATTTATGTTCAAAATAAAAATATTTGTCTAATCTTAGTGGGTGCGGCTTATATTTGGGTGCGCTTGATAGTCCAGAAATGACGGCAGTTCATAATTTATATTTGAGGCTTATCTCACTTACTACTTATTAAATTAACCGCTTAATGAACCTCATCCATAATGATCTCCAAAAATTGGTGCATAAACAGTAACTCATTCATAAACCATAATTATCAAAACTCAAAAAATCATTTGAATTATTTTCTTTCATTTTAGTTTTTGAGTTCTTTATTATTTTATATATTTGTTTGCTTCCTGAAATGTTAGGTTCAGTACTTCTGCCATTCCCATACAATTCAAGCAAATTAATCTAGCTTGCAAGTAAAACTGCCTCATGTAAAAAGTCAGACCAACATTGTTCTATCGCAGTAAGACATTTTGCACCACAAACAAATAAATGTTTATTTATTTTTTTTATTTGCCCTGTGTTAGTGCTCTATACAGAAAGCCTTCAATGATGGCACTGATATTTTCATCTCTGCAACTCTGAGTGACCTCATCGTCTGCAGCGGTGTCCTGCACTCTCTTATCACCGGCGATGGAAATCGCATTAATACAATGGACACGTAGACAGAAGTCTCACTGCTGCGCCTCAGCACAGACGCTGAATAAAACTTTTAAAAAAGCGGCACTGACCTGCCCGGCAGCTCCAACAGCAGATTGTGCGAGACGTCCAGCACCTCCAGCTTTCTGCTGTCACATACCCAGTCAGGCAAATATTCCAGAACATTCCTGTCCCATCATCACAAACAATAAGGCACAATCTTTAATTCAGTTTGAGCAATATTTTAATAATTTATCCAGTAATTAATTCAAATCAGTAGTTTAATACAAACCAATTCAAATTTCCCTTTCCCTTCACTCTCCATTAATCTGTTATCATCCAGGCAACCTGCTATCTAACATATTTACCCAAATTATAGAAGCCATCATGATGCTAGCTAACTTGCAAATGTATTAAATTAACTAAACAGTTGCTAGGCTAAATTATGCTTACTTGTGTTTTCATTTAATCTTACCAATTACTGTATATAATAATTATACCATGAAAGGCTGTGATTGATCATTTGTCATGTAGTTTTACAGTGTAGCACACTGAGAAAATACTTCATTAAAAGTTTAAGCTAGCGTGAGTATTCAAATTTGACATAACAGTTAGCAACACATTAGCTAGCTTATTAAACAGCTAATTCTGGAGAGCTATGCTAAGTATTTATTTATATTTTGGTTAATGTCAATAAATATTGTAACACTTATGTGAACATGTTATTTCACTCATTATACACATAGACTCACCAGGACACGTCCATGTGCGTCAACTGATTAGGAACGGGATAGATGCTGATCGTAGATAAACCTGTAGGAGGAATTTTTATACAATATAACACATTCAGCATTTTCCCTCAAATGAACGAAAGAAGAGAGAGAAAGAGATAAAGACAGTAGTACTCACAGTTGTTGTTAGCATATAGGCTACGTAGCGTGAAGCCGCTGAGTGTGAGCGCTTTTAGCTGATTGCGCTCACAGTGCAGAGTGTCCAGGTTACAGGCAGCGCTCAGGTCCAGTTCGGTCAGCCGGTTGTCCCGCAGGTCCAGCTGGATGAGCTGCTTTATGGGCTCCAAAGTCTCACTTTTCACACTACAGAGCCCGTTCAGTCTGAAAGGAATGCGCACATTAGATTAGTCTGGGAAGCATCATACAATTTAACTATCTAGCCAAATCAGCTAAATCAGAGCCTCGGGGTTCGATCCTTAACTTGTGGTAGTGTCTAGATGGGGTTCGCATGTTTTCTGTATCTATGTTGGTTTTACTTTTTCCTCCCAACCTTAATGGTTGCAAACAAGCATCAAACAAAACTTCAAAGTTTCCCACCCCTAATTAATGTTAATTACGAATTGCATTATTGAAATAAAAACACTACCATATTCATTCTCCTTATTCAGTGTGAAAATTTTAAAGAAGCAAAAAATCTGACAAAAGACAAAAACCTCACACACGATGACAATGACATGCAAAACAGAAAACTCAGCACTGTGAGGAAGGAACTGAATCCATGGACTCTGACGAGAGACATAAGCCTTGTCATTCTTACTAAATAAACTCAAAACACCTGCGATTTAATAGTTCTTAATGTCCTGACACGTGTACAGCTGCTTAAACATTTTCTCAAGAGGAGATCGTCTGCGTCTGACAGAGTAAGGCTTTTCATGAACCAAAAACTCAGCATGAACTCCAGTCCCTCTGCTCACATCTGGTGTTTGTCAGTGCTACTCCAACAAGAAATGAGAGACACCAAAGGAGAAATGTCTTTAAAGTCCTGCAAAACACATAATTTTCAATAATTGCAACAATTAACTGTGCAGAAAAAAAGATTCTAATATTTTGATAATTAGTCCAAAATATTTCAGAGGACATTGGTCATTAAAAAAAATAGAACTTAAAGAATAAAACTTATAAATATTCATAAGTATCAAAATATGGGAAAGCCCCAATCCACAACTTCTTCATGCCATCCTTAAGAGTGTAACATAGCTAACGTCAGCTTATTTACCGTATCTCACAAAAATGAGAACACCACTCACATCTTAGCAACCTTTTTAGTGTATCTTCTCAAGGGACAATACTATAAAAATTAAACTTGAATATATTTTAGAGTAGTCAATGTGTAGCTTGTATAGCAGTACAGATTTACCGTCCTATTAAAATAACTCAAACATACAGCCATTCTTGTCTAAATAGCTGGCAAGGCACCCTAAGTGAACATCTCAAAACTGTGTTTAAAATGTCAATATTTTGCTGGGATCCTCTTCCACTACTCCATAATGACATCACGGAGCTGCTGGATGTTCGACACATGGCTCTTCTCCACCTTCCGCTTGAGGAAGCCCCACAGGTGCTCAATAGGATTCAGGTCTGGAAACATATTCGTCCACTGCAAATGATCCAAAACGCAGCTGCACGACTTGTGTTCAATCAGCCCAAGTTTTCCCACACCACCCCACTGCTGCGCTCCCTTCACTGGCTTCCAGTAGCTGCACGTATCAGATTCAAAACACTGATGCTTGCCTACAAGGCCAAAAATGGACCAGCACCATCTTACCTCAGTGACCTCATCACATCTCGCACTGAACCACGCTGTCTGAGATCCTCCAGCACTGCTCGACTGGTACCATCTTCTCTCAGAATGAGAGGTAAGTACAATTCAAGGCTCTTCTCTGTTCTGGCACCGAGGTGGTGGAATGAACTTCCCCTAGATGTCCGTACAGCAGAGTCCCTGATTATCTTTAAGCGACGACTGAAGACCTACCTCTTCCTGAAATACCTAAATTAGCACCTTCCAAGTTTGTAGAATTCGAGTTATATTTATATTGAGTTTGTATTCTTGCGTACCAGTGTAGATTTATTCACTACTAGAGATTTAAAGCACGTTTGTACGTCGCTCTGGATAAGGGCGTCTGCTAAATGCCGCAAATGTAAATGTAAATGTACTTGGCCACACCACCACTTTCACCTTCAGTTTCTTCAGCAAGGCAGTTGTCATCTTGACAATGTGTTTGGAGTCGTTATGTTGGAAAACTGCCGTTCGGCCAAGTTTCTGAAGCGTCATGTTCTGCTTAAGAATGTCGCAGTACATGTTGGAATCCATGATTCCCTCAATAAACTGCATTTTTTTGCAATGTCTTTGCAATGAGGTTCCATGTTGAACATCCAGTCAGTATAAGAGATTTGTATTCAAAGCACCAAATTTTAACTGCTCTAATACAAGATAAACAAATTTGTATGGTCCTGTCAAGCAGACAAAAACATGAACATAATAAATATGACATGTACCCTAGCATGGTTACACGACATACAGCTGTTAACACTTAAGGTGTACTCAATTGTACTCACAAGTATCGAGGTTTTACTGTATATCCAAGTTTAATTTCTAAAGTATTGTCCCTTGAGAAGATAAACTAAAAAGGTTGCTGAAATGTCATGGGTGTACTCACTTTTGTGAGATACCGTAGCTACCCAGAAGCTAAACTGCTACTCATATTTTCACGACATTAGGTCTATAATGCTACCATGACAACCATTATCAATTATATGTGCCATCATAATAAAAAAAAAAAATTGCATATTCGATTTTACTGGTCCAATCCATTTCTGACATCACAGATTGCGCTTGTGTTTTAAATGTTTAGATTTTAGACTTCACTTGGGCCCTTGAGGTCATGGTGAGTTTTAAAAACCAATTTTTAAGAGTTCGCTGATGGCATCGATGCCCAAGTCATGGATTAAAATCATTCTAAATATGTTTATTAAAAGCAGATAGAGGATTTGAAGTTGACCCTGAGATATGAAATAAAATATTATACTACTCCTCATCCTTTTTCTCTCTCATCTTATGAGTCTGACCGGAGTTCTGTTCATAAATCCTGTAAATCCATAACCACACAGAGAGCAATTTAAACTGAACAAATGGAATAAAGTGGTGGACAAAAACTACATAACCAGAGACTGATTTGTTTTTCCTGATGATAATATCTCTGTGTCAGTTAAGACAAGTGTGGAGGCATTACATCTAGATCTCTGAGTGTCTCAGTTGTGTAACAGTGGATGATCCTGTTACATTATTGCTGTCTATGTATTGTGCATTATGCATACAGAGGCTGACAAGCGTATTAATTCACAGACAATGCCAGGGAGTGTAAGATAAAGAGGAAAGAGAAGAAACAAAAGGTGAACTCTATGCCAAATGGTGGCCTATTCATTCTCTCAATTCTCTGACTTTAAACTGGTTGTGGTCTGTATGCAAACCAAGGACAGCATTGTAACCGACTGTGTATTAGCAACTCAACGAAATAAACAAAAACCAGCATGGCTTCTGTAGCAAACTGTCTGCAAATTTTTGCTTCAAGTTAAAAATAATCCAAGAGCTGTTTTTTTTATACTTGTTTGGGCTTGTGTTGGGACAAGGCTCATAATCCTAATCACAGCTTGCCTACACATTTTTATCAACTACCCCTGTCCTACGTATATAGAGCATCGCTTGTGATATATGATCCTGACTGTTCTGCTACCCGGACTTAGTAATCCATGTTGATGCCCCACTTCTAGATAAAGTTCTCATCAGTTGGGATCCACTCGCTGCTGGTGAGGATGACTCGACATGTACAACCAAAAAAGATTACTGTGAATGGTACCACTTAGTAACCCTGAAGCTGGCTTTAAACTGCAATTATTATTTTTTTATTTTTGCATTAGTGAACAGTCAACAACTTATAAAGTTGATAAATAGTAATAGATAAAATAATAGACTTTATGCTGACAATGTAATCAGCGACTATTTAGTTTATTCAGTTTATAATTTTATATTTTTTCTACAGTGTCACTGTTACACCCTATGAAGTGAGCACCTACTGCATAGTGAAGCAATTTTGTAAAAGACAACATAAGACCAATAAAGCAAATATAAAATAGATCTGAATACAAGAAGAGGAATACATGACTGATTGAAAAAGACTATATAAACTGTATAAACTATATAAATTGTATAAAGTGTAATGTTTGATTAGAAATCCACACTGGGAGTTTTTCTATCTTCACCTACACAAGTCTGTTCAGTTCTAATGATTCGCTGCAGGAAAATGAACCATATTCCGCACTGATACTTCAATTACCAGTCTAATCAAGGCAACACCAGCATACACGTGTTCACGTGTAAATTATGCAACCTGATGCACTCTTGGCTCACCGCAGGTCGATGTTCTTGACATGACTCATCCTCAGCAGACTACAGAGCTCCAAGGATGCGACTCGGTTCCCAGCCATGAGCAGCCGGTCCACAGCGCTCAGCCTTTCCAGCACGGCAGGAATGTGAGGGAATGTGTTAAAGGACAGCCCGAGACTGCAGAGCTGCGTCAGGTCCCCCAACTCATCAGGCAGAGAGCTTAAGTGATTTCCATCCAGAAAGAGGGTCTGCAGGCTGGGAGAGAGAAAAACATGTCCAAAATGCTTCCTTCTTAATGCTTTTCTGGCTCTAATTCCTGCACACACACTATTTTATGAATGGTTTTGCTAATAGAATATTATAAAATTTGGCATCCTGATTTGATGTTTATAAAAAAGAGGAATTTTCTGAATATCACAATCACTTCCATTTTTTATTGCATCTATCTATCTATCTATCTATCTATCTATCTATCTATCTATCTATCTATCTATCTATCTATCTATCTATCTATCTATCTATCTATCTATCTATCTACATTTTTGTTCTCCCTGGATTGTTAGTGCATTTAATAATAATTCATAATAAATAATAATTGTTTTTAATATTTTTCTGTTTCCAGAAGCTTCCCAATACCACATTATCCTCCTCTAATAATCTGCATATGAGATTTGAAAGGTCCGAGTTAATACACTGACATCACAAAAAAAGTTTATACTGGTTTACAATTATTTGATTACCCAAATCATTATATTATTATTTTATTATTTATTAATATTGTTGTTGTTTAGTGTAGTACCAGGGTTCTGGAGGAACGGTGTCTCTTTTTTACTGTGTACCACTGTGTATAGTAGAAATGACAATAAAAGCCTCTTGATTTGATATTTTATTATTTGCCTATTTTCCTTGTGATGTTATTATTTGCATTTTGTTCATACAAAATGCTGCATTAAAAAAAATATAAATAATATTTTATTATTATTATTAATACTATTTTTATTAATATTATTAAGATACTCTTAGAGCTTTAACACCGATTAAAAACAAAAATAAAAAACATTTTGTTTCAACAGATGATATCATGGCACCCTAACTAATCACCTGCATATAATTATGCTAATGAGGATGAATATTCATAACCACAAGAACCCGGATCACAATATGCAGACATCCTGTAAAGGTCATTATCGTTGCATTTTTTATAGTCATAATGTTTTTATGATTACGGACGTGGCTATTAATATCGATGCTGCATGTACCCTGTACCTTGTATTATACTGTCAGTATAATAAAAGAAAAAACATTTCAAAGTGTGATGTTTTAATAATGATGGGATTGTGGGAATGTGAGCTGACCTCTGGAGGTTGCTAATGCGAGTAGGCACGGAGCCGAGACCATTACAGGACAGGTTGAGCTCGGATAGAGTCGGAATTTCACACAAGGCTTCGGGAAACACGCCTAGTCTGTTGTGAGACAGGTTGAGGCTCTTCAGCTGAGTGAACCTGCAAACACACACACATACACATAAACACACAGAAGATAAGATAAGATGTACAATGATTAACTCACATACATAGAGATATTTACAGTAGGGGGCAAGAAATCATTTCAATAAACCTGATGCCATCTTTTCTGTCACGGACATACGAACAGAATTTTTGACTCACTGATTACTAAACCACACAAGAATTAAATAATCAATTCTTTGAAACATAATTAAATGCTTTTGAATTGCACAGAATCAGTAGCATCTCCATCTGTAATTAACTCATTTTTGTTCATAAAGGTATTAGCATTAAAATCCAGATCTCTTTTGACTCGATTGAGAGACAGAACATAACTTCCCTAATCCAAGAATTAAATTACTTAAATATTAATACCTTTTCAATCATTTTAAATGATCTGTTAAGAAACTGTTAAGGTAACACACATGCTAGCACGGAACAAAGCGTTCATTTTCTACTACAGCTGTTATTTAAGCAATGTTGACAAGCAACAAGGTGACATGCAAGTAGAATTTTTCAAAATTTTTTACTTTTAATTTTTATTATTAGTAGTTTTAGGTGTGATGCAATGAAGTGACTAATTCAAATGACTGGCTCAGGAATTAATGTGGATTTTTTTGCATTGTGAATGTTACGTGTCTGAACCAGTCAGTACTCTATATATTATATTTTAAGGTATTATCATTGATAAGTAAAATACAGTTCTGAAAACTGAAACTATTTAAAAAAAAAGCAGTTCCTGTGCTCAAACCTTTTTTTCATGATCAAACTAATATGTAGAATCTACCCTTTGAACATACATCAATCAGGCATAACTTTATGACCACCTATCAGGCATACCTTTTTGACCACCTGCCTAATATTGTGTTGGCCCCACCCACTTCAGTAGATATAGATAGTTTTGATGCGTTAACCTTCTACTTTATAGTAGCATAGTAGATCAGGTTCCAAAGTCGAAGCAATTTTATTTAGTCTGATTGTATTCCCTTTGGAAATCTTGTGATGTAACATGCAGGCTGCTTGCACTTACAGCAAATAAACGCTCACTGTTTACAGCTCAAACTGTAAAACACCAATACAAGAAGTTGACTATTAACATTAATAGTGTCATCTCGTCAGCTTTTTTTCTCACTTTCTTGCTTGGCACGTACACTTAATACATCATCACAGCCTGAACAGCTCAATATACCTTGAGAACATTGAACAACCTTACTGAAGTATTATGTAACCTGGAAATTGAGCAACATTACACAGTTATCTTATCTTCTGCATTATGCAGCAGTGAGGTTTTTACAGAATATAGTAGACGTAATCTGGTTTCAGAGGCCGGTATGATCTTTAAGGTCTTTACCTGTTAAAGTTGCAAAGACCTCCAGGACCTTCAAGACTGAGGAAGTTATGGCGCAGGTTAAGGTGTGTGACATCTTGGCTGTAGAAGAGATATTCAGGAACCTCCTCCAGACTGTAGCAGGACAAATCCACCAAGCTAATAGTCTGAGACACCACCTACACACAGACAAATGAACCATGAAAGAGGTCTGTTTGGTAGAAAATATCAGAAAAGTATTTAGTTGCTGTCATGATGTGTGGCCAAGAACTTTCCGGTACCCTGAAAATGTCAACTAATATCCTGTAAAAGTAGGAGGAGCTTCATGGTAGACCGTGAAAGAAGACCACAAATGAACATTTCACTTATTTTATGTTAAAACTTTCACAAGGCCACAAGGTTGAACTACAACAAAGAAACAATGTTTTTTTGGGAGCAACGAGTAACCCAAATAAAATCAAGAGTGCTGATACTTGATCTTGACAGACACAATTTTCCCAACACAATGTATTTTACTATTTTACATACAGCACTTTCCAAACCTATAGGTGTACATAGTGAACAGAAAGCAACAGTTTTGTATGATAAAAAATTTAAATTTGCTTGAATGACAGGTAGGACATTTATAAGGTCAGATCAAGCTAAATATCAGTGACGAGATTATCAAGACAATTCCTGTCACTCATGCATACAGTACATGATTCATATCTGAGGGCATCTTAGTAATTTAACATGGTTATTGTTTATTTTATTTCACATTTAGCTGAAATAAAATGAAATATGTGCATTCAAAAAGCCTAACTCATTAACAAGAATATTATAATTTCATACAATTTTGTATCTTTTCTGAAAAGAAATGGCAGAGATCCATTATGAGTTTACTAATGCCTTCTTTGTTAAGTATTCACGAAATGAAACAAACTTTGAGTATATCATTTATAATATATATATTATATATATATTATAAATGATTAACAAAATTCTCATTAGCATCCCAGTGCTTGTGTTCATGTAATCCTTATTTTGCTAAATAATGGACCAAATAAACAAGAGTAGTGATGCTATTACTGTTAATGCCGCATTTTGCTAAATTTACAACAATAAATCAATAAACAAATCTTTATCATAAATATGGACAAGTGGGTACACAATATAGCATTCACTAATATCTATGGTTTCAGGCATCCATTGGAGGGTTTTTACAGTATACAAAAATCTTTACTAATGCAGTAAAATTTTACATCAAACGTCAAAAGTAATTTCAAGTAGGTTTTTACTTACATTTCAACCATACACAGTGCAGTACACAGTGAAACTAAACTGTTCAACAAGGGCCAAGGTGCTACATCAAACTAGATAAATTAACACAAGTTCATGCAAAAACTCAAATTATCTACAGACACTACATAAAGTGGACGTGTAAAAACGTGCACACAACATAATACAGTGAGCAGTAAACAGCGTGACATTGCAGCGTGGGCTGTGTAGATGTCTGATGGGCAAATCTTGTTTTGTATCACATTTTGCAATCATTGTTAGGTGATTATTGTATTTCTATCAGTCCTACTCCCAAGCCTTTTTGTTGTTTGTGAGATCATGGTGAGATTTTGATACATATGTCCAGCACAGACCGTGAGTTTGTAGTAAACACCTATTAATTTTAATAGTTGCACAAAATACAATTGCACTGCTTTTATTTTAAAGGACACTATTGTCATTATTAAAGTCATTAGTGTGCTTATGCACGTCAGTAAATGTGTTGGACAGCTTCCAAGAAATTAGCTCTCAGCCTTCAACAAGGCATAGACTTCTAAATGTTTTTTTTCTGAAGACAAAGGCAAAGCTGTGTGCTTAGTGTTTGGAGAACATACAGCGGTGTTTAAAGATTACAATTTGAATTGTCATTACGAAAGTAAACATGAAGAAAAATTTTGACTGATGCAGAGCGGGCACGAGCATCAGAAGATCTGCTGCTATTTCACAGTAAGTTATGATGCCAGTTTTTTATACATTGCAAAAGTTGTAATTTTGTAATTATATCTTTCACATTTTCTCACTGTAATGATTCATTTACTGTTTCTTATAGCAGAATATTATAGTGAGATTTGATATCACCCAAATGAGGATGGGTTCCCTTGACTTGACTTGATATCATATATATTGGAACTTACTTAAGTATATTATAAGCAATTAATATATATTAAATACATTATATCTCTCTAAAACCATTACAATATCTTATGTGGCCCTTTTGGAAAAATAATTGCCCATCCCTGTTCTAGCATGTAAAACATGTGACTGAGAAGCAGTTTAAAGTTAGAGACAGTCATTCCGAATCCATTTTCCATAGACTGTTGTGGGCAACAAATTCCTATAGCAATATTATGGCATCAATGTTGACATGACACAACCCTATTTAGGGAAACATGAAAAATTAAGTTTGTGTGTGTGTGTGTGTGTGTGTGTGTGTGTGTGTGTGTGTGTGTGTGTGTGTGTGTTGGACTTAATGCCTAGCCTACTGTCGACTTTGTGGTGCTGCTTTATAAAGACGCTCTTTGAGTGGAGCAGTGAGGCAAGATAAGATCTCCATTCGTCAGCGGCGTGTCAGACTTCAGACACTCATCATATTAAACAATTGTTCCCCTCACACAGGTGCTGTTTGTACTTAAGCACTCGCTGTCTGGATGGAACATTCCCTTAGCAGCCTGAATGAGATGTGGCATGATGTTAGATGTGTGACTTATTTGACTGACATGTCTATCTTCAATCTTTTATTGTCTGTTATTCAAATAAAAATTCTACTCTTTTCCTAAAAATCCTTAATATTTTTTATTCCAAATAGAATTTTCCTCTAATCCAGACAAGAACTGAAATGATTGACAGTTTACTTATTAAAATAAGGGCAGGAGAACCTATAGGGCATTAAATGCTTCTTTCCCATTTGAACAGACTTTCTCACATTTATTCCATTATATGAGTACCCCAAAGAGGGTACAGAGTAAAGGCGATTGCGAGTGCACTAGCAGTGAATACGCTCACTTTCAAATGACGTTCTAAATCTGAAGCATATCAGTGAGTCATTTGGCTCACAGCTGAAAACTCACATACGATTTTCCTCTTATGCAAGTATATACACTAAGCCAAAATTCATCATTTGGTTCATGAAACCACACACATGGAAGGTAATCAGTGGAGTCCAGATAAAATAATTTGCCAC